>NC_064921.1:392667326-392980451 GCF_023897955.1 Schistocerca gregaria
TGAAAATACACATTATGTTGTTAGCTTCTTAAAATCAAATGGAACTTTAGTTTACTGTTATACAATCAGTCTCATTTAAGATGCTAACCACACCATGTTTATTTTAGTTTCAAATAGTTACACTACTGCATTTTAATCAGTTGTTTGCGTTCAACATACACTTTTTCTTTTTAAAACTTACTCTTCATACTTCCTTGTAACAGTGTTCAGTGTTTCTTTTTCCTGTTCTTGTTATTTCCTCAGCCATTTTCTCCTTATCTTCACAGTACTGCTTTTTTCTGACATGAGCTATACATGCCAATTGAAGTTCCTGAGTAATAATTACAAAGTGAGCCTTCCTCTCACATAAATTAACCGCAGCATCTCTTACAGTCAAATGAGAATCCAATGTTCTTTCACACATATTTGTGGTGCTTTCATTCAAGACATTCCCTAAAAAAGAGAATCCTCTTACTGCACCCTCACTGCCAAGCGAAACTGAATGTGCATTTTCACAATTTTTGTAACAATAGGGTATATGTCTTTGCAAAAAAATTACTCCAGTAAACGTTCACTGGGTTCTTGTCACTACCTGATCTTTCTTGTGATATGAATAGTTTCTCTTTCTTCTAATGCCAGTAATTTCCATTCATCAACTAGCACATACTCACTGTACTCAGTTGGAAGAATGTCACTGTTTCCTCTTGCACTCTCATTGCAAGATGCAAACATCAAAGATAATACACACAGGTTTATCCAAAGAAGACTTGACCAAACTGTGTGTACAAGCAGATACAAAGTGCTTTCTAGCCTGCAGGGAGTTATATCATCTTTCTTGTACGCTTAGTTTCACCTTCTATAATTTCAAGTATTATGGTTGGTTTTTTTTTTTTTTTTTTTTTTTTTTTTTAATGCAAGTACTACTTACCCAAAATTCCCCAGACTCAGTGGAGCAGCAATAAAACAAAATTGATTTGAGTCTGTTCTGCTGAGTTGTGGGAGTTCATTTCAGATTAGTTGCATTAAAAGATCTCTCTTCTGAAAGAAACCAGTGGATGATGAACATGTGTTAGCCTTGGACAGTCAAAGATGGTAGTTTTGTCTTTTAATAGGTTAACAGTATTCTTGTATGGCAAAGAACTCAGCTTGCTTTTGTGCTGTGGCATGAACTAAAGAAGGTATTTTTCTGCAGCTGACCAACAATCTTAGTCTCTCTCGAGCTAGTCCTAATGTCACACATCTAGAGGAAACATGTTTCATAAAACAATGACCTGCAAGTTTCATGTCTGATTGTATTTTTCAAAATTTTCCCAATGAGATGTTTGGCCATCAAAAAAATTAAAGAGAAACATTATATCTGAAGCATTTTCACCAAAGCGTTATCTTTTTTGGAATGCATTATGGATCATATGTATGTTACACGTTCCAACATCAGTTTTCTGTTTTCTTCCTAACAGGCTCAGAGAGGCATTCATAATATGATAAACAGTTTTGTTAACATTGGGTCCATCACCATCCATCACCAACAGCTTCGAATGAGAAAGCTGTGCATTATGCAAGGCTTAATTTAACTCAGAGTAAATTTCATAAACAGTGGCTTTGGCAGTGAAGATAGTCTGTAGATGTTTTGACATAATCATTTGTTTGGAATCAGACCAGTATATACCTACAGTTTGAAGCCCTTTATTTGAAGCCGCCCTTGCATTATCCTCAAAACTCCTCCAATATCATTCATCAACTGCTGCTTAAAAAATACGCTAAAGCATCACATATTTAATATGTTGCCTTTTTTTCTTGAACTGATGAACTCAGAAGGATCACTTCCAGGAAACACTGCCTCAAAGGTTTCTTTGACATGTGCACAAGCTAGGTGAACAGCAGAGTTCCCTCCAATCATTTTCAGACACCAGAATGAATTTATCCCTGAAGCAGCTTGTCTAGCGGAATTAAGATGAATCGAAAGTGTAGCTCCCAGAGATGAAATTACACCATCAGTGCTACAACCATAATGCACTGAAGACAAATGCAATTGTGAAAAACTCTGTTTCCCTTTACACTGTTCTCTTTGCGTCTGAGTAGAAGCATACTGCTGAGCAGCACTAAAGCCAATAGTAAGTTTTGTCAACTTCAAAAAGGAAAAAATAACTCCGTTTTGTATGAAGGATTACGGATAAGTTGTAGTCTTGTGTAGAAATTACTTATTCCTTCTTCAAGGAAATATATAGTTGCTACATAAGTGGATTTTTCTTAAGAAGCCATTTTGGTTCTAAACAATTGTTGCGTTGTCTTTGTTCAGAATGTTTATGATTGAGCTGTAGATCAGCTTTTCTGTTGTGTTGGAGGAGAAGGATAGAACAGAGACTGTCTTTAAATTTTGTACTGTTTATCACCTTTCTGAGAAACTGTGACTATTAAGCTGCACTCGGTCTTTCAGGAAAGTTAGCTGTTTAAAATACCTTATCAAATGCAGCAGAAAAAGGTTTCATGAATACATTTTACTCAGTCAACTGAGGAGAAATAATCATTGAAACGATTTGTAATTTCACAGTGATCATGTTTTAAGTTCCCATCCAGTGAATGTTGAAGTAACTGTAGCATTTGTTTCTTACATTTCTTAAAGCTATTTGTTATAGCTATGTGATATATGCACTTTGGTGAATGGTAATGTATAATTGCTTCTAATTTTAGTTATCAACCTTTATAGTATTTGCAATAATCATTGAAAAAAGCTTTATTTATGTTTTTTATTATATTTTGCATTGTTAATAGAATTATTGTAATTCATCTAGCAGCTATCATTATTGATCTAGCTACTTTTACTTGTGTATTTTGCAACAAAAGCTTTCTTGGCCGCTGAGCAAGTGACACTGAAACATTAACAGCACCAGAAATCAGTGGCAAAACAATCATATGTAGAACGTGTTGCTAAACACACATTCTTGAGGCCACTGACATTATTGCTATAGTTTAGTCTTTTACATACATACTATTTCCATTTTTGTTTCCTTGGGGATCCAAATTAAGGCAAACTGGATAGTAATCAGAAATGCCAATCTCAAGGGTAGAGTCACCACAAAAAATATTGGTAAGTTGTCGTAGTGTCATCTGTTTCCATGGTTGATTCATCAGTTGACCAATTGCACTTATTACCAGATCTTACTTTTTTTTTAGTACATAATTTGTCAGCACATATATATTTATTTCTCTTGTAATTCAATATTTGCTACAGTATTTCTTGCCTATGGAAAGTAGCATTTCTGTAACTTCAGTTAGGAAGCTTTCAAAATAGCTAGAGTCAGTTTGTTCACATCAGTAGTTACTAAACATTCATTTTTTTCCATTTTAAATTTGTTTGCCACTACCTGGTTTGTTTTTTAGACTGAAAGCAGTATAGAATGTCATGGACACATTTTCAAATACTAAAGCATGTAATCGTGTTGCCAGTCTTCAGGTATGACTACATCATCTGGTTTAAATATATAACACTATGCTTTGGGTGATTCTATGCTACCATTATGTCACAGTTATTGAGAGATAAACATCAAATGCTTTTAAGGTGATAATTAATTTTCAGTGCTTCATTATTTATGGCACACAGCTGTACCAGATTGTATCTATGTGGATTATTTACAATAATTATTTTCTTGTGAGCTAATTCACCAGAAGTATTTATCAGTCTACTAATAGCGTGCTTGAATCCTGGAAACAATGCATGAATTTCCTATTATGGCCAGTCAGTCATTTGAAGGCAAGGTTTACATTATCTTGCACATAAGGCTTCATAATTGTAGTAACTCAGTTTTGTGAAATTGTCCTAACATATTTTCCAAACTTAATATTGTCTTGATTGATATAGTGGAACATTCATTATTTCTTAAATAAGGTGATTTTATATTTGCCCTTTTCTGATAGGGTGCAATGTACAATGTTTCACCTAGCCCACGATTATCCTTTTTATGGATTGTGTCCAAATGACAGCTGATAATCACTGGGGCCTGGTTAATGCTCAAAGGTAGAACTCATTCTTGTAGAAGTAAACTTGAAACAAATCCACACATTTGTATTATTATTAGTAATTTATTCACATAACCATCATTTTACAATTACAAAAATTTGTCATCTTATACAAGGAAAATATAAGAAACATCTTTAGTGTCAAGAGTACAGGGCAGGTGGCTAGCTCTGGGCTTATTGAAGGAACCATCCCAGAATTTACCTGAAATATTTAAGCAAACTAAATCAGGACGGCTGCACAGGCCATGAGACTCTGTCCTCCCAAATCTGAGACAGCATCTTAACAAAGGCACTACCCCATTTGGTTATACCAACATACATTTCTTGTATGTTTGTACATACTTGGAACAAGTTTGCTTAATCTTGATTGTGAATATTAAAGGGTACATTCCCTCAACATAATCACAGTAAAATAATTTGCATTTTGTAAGATAAGAACATCATTATTGAATATTCCCCTATTGTTTCAGTATGATGAAAGAGGCATTTTCTGTGGCTGCCTCTATAGCTTCGCACAGTCCTGTTGCTGTCCAAGGTACTAAGAAAAATTTGGTATTTTCAAGAGATCACACAGTACAGGAAGGGCTGGACAATATTGTGAGTACATAATTTGTCAGCACATATATATTTATTTCTCCGGTAATTTTCAATGGCATAGTGTCTCTCTCTGCTCTGGATTATTGATGAGAATTTCCATTATTGAATATACATACTGTTCATCAATATGTGCACAAAAAGTTGTAGCATTTACCCCATTCATTGACTCATGTTTTTCCCTGAAGTTAAGGGATAGCACCTCTTCAGAGTAAGATTTAAAAAAGATTTAGGATGCAAGTTAAAATAAATTCAAGGCTAGAAAGAAGCACTGATCAGGTGGAAGTCAAAAATGTAGATTGAGAATTTATGTACAAATAGATAAACCATAATAAATTAAGTAAAAAATTCTCCATCTTGGAAAGCTAAGGTTATACAGTAATAGACAAAAGTGTAAGTTACTTAACAAAGACAGGTGTGCAAACAGCAGAAAGTACTGCGGATACAAAGTCAACCAAAACAAATAAAATCTCAAATGGAACAATGCAAATACAACTGTTAAAGAGGAGGCAAGGGATTATAGAAGATGATGGAATATACAAAATGAAACTTAACTATTGGGAAATGTCTCAGAGAACATGTGAAATATAATGAAAATCAGTATGAGAAGCATTTGAAAACAGTAATAGTGAGAAGAAAACAAAACAATTGATGTTGATTATTAGTTGACCACAATATTATTGTTCCTGTTAGAGAGGCCCCTTCAGTTGGCTTACCATAAGTTTTTATTGTGATATTTCATGAGAACACACTGAACCACTTGATAGTACATGTACAACTATCTTGAAATCACCCACAGTGCACAACTATCTTGAAATCACTCACAGTGCAATGTGTTTTCCTTAGCCAACGTTGTACTTATTTATGTAATGTCACTGTGTGTCTAAAATATTGTGGTCGGATAGTAGACACCATATTACATCAGTTCAATGAAGGTTAGCACTGTTATTAGAAGAAAAGAGAGGAAATTATCCAAGGATGCCACGATCCTCAAAAGCATTTGAACATGTCAAATGAAAAATCGAAGACAGACAGGTATTGTAGTATATGCCACGTTAGGCCCTTATCACCAAACCTCCTGCAGCATCTGGGGGTGCTAGCTGTGCCAATACATTGCACACAGTTTGCGGTAAACAGCACTGCAGTTGCTGGTCCTACTTGTGTCTGTGTGGTCACATGTCCACTTGAGCATCTCACCTGTTTTCCTCCACTGATGGGTACTTGAGTCACTGTTCTTGATAGCCAGTTCAGGTCTGGGCTCCAGGTCAATCACCAGCTGCCCTCAAGACTACAATTCGGACCACAGTGCCTCCCATCGCTGCTAACCATTTTGCGCTTCACCAGAATCACAGTTGCTCTGGAAGGTCCTACTTTGCCTTCATGTGGATCACAGCCACTGGACTTTCTTCAGCCACTCAACTTTCTTCAGCCACCCTGGAAGGCCCAGTTTCACTCACAAGTTCATGGCCTCATGGGACAGTGTTGCTACAAATCCATTGCTGAACTGCTACTGACAATCATGGACTTTATCATAGAGGTCACTTGCTACATACCGTTGTAGGACATTCAGTTGTATTTATTTGGGGAACTTTGCCCTTAAAGCTGTACTGAATTTAATTCATCACTAATAAACAAACTTTGTCCCTGTAATATGTGCAAATCAATCACTATCTTGGTATACCATTCGGTCAAAGATAATTAAAGTGGCAAAGATGATTACGGTTTCATGATTCATTGCTCTTCCCTTGTTCACCATATGCTTCAACTGGTGACCACAATACAGGTTTTGTGATACCTGTGACATTTATAGTTTGTGTGAATTCTCAGTACACCACTTACTTATAGTTTGCTGGCTGCGGTGCCAGCTTCTGGTCTCATCTGTCACCCAGCTGCCTCCCCTCTGCTTTGCTGAGCTCGATGCTGCCATGCCACGTTGCATTTTGCATGGACAATGCAGCCATGGCCAACCCATGTTCTGTGAGTTGAGGTGCTATCAGGTGTTTGTGTTTCTTGATGTGTCTTCATTAATTTTTGCTGGAACAAGGCTTTGTTCTTTCTCACTTGTTAGATTTTACTAGTATGTTAGTTCGTCTTGATGGGGCAGCATTTTCTTGTTCTTCTGTTAAGAGACTGTATTTGATTCCTATTTCAGCGCGAGTGTATCCAACCATCTACCGGACCAGGAATGTTGATGCCTTACTATAGTGGGACTGTATCAACCCATTTGATTTGCTATTCCTTTTCTCAATTTTACAGAACTACAGATTGTGCTGGGGAGGTCGCCCCTTTGGAGACTTTCTGTCTTTGCACCCTTCCTTTCTTATGAAGGTGTGGACTGTTCAATTTCTGGATTCAGTATCTGTGTTCAGTTGTACCGTTTTTTGATTCCGTTCCACCCCCCACCCCCCTTCGATATATGTACATGTTTCTCAGCAGAAGTTTTCTCTTCTGCATAGTTTGATCAGTCCATTCATTTGTTGTTCTAATGGACATTCTCTTACTTACTGTTGTAAATTTATGAATTTCTCATTTTTGTGTGTTCAGTCAGATTCTCGTTCACTTGCAGTGCATTCTCAATGGGAGCTATCATTGCTGGCAGCCCTCCAGTTCTGGGGTCAGGCAGTTCCTTGTTGCCTTCAGCCCTTTTATTCAGGGGCAGATAAATTCAGGAAATGCTGCAAAGCATCATTTGGCTCTGTTAGGCTCTCCAGTTTTTCCACAGTGTTTGTACAGGGCATCCTGGAGTTATGCATGTGGCAAACTGGGCCTCCTGCCATCAAGTGTGATTATGATGTTTTCATGCCATACAACACTCTGTTCTTATTCCCAGAATTCCACAGGCAATGACCCCACTCATTGTTGGCCCATTTGGTGTTAGTCCAATCATCATTGGCCAACCTTGTCTGCTTTTTCATCCCTGCAGGGGACTCTCATCCCTTGTGTGGGTACGTGCTTGGCTGGAGTCTCAGCCCTTGAAGCACTACTTCCCGTTCTGTACTTGCAGGACTGTGCTTCTACTATTCTTTTTTTCCACTCTGTCTTCCCGCTGTATGGTTGTCTTGGTGCCAGTTGTGCTTGGATCTGATTTGTAATTTTGGACACATTTTCTTACCTTCCAGCATTCTAGAACTCTTCATTTTTAACTATTTGGTCCCCTTGTTGGGTTTGATTTGCTATTCCTTTTCTCAATTTTACAGAACTACAGATTGTGCTGGGGAGGTCGCCCCTTTGGAGACTTTCTGTCTTTGCACCCTTCCTTTCTTATGAAGGTAGTAAACTCAAACCTGGCATAGTAGCCATTCTGTTATGGAGGGGTCATAAAATAACTGCACAGTGTAACCATGCAGGGATTGCGCTGTTGGTGCCTGAGCTGGAAACGCCCCATGCAAGCCAAGGAGTATGAGCCCATGGGGAGAGCCCCTGTTCAGATGGGACCTACCGTGATAGAAGATTAATACGTTAAATGAATTAAACTTTCTTCTGTTAGTGGCTGCAAAGCTCCAGCTGTCTTTTCAAATGGGAAAGATTATTACAATCCAGAGAGGTACAATTCGATGATGTTTCCTTCCCTCAGTACACTGTGGAAAGAGGGACATGCCAAATTTATGGGAGTGAAACATGTCCCCCAATACTTGGTAAATATTCAGATTTATGGGGGTAATTTTAATTTGTTGAAATAATTACATTTTGTTGAAAACACTTAAGACAGATTTGAGAAGGTTGATCTGTGGGTAAAATGCAAAATTATTCATTATTAATTAAAACTTTCTCTGCTGCTCAATCTACAGCTCTTCAGGCATGTGATCATGTAGGTGACATACCTCTGACCATTGCCCCACATAAAACTTAGAACATGGTCCGGGGAATCATCTTACACACTCCAGATAGATGAGGAGCTCTTGACTAATCTCCAGCAGTGAGGTGTACATTTTATATGATGTGTACAAAAAGGACCCAAGGATAACTGTATGGACAGGGACACCTTTGAAGGAAATGTCCCCCATAAAAGGATAAGACCAAGGTGTACAGGTGTGATTGTGAAACCATCGCCTATGAAGTGCTTCAGATCTTTACGCTTTGGACATACGTTGTCCCTACGCTTGGTGTACCCAAAATGCGGCAACTGTGTATTATCACTCCATGACGGTATCCCTTGTGAATACCCTCCTTTGTGTGTCAACTGCACTGAACACCACCCTCCACATTCGCCAGTTTGCCCAGATTCAAGAAATAACAAAAGATCCAGGAATACAAATCCATTGGCTGCCTGTCATGTACTGAAGCACAGAAGGGATTAAATGTCTATACCTTGTGGATATGATGATTAAGTTCCCTAAGATCACGACCATTGCTGCCCCCTCTCCCCCAACCTTCCCCAAACTAAATCTTGCACCACCTTTCTCTGCTGTGGTTCCTGCAGTAGCTTCTTTGGGAACCACTTCCTGCACCTAGCCAGAGAAGCATTCTCCTACTTTGGCATCTACCAGTGACAGGGCTCCTCCTCCTGGCAACCCCCAGACTGGAGGCCCAAAGCCAAACAATGGCTTCTGGTGCTTCTGGAGCCACCAGATCCCCCCCCATGCAGATACTGAGCCTATGTTTGTGGATTTGGTTCTGGATTTGGCTCCATCCCCATTTGGTGACAGGCAGTGATCCTGCATTGTGAACAGTCCTCCTAGCCATGTCACACATAACCTGGCGACCAGTCACATGGGCATTCATTGTAATTGTAATGGGTGCTACTGTTCTGTTGTCTTCTGCAGTTTCATTGCTTTACAAGCAACAAACTTCACTGATGACCATGCTCCAACAGTCAGTGTCTATTGTATGTTCTGTTGGAACTGTGCTGGTCCAAAGAGGGCATCTGGAAGGGTCTGTACTATGGTTCATAAATATGTAGTCAGTGAATGGATTACTCTTTTTGCCTCGTTGGAGGCACTGGTGAAGGGGGCATAAATGACCTCAGCGATTACCATTTGCTGTGTTCATCTACCTCCAGGCAGGCCACTTACATTGAACTGACCACATTAATTCAACAATCACTCCCACCCTTAATCTCCTAATTGGGACTTCAACACACACCACCCCCCTGTGGGGGAATACCATATCTTCTGACAGCAACCTTCCAATTGGCCAGCTTCTTACAGACCATGATCTGTTCCTCCTAAGTTCAGGTTCTTCTTTCCCCATCAGTGCTGCCCATCACATCTTTTCAGCTATTGATTTAATGATGTCTTCCCTTAATCTTATCACTTCACTACATTGGTCACTACGTGATGGCCCTTGTAGCAGTGACCACTTTCTCGTAATCTTGATGTTTCTGTTCCATTGCTGGACCAACTGACTACCATGTTGTGTACTTCACAGAGTCAACTGGTCTTTGTATGCCTCTGCTGTTACATTTGACAACTCTGTTGGATTGTATTGATAAGGTTGTGCAAGGCATCTCAAATGCGGTCATCCACACTGCTGTAACTGCTATTCTCATTTTTAATGTCTCCCTCCTCCTCCTCCCCCTCCTCCTCCCGCCACCGTCACCCACCCAGCCACCCACCCACCCACCACAATGGTTGGTTGGTGCCATGGAGATTTCATTAGCTATTGTGGGTTCCCGATGAGCCCTGCTGTGATTCAAACATCATCCTCCGCCAATAAATCATAGTACTTGTAAGCGACTTCGTGCTAAGGCTCGCTGTCTAATCAAACACAATAAGAAGGAATGCTGGGAGTGCTGTGTCTCCTCCCAGGGGATGTATGCCCCCTTCATCTCAGGTGTGGGAAAAGCTCTGTGGTCTTATGGGTCACCAGCCATCAACATTTGTTCTGTTCTTGTCCCACAGGATGGCCTTTGTGCCAGCTCATTGGTTTTTGTGGAACATCTTGTGACCCACTTTGTTATAGCAGTGTCATAGTTTTTCTGGCCTCCTTTCTACTGCAGAGAGCCCTTACCTCATCCCATGACACAAGCCCCAGGATCCAACACCTGGATATTCCCCAAAAGCACTACCTCCTCAGGCTCTTCAGTCACCATTGGCTTAAAGATGCCTTCCCCTTGTAGTGATAAGATAGCATAATTGTCCCAAACTTTAATGCAGGCAAGAACCAAGAACCAAATGTCTCTCAACAGTTACTGGTTGATTAGCCTGACCAATGTACTCTGTAAGCCCCTCGGAAGAATAATTGCCCGCAGCTTATGCTGGGTTCTCGAATATTGGGGCCTAGTGTCCTCCTATCAGTGTGGTTTCCAAGAGAGATGATCCACAACCAAGCATATGCTTAGCTTGGAAACAGCAATCCAACAGGCTTTTTCTAAATGCTGACACCTCTGTCTTCTTTGATCTGCAAAGGTGTAAGATATTAAGTCATCACATTTTATTCACCCTCCATGATTAGGGCTTTTGGGGCCTCCTGCCAGTTGTTATTAATTAGTTTTTATCCCACTGGTTGTTCCAAGATGGAGTCAGCATTTCAATGCGTTCCTCATGGGTCCGGAGATTGGCATTCCAAAGGGCTCTGTATTGTGATAAGATAGCATAATTGTCCCAAACTTTAATGCAGGCAAGAACCAAGAACCAAATGTCTCTCAACAGTTACTGGTTGATTAGCCTGACCAATGTACTCTGTAAGCCCCTCGGAAGAATAATTGCCCGCAGCTTATGCTGGGTTCTCGAATATTGGGGCCTAGTGTCCTCCTATCAGTGTAGTTTCCAAGAGAGATGATCCACAACCAAGCATATGCTTAGCTTGGAAACAGCAATCCAACAGGCTTTTTCTAAATGCTGACACCTCTGTCTTCTTTGATCTGCAAAGGTGTAAGATATTAAGTCATCACATTTTATTCACCCTCCATGATTAGGGCTTTTGGGGCCTCCTGCCAGTTGTTATTAATTAGTTTTTATCCCACTGGTTGTTCCAAGATGGAGTCAGCATTTCAATGCGTTCCTCATGGGTCCGGAGATTGGCATTCCAAAGGGCTCTGTATTGTGTTGTTGTCTTCCTCATGCCATCAATAGGCTAGCGACCTCTGTTGGGCTGCTGGTTACCCCTGCATTGCATGTCATTTATTTTTGCATTTGGTACAGCTCCCACTTGATAGCCTGTGCTGAATGCCAGCTCCAAAATGCCATCTGGCACGCCTCTCATGAGCTCTTTCCCATGGTTTCAGGTCCGCCCCCCCCCCCCCTCCCATCTACAAAAATACAGGTCAATTTCTGCTATTGTAACATGGTCCATCCTAGTCTGGAACTCTTCTTAGGTACGCAACCCCTCAACATTGTAGTGCAGTCACTTTTCTTTGACCTCCTTTTTGATAAAAAGCTGATTTGGCTGCTCATATTCATCATGTGGAGACTAGATGCATGCATAAGCTCAACACTCTGTTCCCTTACCTGAATATCTTGAGGTGCAGATTGTGCTACTCTTTATCTCCGTTGACTGGGCCGTGGTTTTGTCTTGATTGAACTACGGTTGCATTTGGCAATTCCGTGATTATGTGATGTCACATTCTCTTCACATACAAGGGGCGTTATCTTCCTGATTCTCTGCCCTCGAATGGGCTTACCAGTTGGAATGCAACTTGCTTCCTTCTGCCAAGTTCTCCATCTCCTCTCCCTGGACTGTGCTCCCTGTGTTTTTTTGTGTACTCCCCCTTGGATGGTGTCCAGACCATGGATTTGGACCGATCTCTTCCAAGGTCCTAAAGTCTTAGGTGCCCCTATGATCTTTCGGAGTCCGTTACATCCTGTTCTTCAAGAGTTCCAGTATGCTACCATGTTTTACACCAATGGCTCTAAAACTGTGTGTCAGACAGGATATGTTCATACATCTCCTGCCAGTATAAAATGCCATTTGCTGCAGGGAATGTGAGGTGTGTGTATGGCAGAACTGTCAATTGTTAGCAGAGCCCTCCATTTTATTAATGGGCCTCCATTGATGGTGTTTTAATATGTTCTGTTTCAGTGACAAGTCTCCAGGCTACTGACAGATCTATTCTTCCCACCCTTTGGTCTCCCGCTATTCATGGCCTTGTTGACCTTCATAATGCTACCTGTTCAGTCTTCTTTCTCTGGGTCCCAAGTCATGTGGGTATCCTGGGGAATGAAATGGCCAACCATTTGGCTCTTTGTTCACTTTGCCACCCCCAGGTGCAGATTTTTGGATGCACATGAGTGTGGTTGCATGTGTGATCTATGCTCACTAAGAAGTGGATCAACATCTTGTGGGCTACTTTTCCATCTAATAATTCCGCACTATCAGGGAGACTACTGCAGCATGGTGCTCTTTCTTTCGCTTCTCCTGAAAGGAATCCACACTCCTGTGTTGTCTCCGCATCAGTCACTCCAGGTTAACCCATAGTTTTCTTCTTTTGTGTCGCAAGCCACCTTCATGTGGTTGTTGAGCCTTACAGACAGTAAAATAAAAAAAATAAACAGTAGCTCATATGTTGGTGGAATGACCCCTTTTTTTTGGCCCTCCATCCTAAGTATAGATTTCGGACTCATTGCCTCCAATATTGGCACACAGTTCAAGGATCGTTGAATTGGTTCTTGGTTATCTACGTGGAAATGGTTTTTTCCCTCAGTTACAACATTCTAATCTACCCCCAAAGCAGGGCCAAGGTCATTGGGAATGGGGCATCTCCTGATTTATGTCCTTTCTGCCACACCCAGTTGTTTATTCTGGGTGTCACAATTTGTTGAACAGTGGGCACTCCTGACTGTAATGGATCAAGGGTGCAACAGCTGTTGCTCCAGGAATGCCCACCACTGTCTTCTCTATTTCCTTCATCTTACTTTTATTACTGACTGTACAACAGACGTCCATTACATTTTTAGCCTTCTCTTTTTTACTTTTATGAATCTCCCAACTAGATCAGAACATGTTCTTGGTGGATGTGTCTATTTGCAGATGCACCACTCACGAATCAAGGGACTAATGACCTTGTTGTTTGGTGCTTACCACACCACCCCCCTCCCTCTCTCTCCCTCTCTCTCTCTCTCTCTCTCTCTCTCTCTCTCTCTCTCTCTCACACACACACACACACACACACACACACACACACAAAAAAAATCGCCAGTCAACCAACTGCTCTTTCACCACCTATCGTGGCCAGCCATGCAGTTGCTGCTGGCCCTACTGCAACTAGTCCTCTGGACCCCATCCCTGGGTGTTGCGGTGTTCTGTGCAGCCTCTTCCTGTCATCACCAGCCCTCACGATCCCTTGCCCTGTCTTCATTGCCACTGCTGCCATTGTTGTGGCCACCACTGCAGCTGACCATGTAGCATTCTCTGCAGTCATTGCTGGCCCTTTCGACACCATTTTTGGTGTCACCTCTGCAGCCATGCTTTTGTCCAGCCAGCCATCCCTGCTGTCCATTGATAGCTGTTGTGTGCTCTTCTGGGCCTGAATTGCACTTTGTTGGACACTTCACCACCAATGCTACCTTCCTCATTGCCTACAGTGACCAATTGTTGTCCCCTACACAGATGCAGTGCACTTCTTTCGTCAGGTCAAATATTTGGTTCATTGACTGTATGCCCTGATGTTTTGTTCCAATCTTCTCTGGTGGCTGCTAAGTGCCTCCTCCTGTTGGTGCTGCGATTCTCTGAGATGGTTGCACTATCACCTGTAAGGCGGTAGGAATGTAATACTTGCTGGGAGGGGCCCCTGCACGTTCAGCTACCACACTTGTGGAGATGCTTAGTAGGCCAGGTAAAGGCTGTAGATTAACTCTGGAGGTTGTTTACTGCCAAGCCTTCCACAGAGTCAGGGGATGTAAGCCAAACCAGTATGTGGTGCATAGGTAACACTAAGCACTGCCACAATTGTAAGCACTTACAAGCAGTCACATGAAACTGCACCTGTATTCCTCCACTGATGGGTGCTTAGGCTGCTGCTTGGGTCCTTGATGGCCATTTCAGCTCCAGGCTGACCAACGACTGCCATAACCAAGGCTTTGGACTGCAATGCCTGCCGCTGTTCGTGTCTGGCAGACAGAGCCATCTTGAACCTTTTCCATGATCTTAGCCGTTGGGCACCCTTGTGCCCCTCTGGAAGGCCCCCTTCACTTTCAATTGGATCGCAGCCATCAGACTGCTGTCAGCCACTCTGGAAGGCTCTGCTCCATCGGACCACCTCTTCAGTCGCCCATGAGCTCATTGGGGCCGTGTCGCTATTTATTCATGGCATCTCCCTGATCATCACTATTTCTTACTGTCATGGATTTCATCACAGTAGCCACTCGCTATGCATTGTCATATGAGAAAATTAGGTTCCACTCATCTGTGGACCTTTGTCATGTAAAACTGTACCTCAGACATTACTAAAAAGAACAAGATGCTGGAAATAATGCCATATGAGACATAGCGTTGCTCAGTAAGTAATCGAGAGATGCATTAGTGGGGTTATTAGAAGATACAAGAGGAAAAGGAAATAGACTGTGGAACAGGTAAGTGGGAAATGTAATTTAGACTGCAGTCAAAATGAAATGGAGATTGGCAGGTAATGTTGTCAGGTGATATTTGCGCCAAAGGGGTTCTTTGTTGGATTTCAAGGTATAAGAAAGACAGAGGTTATTACGTAATGGAATGTAGGTAGATGACATCAGAAAATGTGTAGGAGCAAAATGCATATTGATAGTTAAAGAGGATGTCTTAAAATTTAGAGATGATGATGCACAATAGGCAATCAGTTTTGTCCCCTGGTTATAACTATGTAATCGATTCTGGGATTCCCGAGTTTAACTTTAGTTGATAGTGGTTTCTGTACTGGGAACTTTGCAATCACTATAAACTCCATAATCTTAAATCATATTTTAGTTAATTGATATGTTGCACTCCTTATACAGACACAAGAAATATGTTGGAGTAAAGGAAATCACACTCACCCAGTAGGAGAGGTAATAAGTTGGTCATCGACAGGCTAGTTTTTGGAGGAAATCCTTTACAGACTTGCATGTTCTCTCTCTCTCTCTCTCTCTCTCTCTCTCTCACACACACACACACACACACACACACACACACACATATTGTGCTTATGCCAGCTGGACACACAGTCCTGATAATGGTACACAGGTGTGCATTTCTATGTGTATTTATATTCTAGAGCACATCAAAGGATTTCATCCAAAACCTAGCAGAGTTTTCATTCTCTTTTGTGTGTGCCTCTCAATGATTCAACACTTCTGCTATTCAGTGAGTGGTCTCCTTTACCCATAAATATTTACATTCTGCCATAACTTTCCCACACATTTGTACAGACACAGACGTATTAAAAAAAGCTTCCTGTTGCAGCATGACTGGAACATGGTAATGCTTCAGAGTGAAGATTTCATGAATGCAGCAGCAGCTGCAGCAACGAAGAGTGGTGCTCCAGAATTTTCGAAGCTATAAATTATATAAATTTGTAACTGTCTTCGTAATTTAATGTTTTTGTAATTATTTTTGTACATATTTTTGCATAATACAATGTATTTTGAAATCATTGCTAATTTAATTTCCTCTTTTCGACAGATATACTTCCTTTTTGAAGCGTTGCAAAGATACGAAAGGTGTACCATATTTCACGTGCACACACACGCTCATGCTTCCTCCCCCCCCCCCCCCCCTCTCTCTCTCTCTCTCTCTCTCTCTCTCTCTCTCTCTCTCTCTCTCTCCCTCTCTCTCTCCCTCTCTCTCTCCCCCCCTCTCCCCCCTCTCTCTCTCCCCCCCTCCCCCCTCTCTCTCCACCCCCCTCTCCCTCCCCCACTCTCTCTCTCTCTCTCTCTCTCTCTCTCTCCTCTCTCTCTCTCTCTCTCTCTCTCTCTCTCTCTCTCTCTTCTGTGTGTGTGTGTGTGTGTGTGTGTGTGTGTGTGTGTGTGTGTGTGTGTGTGTGTGTGGGAGGGGGGGGGGGGGCGGGTCGTGCCTTGGCATCGGGGCATAAATGTGCACTTTTCCAACATTCTCCGTTAAGCAAATTCTGTTTAGTCTCGCACTCACCAAAGGTCACCTTCTCACAGTTTCTGGATGTCTGTGAAATTAAGTCTGTACAGAGATTTCTTGATAGCCCCAAACAGGTGGTAGCCAGAAGGAGCCAATTCAGGAGGATATGGTTGGTGTGGCAGTACCTGGGAGCCTATCTCAGTGATGACAGCCGTAGTTATGTTAAATGTATGGGGACAAGGGTTGTTGTGTTGCAACAGTACTCCTTTCACTCATTTTCCTGGCTTTTTCTTTGGAATTGCACAGTGTGACCTCTGAAGAGTCTCCATGTGTGCTGTATTGTTAATGGTAGTCCCTAGTACCACCCAGTCAATGAGGATGATTCCACCCTTGTCTCAAAAGACTGTGGTCAAGTGTTTTTCCTCTGAAGTTGCTGTGGAGAACTCCTTCAGTGAGAGAGCTGCCTGTATGCTTCCACTGTACTGACTGGGCTTTTGTCTCCAGCTCATGGTAGTGAAGCCAATTCTCATTGACAGCCATGAGTTTGGACATGACACTTTCTGGATCCTGGCCTTGGTGTTCACTGCATACATCCTTTTGCAGTTGTTTTTGTGCTGTACTCAGAGATCTGGGAACCAACCTGGCAGATGCCATCACAAGGTTGAGTGGTTAATATACTACGCAGTGCAGAGTGCTTCTGGTGATTCCTGTGTCCACCACCAGTTCTGTGAAGAGAATAGGTGCCTTACCACACTTGAAATGTTGTCTGGTGTTACCATAGTCACTTTCTTCCCAGATCTGATTCCTTTCTCCGTTGATGTGTGGACACTTTTCCAGCCATCCACCTAGTTGCACATGGTTATTCATGACAGCGCATACTCTCTACACACTGCTACCAATTGCCTGTGAATATCTGCAATGTTTACATCTGCTTCCAAAGAAACTGTGTTTTCTGGTGTTGTCGTTGTTGTTATACTCCATTTTGTCCATCCATGTAATGACAGCAGTTGGGAAAATGGGCTGTACTGTGCAGGGATTACACTTGTAGTGATTTACCTGCCACTTAGGATAGACCTAAGTACTATATACTTGGAACTGTCACGATGCATTACATGGTGCACCATGAATGATGGGAATAAGTAAAAGTGTAAATCAATAAAGAACACCCCTTGTACGTTATGCAAGGAATGAAAGAATTGGACACTGATTTATGTCATAAGACATCAAACAACAAAACTTTGAAGCTTTAACTCAACAAATAATATGGTAATGAAGTAGCCCAGACAGGATACAATTAAGATTTAACAACTCATTAAATGGAAGAGACCTTGAGATGCAGATCATCATCTTTTAAGTCTGGCCAACTGCACCTTTCAAAGATTTTGATATACTCATGTGTGATCACTACAGGAAACCACTCTGTAGCTGTAGGCAATTGATGCAGGTTCCCGTCTTATAGTGTAATGACAAGCCAGATTTTCTTGTTGTGGTTTACTCCCCTGGTCTTTGGAAGTCATCTTCACCCCAAGGAAGTAGTCCTTACTTCACCCCAAAGAAGCAGCTTTCCCTCTTCCACCAGCTGTGTTGTACCAAATGCTTCCTCCAGCAATGATTTCCCATTGAGAACTTCATCATAACACTGGCAAGAGACTCTTAAAGAGGTGCTACCAGTGGAGCACCTGGTCCAAGGCTTTTTTTAAAGAAGTGTCCCTCTATCACTTGCCCCTTCCTGTTGGCAATGTTGAGATGCAGATACACACGTAATAAAGATGTTATGGGTGTACTAGAACCCCTTCACACGTGCACCTACATGTACACTATTTGATAATACTGTATGTGGGTACATGATGAAAGGCCCCCAGGATGCCGTAAAATTAATATTTATTGAAAAACAAAAAAGAAAGAGGAAAAAAAGAAAGAAACACCAAGTGACCAGACATTATTATGAAAGTGTGGCAAGGTGCAGATGAATGAAAGGAAAAAAAAAAACATTCAGTAGTTGTACAGTTTTTATCTTACACTCTTTCTTATGTAGGACGATGAAGACGTGCGATCTTAGATATGAAGTATTGCGAGCTCTGTGTATCATATGTGTGCATGAATAATATTATACAGATCAACAGTATCAAGTATTTTTATATTGAATAACAGTATCAAGTATTTTTTATTTATTGAAGTGAAGAGAGCATCATATAAGGAGGATTTTCTTGATTACGACAAGTGCTGGTGTTCTTGGAGTTTGCTGCCTGCAGCTACAATTAAAATGTAAGCGAAGTCCGATGGCCAAAAGATGCAAATAGGCACAGAACATTTTATAACCCCTACAGCTAGAGGGTGGTTATATTCCACAAAAAATATGTCTTCATATGCATAGTCAAGAATATTAAGTTATATTTATTAACCTATTTATTCTTCTTTTATTATAATTGGAGACCTGAGTGTCTTGACTTCGCACCAGTTGTAAACAGGGTTTGTTAACTATTGTTACAGTAACAAGTTTCTGTGACATTGTTATGAATCATAAAAATTAGTTGCCTGTATTTTCTGTTTGCATGAATCACAATGGGGAGCAAGTACTACAAATTTGGCAAAACTGAGGAGAAAATTTTTGAAAGGAATAAGAATTGCACCCAGGTCACATAAAATTTTAATAGTAAGCCTTTTTGTTTGGCGCAGCAAAGTTGCTTGCATGGTTATGCTTGGTAGCGCCTCATTTGATTTAGATAGAAACCTTTTCCTCATTATTCCCTTCCTTGAATTTTATGTGCGAAAAAATTAGAAAAATTTTTCAGTGTGATACATATTGTCAGTAAAACATAAATAGTTGTGACACAATAGTTTGCACATCATAATAGCTGTAAAACATGCTTTGACATCACATAAAATGCATTTGTCAATTGTAATGGTTAGCATATGAATTTTTTAACATTTTTTGTGAGAATTTTATTTTTTGCATATTCATACAACATGGCCGAAAAATATATGCCTATTGTTAACAACAGCAAAAGCGCAATCAGCCAAGATGATGTAGAATTGCAAGATCAAACAATTGAAGTTCAGGCGCCATGCGTGCCTACTACAGAAAGTTTAAGTAGATCTGAGATTAGTGTCGCAGGAGCAACAAATGATAGCGATGCTCCACAGAACAACCACCTTGAGTAGACAAAGTTTACAACTGACGAGACAATATTACACATCTCCCAGAGCGACATACCGCTTATGAATGAAACATTGGAGAATGATTCCAATACGAATTTTGACAACGCGTTACAAACACCACTTGGTCACAAAACAAACATTTAACTTGGTAAGTACAGCTGACAACAACCACAGTGGTACAACTGAAGCACTACTATGGCAGTTATTACCGTGAAAATTGATGATATGAAACACAATATGAACACCAATTTCAGTGATATGAAACATTATGTGAATACCAAAATTGATAGTTTGACACACAATCTGAATGCCGTCACCCAAGATGTAAATACATTGAAACAAGAAGAAAAAAAAGTATTCAATGATTTGCAAGACATGGACTCACAAAATTTTTTATATTGAAATTGATGAAAAATGGAATGATATGAAAACACAGGTAAGGCATGAAGTGCTATCTAAATTTAACAGTAACATTACGAAGTTAAAACAGGAGGTAGATTCCTTTAACAACTATAATGACCTAGTAACACAACAGAAAAAGAAAATCACAGACGCAAACACAAACATTGAAGCCACACAAAACCAATTGTATTTGACAGTAAAAAAGGTAACCGCTGTTAACAAACTAAATAAAGACTATGAAGGTGTACCTCCAGCTGTAGAAGAGCTTTCTTTAAGGGTAGCAACATTAGAATTTGGCTCAGCATATGCTGAGAAGGAGAAAGAGAACATTAATGAAAATTTGAGTAATATCATTAGTCCAGCTGAAGCAGATACGTTAGATAAGGTTAATACCATTGCAGAGAAGTTAGTAACAGATTGTAAGCTGTACACAGATATAGTAGAAAACGCTATTCAGAAAAAAGAAAATGAAATAGTGAACTAGGTAAACATTAATCTACAAGCCTCAGAGAATAGGATACGCAATCTTTTAGAAGAAAATATTACTGAATCTCGAAATATGCATGTAAATAATACACAGGCTACAGTGAACAAACCACAAGTCGTTGAATTTATCCATAAATTGTCACTAGTTCCACAGCAGATACCGGTGACAGTTGTACAGTGCAAAATCTGAACATATCCACAACTTCAATAATTGAACAATTACTAGTCAGACTTACAGGCAACTACAATAACCACCCAAATACGACCAAAACTGCCGTGTGTCTAACTATTTTTGCAAATGAAGGTTTGCTGAGACATACAGTTTCCTACATTCACTACTGAAGGTAAAAGGATGAATCCTGTAGTATTTATCAGTGTTTTTTATCATTTATTTCCACACAACTGGATGGAAGCACAGAAAATCAGTGAGTACAGTAATGGGAACAGAAAAACAAAAGATTTAAAGGAAATTTCCAAAACTACTTGGGTAATTTCAATGCACAAGCGAATTACAATTCACCATCACAAGGCACTATGCCGAACATGAACAGGAACAGTCAGCCGCAACAATGGCCGAAGCGTGGCAACAATGCAATGCCGTACGCTGTGCTGCAGCCGACCTTTGGACAGCAAAATAACTGCACAGAGCTAACGACACAAACTGATGAAGTACCCACACTGTGCAAGTAACTGAAATTTCTCCAGGTAACAAAATAAGTCACACTACAACATTGGCAAACACCAGGCTAGTGACCTCTCAGGGAGTGGAGGCAAGGCAGAACTAAATACATGTTTTATATGGTTTGACAAACAAGGTGATACTAAGGATGATTTGTATCAGAATGAGTTATAGTGGATAAAGTCAAGGAAGAACAAATACAAGCATTCATTAAGGTGAAAATATTTAACATTGACACACAGTTAATTTTAGATATAGATTCAACTAGTAACCTAATGTCAAATGCATTTTTTTTTTTTTTTTTTGAACTGAAGAAGAGGGGCAAGTTCCCAACATTTCCTTTCCATAATTAAAAGGTGCAAACTGCTACAGGCAGTAAGACTAAATTGGTTAAACATCAGGCACTTATTCCATTACAAACTGAACATTTTACAGTGAAGCTCATATAATCGACAAACTTATAGTTAATTATCTTATTGCCATGGGAGTGTTTAAAACATACAAAACCCAGACTGACATAGGTAATGCTAAATGTCACTTTTTGGTAAATGAACAGATCTTTTCTATTGATTTAGTCAGAACACCTGATGAAAGTAACAAAACCAAACCAGAGTCAAGTATAGTGATACAGTATTTCTTTCCAGTTGTATATTTCACAAACAAATTTGATACTGAATAAGAAGCAAATACTGGGGTTAGTTACGAAAAGGTAGAGTAGAAACTAATCACAGGTGCTAAATGAGATGCAATGACAAGAACTTTCCGATTTGTTATTTAAGTATGCCAATGTTTTCAGTAAGAAGCCAGGCGTAATCAAAGACAATAAATATAAATTTGAAGTCTATCCACATGAAACATTTTTTGTAATGTCCTATCCTATTCCTTGGGCAAAATGAGAGGCAGTAAGGGAAGAGATCAACTGTATGATTAAATGGGGAATTATACAACCTTCATTTTCACACTATGGTAGTCCAATATTACCAGTAAGCAAACCAGATGGTTCTGTAAGATTAGTTCTCGATGCTAGAGGTATCAGTAAGATTATAGTACCAGTTTGCATAAGACCAGACAACTTAGATGAACAGCTTCTATAAAGTTTTACAATACAAAATATTTCATTATACTCAATCTCAGGATGTCCTTCTGGCAAATAAAGCTCCATGAAGAAAGCCGAAAATATACAGCATTTGCTTTTGGTGGCAGAAGTTAAATTCTGTGTTCTACATTTTGAACTGAACATTGCAGGAGTGTTTATATCTGCATGGACAAGGTTTTCTGACCAGAATTTCTTAGCAAAGTCACTGTGTATGTAGACAACAAGCTAATAGCCACACCCACTTGGTTAGACCATATCAGGCTCATTGAACAGGTGCTTCAACGATTTGCAGATTATGGAGTAACAGCCAATTTAAAAAAGTCTAATTTCGATAAGTGGCAAGTCAACTTTTTAGGACATGGTGTATCAGAACAAGGTATATTACCTGATCTGAAAAAACTTGATGCAATATGCAATTGTCCAGCTTCATGGAATAAAAAAACAACTAAAAGCCTCTTTAGGACTAGTTTCATTTTTTCATAAGTTCGTACCACAACAACTGATGAACAGTGATGCATTGCTCAACTTCTTACAAAAAGATAGGCTTTGACTATGGGATGATATGTGTCAAGAGGACTTTATTAACGTTAAGCAGACATTAGTCAACGCAAACATTCTTAGCTGCCCTGACGTGTCCAAAGCTCTTTGTCTATGCGCAGATGCCTCATCTAAAGGGCTGGGGGTGTGTTTGATCTGGATGCGAGAGGAAGAAGATAAGGAAGTACCCAGAGTCATCAGTTTTGCTACTCCCATGTTATAAGAAGTAGAAAGATCTTACTCTGTGTCAGAACTGGAAAGTTTAGCTTTAATATTTTTTGTGGTGCAAAAATACCAAAATTTATTGTGACCATCAGTCACTGTCATTTCTTTTAACACGTGAACTGTTACATGTCGATTAGCTGTGTGGTGTCTATATCTACAAGAATTCAATTTTGAGATCATTTATATTAAAGGAAGTCAGAATGTTATTGCAGATGCCTTTTCCAGGTTACCACAAGGTTCAGAGGAATTTCGTGAATTAACAGAGCAGGATGCAGAAATCGGAACGTTATTAATGCAAGGTACAGCACAACAGTCTGATTACCATAAGTTTTGTAAGGATATGGAAATTATACCACAGCAAGTTTGCAGATGGAGTAAAGTCATGCAAAACCTTAAGCAAGATGAAAGTGGAAAGGTAATTACATTGTGTCAGGTGTGAAAGGGCATTTTATTTCATAGGAAACATGAAAAATCTGATCATTTTGTGTGTGTGTGTGTGTGTGTGTGTGTGTGTGTGTGTGTGTGTGTTTTCCTGAAGATTACATCGACAAATTTATAAGACACACCCATGAAGTATGGGGGCATTTTGGAGTACGCAAATGTACTGAAAAAATTGCAACACTGTTATTTTCCAAATTTGAGAAGGCAAGTCCCACAGATATTAATAAAATGTGCAATATGTCAAAAATCAAAACAGTCCAATGTATCAAAATACACTGAACTACACACAATATTCACAAAAGAACCTCTAGATATAGTATCCCTGGACATAACTGGTCCATATCCAAGAAGTAAAGGAGTAGTAAGATACATAGTAGCACTATATGATAATTTCTCAAAACATATCAAAATGTATGGCATTAAAAACGCAACAGCCACAAATATCAGAAAAAAAATGAGGGAGACTATTCGAGAAGAGTAGGTAAACCAAAGCTATACTATTAACTGACAATGCTTCATATTTTGTTGGGCAGAAGTGGAAACAATTTATGACCTCACAGGGCATAAAGCACATATTAGTAAGCCTTTTTCACCCAGAAGCAAACCCAGTAGAACAAATCTTTAAAGAATTTAACCAGTTTATTAGGACATACACACCTCACAAACACACCCGATGGGTAGAATACGAAACTCCTTTCGTGCAAGTGGTCAATAACCTTCCACATTCCTCAACAGGTTTCACACCTAATGAATTGATGTCTCAGACAAGACAAACAAATGGGAGGGAGTTGCCCATAGCAAAGGTACCCACTACAGAAATGACACCACAAGACAAAATAAAACAAGCCATAGTTACACTAGAAAACAGGGCCTAGTATAGAAGCAAAATTTATAACAAGAAACTGTAACATGTTACACAATTTTTCGATTGGCAACAAGTACTCTTATGCACGCACCCTAAATTGACAGAATGTGGCAAACTAAATAAGAAGTGGCAATTACTCTATTCAGGACCAAAGGTAATTTTCAAAATACCATATCCTGGGACGAACAGGTTAGTTAATGAGAAAACAGGGAGAGACAAGGGTCTCCACAATCACAAAGATATAAAATCCTTTATAGAATAACAGAGCATGGTAATTTCCCCCTCCCCCGCAAGATAATTGTACATAGTGTACATAATTCTAAGTGTAAATTTTCTCATGGAGTATATTTTGAGATAAATTAATGTTCTATAGGCATAAGTAATTCATTTGATTTGTACACATAGGCACAAAAATTAACAGCAATGAGAAGTAACACACTTCATGCATAGCGAAACTATAAATGAATTTAGGATATGGCTCAGCTGTTGCATGTTCAACAATACGTACTGACGTCAGTAGCAGGAGAGGAGACATTGACCTGTGCGCATGCGCGACTGACTGGCAGAAGGCGCAACCAAAATTGGAATGAATATGTACCTAACTTAAATACAAAGTAAATGGAAATACTAAGGAACCTATTGAAATGCGTACACAGACTTTTAATTAAATACTAAGCTATATACAACATATTTACAAGCAAAAGGAAGCATTATGAAAAAATATACGAGACGTGTAAGCTAAGGTCTAACAACAAAATACCGAGAGAGATGTCAAATAATTTTCCTTGCAGACTAAATGATCATAATGGGTAACAGAATGAACAAATGTCTATGAGTTTAAACAAAGTATGGAAATATCTGTGGACGTATGCAATGACCAAGAGTATCAGTGGCCACTGAGCTACAGAATGCAATTAGTTTTTTCCTTCCAGCAACCAGTGCATTGTCACGGCGCAGAAGATGAAAATTACGTCCAGAGTAGCAGGTACCAAATGAAGAAATGGGCTGCATCTCAAACAATTTAGTTACAAGGACATTTATACAGAGGTCATAAGGCAAATGAAAAATGAAATATGCATAGTCGCAGTGTGCTGCTATGATAATTATCAGTACCTATTTGCTGCAGAGTACAAATAAACATTTAAGCATGAGATTTTACAAAAACCAGTTAATTATTGTCATGTCACATGAAAGCTTGAATAATCACATTTCCAGGTATTTGAGAAAGAGACATCTACGATGGTTAAAATATCATGTTTCACTCTAAGCTACATGTGAATTGATGTAAACAGCACTAATACATGAAGAAACAACATGATACTACTTGGGTGATCAGTCAGTACACATTTGTTTCATTGAAATAAAGTTCCTTGATGACTAGTCCATCATTGTACGAGTAACATTTCCTAATAAATCCTTGAACCAGTAGATGAGTATTTTCCTTCTTACCTCTCAAACACAGGAGGTGATGCCAAGTATAGTTAGGCCAACAATGACAATGTTTTAGTCCTATTTCCAATATTTTTCTCCCTCTTCTACCTAAGGAAGAAATCAGCTCCTATAAGTAATAAAAACCTATATATAAAATGAAACAAATGTATCATATGCTTGTGTTGTATTATAACAATATGTAATGTAATTAATTTGTATATGTGATGTAAACAGAGATAAGTTAAAACTAACGAATGAACTGTAGTAACAGAACCCACTTAATGAAAATTTTATGACCTTTTAAAACTTAAGAAATTTATGTTCGTAATAAAAGTGATGGATGGAATGTCGGCCACAGATATAAGCTATCATGTTATTTATAATGGTGTAACTCAATACTGGTATGAATTTTCATTGGAAACCAAACTCTATATAAAGAAATGAACTTTAAAGGCAAGCAATTTATACAATGTTTTGGATGGCTACATGTGTCTGTCAACAACAGGACAGTCAAGTGGGGTGACATGAAATAACTTCCGAGTATCATGGCTCACAATGCTTGAAACACCGACAAGTGAACTATAGTTGTTCGAGACGGTACTTATTGTTGGTCAGTGTTCTCTCCACTGAAAATGCAAGTATGGCGGGTAATAATGACATCCAGGCCGTAAAAATGGAGATCTTCTGCCACAGCGGCAACTTTTGAACAATAAGCACACACCCACTGCACCCAGAGTGAAGACAAATGCCATAGCAATTCTTTGATATGTGACAGTCAGGTGAAAGTGTGATACTCAATGTGAAATCAACACTAAGAAAGCGAGTGCACACATGTGTGACGGTAGCTTCTAGCATGTTGACTGTTAGCGTCTACCTCTTAGCCGCCAAATCAGCCAGGGTGCCAGCGTGAAATCCGGCAGCAAGAATGAAGCAAACTGAACATTATTGTTAGAGCGCTAAATTCAAATATGTACGAGGGGGGATCCAAAAGTAACTGGAATCATAATGCTGCACATCGTTTACTCGTAGTAGCAGGTTGCGCCGCCAGGGGATTGTAGTAGGAGCTCTGCAGAGTCATTCTGCCATACGGTGTCACCCAACAGTGAGAAGTGTGGTTTCTTTTGCAGTTCTTTGAGTATGTGTACAGTGCAGATGTGACACGAGGAAATGGCTAGTTCTTACGAACAACATGCAGCACTGAAGTTTTGTTTCTTGCTCAGCAAGAATGCAGCAGAAACTGTTGCGATGATTCAGACAGCCTACCAAGACCATGCTCTTAGTAAAATGCAAGTGTACGAATGGTTTTCTCGGTTTAAAAAGGGAGAAATGGTGGTTGAATATCAGCCCCATTCTAGTCGACCTTCAAATGCTCGAAGCAAAGAGAACATTGACAAAATCCGTGATCCCATCAGTGAAGATCGACACAGGACAATTGACCAACTTGAGAACTTGTCCGGGTCACCCTGGAGCTCAATTCAGTGCATCTTGACCATCGATTTGGGGATGCGAAGAGTGGCAGCAAAATTCGTGCTGAAGCTTCTTACCGGAGATCAAAGGAATCGCCGCGTTCAAGCCTGTCTCAAAATGAAGGACGCGTTTAAAGATGATCCACATTTTTCCAACAAAATCATTACAGGTGATGAGCCATGGTGCTATGGGTACGATCCAGAAAGTAAACAACAGTCATCACAATGGAAGTCACCTGGCTCACCTCGACCAAAAAAAGCTCGACAAGTGAAATCGAATGTGAAAACAATGTTGATCTGTTTTTTTAGCATCAAAGGGATCGTACTCTCTGAATTTGTCCCTGAAAACCAGACAGTAAACCACCAATTCTATTTGGAGTTTATGAAATGGCTTCAAAGAAGTTTGTCGTGAAAACGTCCGGCTTTGTGGGATTCTGGCGTGTGGTTCCTGCATCATGATAATGCTTCCGACCACACGGCTCCCAGTGTTCCCAAGTTTTTGGCCTCAACGAAGATGATTACCTTGACCCACGTGCCATATTCGCCAGATTTAGCACCCTTGGACTTCTTCCTATTTCCAAGGATGAAAAGCGACTTGAGAGGGAAGTGTTTTGCGGATGTGGAAGACGTAAAACGCATTGTCATGAAAGTGCTAGCAGGTATCAAAGATGACAAATTTAAAAGGTGCTTTGAACACTGGAATGAACGTTTGGAAAAGTGTATTAATGCTAATGGGGAGTACTTTGAAGGAGATTAAGGTAGTATTTGAAAACAGTAAAGTATATGCTTTCTAGAAAGAAATTCCGGTTATTTTTGGGTCCCCCCTCGTAATGGACTGTCTTATTATGCATATAATCTTTTAATTTCTTGTATAGTTACAACATACACACGATAAGTTGACATACCCATTCCATTAAATAAAAAAGAAAGCCAACAATAAAGGGCATTGACCCCTATTGGCAAATGTAAATACAAACAAAAAAACACTGTACATCTCCATACCATGTCAATGTACAGTGTGGGGACAATTTGATAAGTACATGATGAAAGCCCCCCAGGATGCCGTAAAATTAAGATTTATTTAAAAACAAAACAAAAAAAAGGACACCGAGCGACCAGATTGTTCGGCAAAGACCTTATTATGAATGCGTGGTAAGGCACAGACAAATGAATGAAAAAACATTCAATTGACGATGAAGATGTGCGGCCTTAGATATTAAGTAATGTGAGCTGTATGTATCATTGCATATATGCTACCTGTCAGTTTTGTGAGTTTATATATATATATTTTATGTGCCAGATGACCACCTTCTGTTGCCCACCAGGATGTGTCATAAACACCTATGCATGTAAAAGTGAGCACATGCTCTGCACACCATGTCAACCAATAATGATTGTATTTTTTCTTGTCCTGTCATGTTCAATTGCTGTACACAAATTGCTCTCAGTTGAGAATATATTGTTTTATCTTGTGGAGCTGACTTTGACTTAGGAGTACAAGCAAAATTACTGCAAATATAGTTTCAAAACATACACTGCAAAAACAGGTGTTTCAAAATTGTGTTCTCTTGCTGATACACACTTTGCACCATCTTTAGGGAACAAATCTTATGGCGCTTATCAGTGGGGAGGAATGCCTAACCTTGAGCTGCAGTGCCACTCTGAAGACATGCTGACTACCGCTATGTTTCAGCCACCTATTCTATTCTCTGTGCAGGGATACTGTCAAGGCAAATTTCCTTTTAGCATTACACATTTAGAGAAATTGCATGGGGCTGAAGAGGGATTGTGTTTCACTCCTAAAATCAAAGGAACATTATTCACCAGAACTTACTTACTGTAAACTTTTACTATTAGTATAGTAATAATTTCTATTGTGCATGATGTGTGGCCTCAGAGCAGGGAAGTCATAACAGCCAAAAATGATACCTGTGTGGTATCCTCTTTCTGATACATTCCTGAATTACTTTATGGAAGTGGCAAAACATAGCAGAATGAATTGGGCACCATCAAGCACTCTCATTCCTGCACAGGACTATCACACATCAAGCTCTAAACTGTTCCACTACTTGAAGACTCTCTAGGAACGGATTATAACTTCAAATACTTATTATGAATAAACATTATCATCTTGTACAGTTTCCCCCACTATCTTGTACAGAGTCCCATCACTCGCACCGTCTGGTCATCCCACCACCTTCTTGTTGCTATTCTTGCTCAGTCTTCCCCTCTCTTCTGAATGCTATCTTCCACTCCTTTTAGCCACTTGTCCCGTGGCCTTTGCCTTGGTCTCTTGCCCACCATCTCTTGTATCTCCCAAGGCATTCTCATCTCGACCATTCTTTTCACATGTCCATAGTACTATAACTTTAGTCATCAATTTTGTAGGAGTTACTCGTGTTACTTACCTAACACTTTATTCCCTTACCTTTTCCATTTTTGTTACACCTATCTCACTCCTCACAATTTTCTTTCTCTTGTTTGCATCTTACTTGTTTCCCTTTCCTTTGTGGCCCAGGTTTCAGCAGTGCACAGGAGAACTGGTATATAATGCATTTTGCATGTCACTTTCTTACTGTTATGGAGGATTTCTTTGTTCCATGTAATTCCTCTCACACCTTTCACAAAGCTGTCAGCTTGTCTGGTGTGTTCCCTTATCCCTCCACAATTTCTCCGAGTTTCCTATATTATGTTCTCCAGGTACTACAAACTTACCACCATTTTCAACTGCTCTCCACACAGCACCACGTTTGAGGGTATGAACTTGAGGCTCTCAGTTCTGTGATGGTCACATTTGTGGGCATGTATTATAGTGTGGGGAGTTGTAGAATTCCTCTAGATAGGTCAGGGTGCAGCCATATGGCTTATTCTCCTAAAGAAGGTTCATGCACCTTTGATGAATTTTTCAGACACAGGCCTACCCTGGTGTGACATATAATGTTCCCAACTAGAAAAGATGTAAGAGAATTAGCCACACTATAGCATCAAAAAGATGCTAGAGAATTTTAAGTTTAAAGTTTGACTGAAATACCAATTGAGTGGACTGAAAACTCAGATATAATGTCACTTCTATAACAAATACTCATCACTAAGTATGTACTGTGATGTAGTTATCAACCTAAAACACAAAACTGAACCCATTCACACTTACAGAAAAATCACTCTCTAGCAGCCAATTTAAGATTTTTCATACCACAGCCTGATAATGAAAAAATACACAAATTTTAATAGTTTGAATACTCATGGATATACAAGGTGATCAATCATTAATGCAATGCTTTGGCAGTATGCTGCTGGTCATTGGCATGGTCGCAGTAAATGTAATACATTTTGTCACATCAGTTATTTCTAACAAACATAACAACAACACTCCAAAAGAAAAGTAAATTACTCACATGTATTATGCAAGGAGATGCTGTAACTGACTCCCTTCATTGTTGAAGTGTTTCAATCACCTGCTTAGAAAATTGCTCATTACACTCTGCAGTACCCTGTGGGAAGTGGTAGCACTTTCTTCATGAATATTAGTTTTAAGTTCATTTAAAGTGTGTGGGTCTCATTTATTTGTACAGTTTCTGTTAGTGATAACTTTATCTTGAAACATGTCACAAATTTTCTGTAATGAGAAGTTTGCTATATGTGTCGTTGCCGAATGCTGCTGAAAGGTCGTGAAAGCATGCTCTATCTCAATTAATTGACCAAAAAAGGCTGTAAAATGTTCTCCTTATATCTCACACTGTTAATTGTTTCCTGGGAAAAAATAGGGCAATAGGGCCTATTATTCTCTCGTTGCTGATGGTGCATCACACTCCAATGTCTTGATCATGCAGGAGGGCCTCATATATTATTTTAGGCTTTTCAAAACTTCAGTAATGATTATTCTGTGAATTAACATATCCACTAAGGTGGATCCATGATTTGACCAAAAGAAAGGTAGGTGAGGGTCAACATCTCCGTTATAAACCTTATTCCCCCTCCCTCTCATGAAGCATGGACTGTGTGGTTGGTGGAAAGCTTGCAAGCCTCAACGATACAGACAGCTATACATTGGTGCAACCACAATGGAGGAATATCTGTTGAGAGGCCAGACAGGGAAAGCAGCCTTTTCAGTAGTTGCTGGGGCAGCAATCTGGACTTACCTGGCCTTGTGACATCATCCAGAGTGGCCTTGTTGTACTGGTACTGCGAACAGCTGAAAGCAATAGAAAACTACAGCTGTAATTTTTGCTGAGGGCATGCAGCTCTACTGTATAGTTAAATGATGATGGCATCCTCTTGGGTAAAATATTCCAGAGGTAAAATAGTCCCCCATTCGGATCTCCGGACAGGGACTACTCAGTAGGATGTAGTCATCAGGAGAAACAAAACTGGCATTCTACAGATCGTTATGTGGAATGTCAGATCTCTTAATTGAGCTGGTGGGTTAGAAAATTTTAAAAAGGGAAAAGTATAGGCTAAATCTATAGTGGGGATTAGTGAAGTTCAGTGGTAGGAGGCACAAGGGGTTGGATGGGGTGCTGATGGCAGAGGGCATGGGTCACATTTCAATGGTGCTAGTTGGGTCTACTTGTAGATCGGGTTTCACTAGGCATGGCTGGCACCTTGATGGGTATGGGAAGGGAAGGCTGACAAAGCTTATAGGTGACAGTGTAGTGGATGGTGGTGGGATCACTCATGGAAAAATTCCTGTAGTAGTTGGTGTTAGTGCTGCACCTTTTTTAGACTGAAGTCAGCTGATAGGTATGCCAGCTTAAAGGAAGTCCCTCTAACTAAGAAATCAGCTTCAGAGGACATCATGTTTCCAAGTAGTGAAGGAATTAGCATATTTCATCAAAATATAAGAGGTATTAGAGATAAAGTTAGTACTGCTTATAGACGTTGACTCTGAAATTATTGGCATATCGGAGCACCACTTAAATAATTTGACAATTCAGAGGATTCCTTTCCAGGATACAGATTAGCTGGCTGTTCTTTAAGAAGTTCCTTGAGGGTGGGTGAGTGGCTATGTACGTAAAAAAAAAAACAGTATTCCATTTGAGTCCATAGATGTATCACAGCACTGCACTGAACAGGTATTTGAATGTTGTGCAGGAGCAGTTGAATTTAGTGAAACTAAACTTCTAATTGTTGTTGTTAGTAGGTCCCCCAACTCCAGTTTCAGAGTAGAACTGCTCAAACTAGAGAGGGTTCTTGATTCACTTTGTAGGAAATAACAGAAATTATTTATATGTTGTGACTTCAATATCAATTTTGTACACTCCTGGAAATGGAAAAAAGAACACATTGACACCAGTGTGTCAGACCCACCATACTTGCTCCAGACACTGCGAGAGGGCTGTACAAGCAATGATCACACGCACAGCACAGCGGACACACCAGGAACCGCAGTGTTGGCCGTCGAATGGCGCTAGCTGCGCAGCATTTGTGCACCGCCGCCGTCAGTGTCAGCTAGTTTGCCGTGGCATACGGAGCTCCATCGCAGTCTTTAACATTGGTAGCATGCCGCGACAGCGTGGACGTGAACCATATGTGCAGTTGACAGACTTTGAGCGAGGGCGTATAGTGGGCAAGCGGGAGGCCGGGTGGACGTACCGCCGAATTGCTCAACACGTGGGGCGTGAGGTCTCCACAGTACATCGATGTTGTCGCCAGTGGTTGGCGGAAGGTGCACGTGCCCGTCGACCCGGGACCGGACCGCAGCGACGCACGGATGCACGCCAAGACCGTAGGATACTACGCAGTGCCGTAGGGGACTGCACCGCCATTTCCCAGCAAATTAGGGACACTGTTGCTTCTGGGGTATCGGCGAGGACCATTCGCAACCGTCTCCATGAAGCTGGGCTACGGTCCTGCACACCGTTAGACCGTCTTCTGCACACGCCCCAACATCATGCAGCCTGCCTCCAGTGGTGTCGCGACAGGCTTGAATGGAGGGACGAATGGAGACGTCTTCAGCGATGAGAGTCACTTCTGCCTTGGTGCCAATGATGGCCGTATGCGTGTTTTGCGCCGTGCAGGTGAGCGCCACAATCAGGACTGCATATGACCGAGGCACACAGGGCCATCACCCGGCATCATGGTGTGGGGAGCGATCTCCTACACTGGCCGTACACCTCTGGTGATCGTCGAGGGGACACTGAATAGTGCACGGTACATCCAAACCGTCATTGAACCCATCGTTCTACCATTCCTAGACCGGCAAGGGAACTTGCTGTTCCAACAGGACAATGCATGTCCGCATGTATCCCGTGCCACCCAACATGCTCTAGAAGGTGTAAGTCAACTACCCTGGCCAGCAAGATCTCCGGATCTGTCCCCCATTGAGCATGTTTGGGACTGGATGAAGCGTTTTCTCACGCGGTCTGCACGTCCAGCATGAACGCTGGTCCAACTGAGGTGTCAGGTGGAAATGGCATGGCATGCCGTTCCACAGGACTACATCCAGCATCTCTACGATCGTCTCCATGGGAGAATAGCAGCCTGCATTGCTGCGAAAGGTGGATATACACTGTACTAGTGCCGACATTGTGCATGCTCTGTTGCCTGTGTCTATGTGCCTGTGGTTCTGTCAGTGTGATCATGTGATGTATATGACCCCAGGAATGTGTCAATAAAGTTTCCCCTTCCTGGGACAATGAATTCACGGTGTTCTTATTTCAATTTCCAGGAGTGTATATGATGGTGCAAGAAAAAGGGTGTTGGTAGATTTCCTAAATTCATATGATCTGATGCAGGCTGTGTCTTTTCCAACTAGGGTGCAGGGGAACAGTAGCACAGCCATAGACAGTATTTTTATTCATTCTTCATTATTAGATGGGCTTTCTGTTTCTAAAGGGGTGAATGGCCTTTCAGACCATGATGCACTAATTTTAACACTAAAAGCATTTTGTACTCAAACAAATGTCACATATAATTACAAACTATGTAGGAAAGTTAATCCTACAGCAATGGAGAGTTTTTTAAACCTTGTCATGGAACAAGAGTGGCAGGATGTTTATAGTGCCGATAATATAGATGATAAATATGATGCTTTACTTAACACATTTCTTGTGCTCTTTGAGAGTTGCTTTCCATTAGAATGTTCTAAATGGGGTATTAACAGTAATAGGCAGCCTGGGTGGCTGACTAGTGGGATAAGGATATCATGTAAAACGAAGCGGGAATTATATCAAAATGTTAGAAGTAGTCACAATCAAGCTACAGTAGCCTATTATAAACACTACTGTAAGGTGCTTAAATATGTTATTAGGAAGGCAAATAGTATGTGGTATGCAAACAGAATAGCTAATTCACAGAATAAAATTAAAACCATAGAAAGTGTCTGGTCAGCAGCACAAGGTTTATGATATAAAGTCAGTTCCTCATAAAAATATTTCTGTTACTGATAAATCAGATATATGTACAGTATTTAATAATCATTTTCTGAATGTTGCTGGTGAATTAAATAAAAATTTAGTTTCTACAGGGGATCATACAACTTTATTGGAAAATGCCTTTCCAACATTGATGTCTGAAATACTCCTCAGTGATACAGACAAGAGGGAGATTGAGTCAATAATAAAACCACTGAAGACTAAGGACTCTCATGGATATGATGGAGTGCTTAGCAGAATGTTAAAGTACTGTGCTGCACATTTTAGCCCTGTATTTAGCCATATTTGTAATTTTTCCCTTAGGTATGGTCAGTTTCCTGAATGATTAAAGTACTTGGTAGTAAAGCCACTTTATACAAAGGGAGAAAAGGATAATGTAGGCAATTTTAGACCTATTTCTATGCCATAAGTGTTTGCTAAAGTTGTTGAAAATGCTGTGTATGTAAGGATAATTGATCATTTTGTACAATTTGCTATCAGATTTACAGATCGGCTTTAGAAGTCATTTAACAACTGAAAATTCTATATCCTCTTGTTCTCTGTGAGGTATTGGATGGATTAAACAAAAGGTTGTGAAAACTAGGCAATTTTTTTAAATTTAACTAAGGCATTTGATTGTGTTGATCACAAAATATTGCTAGAGAAGTTGGACCACAGAATATGGAGAGTAGCTCACAACTGGTTCACCTCTTACTTTAGCAACAGACAACAAAAGGCCATTATTCACAATGTTGAGAATGGCTGTGATGTGGGGTCTGAGTGGTGTACAGTCAAGTGGGGGGAACCCCAGGGATCAGTGTTGGGGCCACTCTCGTTCCTTATTTATATAAATGATATGCCCTCTAGTATTATGGGTAACTCTAAAATATTTCTGTTTGCTAATGACACTAGTTTGGTAGTAAAGGATGTGTGCAACATTGGCTCGGTTTCAAATAGTGCAGTTCATGACATAAGTACATGGCTTGTAGAAAATAAACTAACGCTAAATCACAATAAGACTCAGTTTTTACAGTTTCTAACACACAATTCAATGAAACCTGACGTTTTAATTTCACAGAGTGAGCATATGATTAGTGAAACTGAACAGTTCAAATTTCTAGGTGTTCAGACAGAAAATAGGCACTCATAGAAAGCCCATGTTCGAGATCTTGTTCAAAGACTTAATGCTGCTATTTTTACTTCTTGAATGGTGTCTGCAGTGAGTGGTCGTTCGACAAGAAAATTAGCCTACTTTGCTTATTTTCATTTGCTTATGTTGCATGGTATTATATTGTGGGGTAACTCTTCCCATTCTAAAAGGATATTTTTGGCTCAGAAATGGGTGGTTCAGGCAATAAATGGTGTAAGTTCATGAAACTCTTGTCGACCCTGTTCATGAGTCTGGGTATTTTGACACTGGCCTCTCAATATATACATTCCTTACTGTCATTTCTTGTTAACAATATTAGCTTATTTCCAAGAATAAGCAGCTTTCACTCAGTTAATACTCGGCAGAAATCAAACCTGCATTTCGATCGGACTTCCTTAACTCTTGTGTAGAAAGGTGTGCAGTATACTGCTGCATTCATTTTCAATAAGCTACCACTCGAATTCAAAAATCTTAGCAGTAATCCACATGCTTTCAAATAAAAAATGAAGAGTTTCCTCATGGGTCACTCCTTCTATTCTGTCAAGCAGTTCCTTGAAAACTTAAGCTTATTCTTGTTGTATTGTTGATTGCGTCTACTGAAACTGATGGATTGACTTTTTTTGGATTCATAAACATTTTATTTTTATTTGTTATTACTTTTATGATGTAATTTCATCTACTGACATGTTCCATGACCGTGGAGATTTGCTCCTCATTTTGGTCCTACGGAGCTTAAGTGTAAAAAAAATAAAATATGAGTTCTGGTCAGGAGAACACAGGGTTATAAATAAAAAAATAAAATAGGGGTGTAATACAAAAATAGGAATGCAAGTAAGTTACTATGAATAGCAAAGTGAACACATTATTGTAGCCAAGATAGACACGAAGCCCACAGCCATTATAGTAGCACAAGTTTATATGCCAACTAGCTCTGCAGATGATCGAGAGAAGCAAATCGATGATGAGATAAAAGAAATTATTCAGATAGTTAAGGGAGACATAAATTTAATAGTGATGGAGGAGTGGAGTTTGATAACAGGAAAAGAAGAGAAGGAAAAATAGTAGGTGAATGTGGACTTGGAGAAAGGAATGAAAGTGGAAGCCGCCTGGTAGAATTTTGCACAGAGTATTATTTAATCAACACTAACAGTGGGTTTAAGAATCATGAAAGAACTGTACATGTGGAGCAGACCTGGAGGCACAGGAAAGTTTCAGATTGATTACATAATGGTAAGACAGAATTTCAGAACCAGATTTTAAATTGTAAGACGTTCCAGGAGCAGATTTGGACTCTGACAACAATTTGTTGCTTATGAACTGTAGATTAAAACTGAAGAAATTGCAAAAAGGTAGAAAATTAAGGAGATTGGGCCTGGATAAACTGAAAGAACCAAAGATGGTTGAGAGGCTCAGAGGGAGCATTAGGGGATGATTGACAAGAAGACGAGAAACGAATATAGTAAAAGAAGAATGGATATCTTTGAGATGAAATAGTGAAGGCAACAGAGGATCATATAGGTAAAGAGATGAGGTCTAGTAGAAGTTCTTGAGTAACAAAAGAGATATTGAATTTAATTGATGAAAGGAGAAAATATAAAAGTGCTATAAATGAAGCAGACAAAAGGGAATACAAATGTCTAAAAAATGAGATTGACAGAATGTGCAAAATGGCTAAGCAGGAATAGGTAGAGGACAAATATAATTATTTAAAAGTATACATCTCTAGGAGAAAGATAGATAGTACCTACAGGAAAATTGAAGTGGCCTTTAGGCAAAAGAGAAGCAAGTATATGAATAACATGGGCTCAGATAGAAAACCAATCCTAAGCAAAGAAGGGACAGCTGAAAGGTGGAAGGAGTATTTAGAGGGTGTATACAAGGGCGATATACTTGAGGGAAAAATTATGGAAATGGAAGAGGATGTAGATGAAGATGAGATGGGAGATATAGTACTGCGAGAATAATTTGAGAGAGCAACAAAAGACCTAACCTGAATCAAGGCCCCAGGAGTAGATCACATCCCGTTAGAGATACTGATAGCCTTGAGAGATCTAGCCATGGGAGAACTCTTCCAACTGCTTAACAAGATTTATGAAACAGATGAAATACTATCAGATTTGTAAAAAAAATATACAATATTCCAGTTCCAAAGAAAGCAGGTGCTGACAGGTGTGAATATTAACAAACCATTAGTTCAGTAAGTCATGGTTGCAAAACACTGACACAAATTTTTTGCAGATGGATGGAAAAACTGGTAGAAGCTGACCTTGGGGAAGATCAGTTTGGATTCCTGAGAAATGCAAGAACACACGAGGCAATACTGACCCTACGGCTTCTCATAAAATATATGATAAGGAAAGGAAGATTTACATTTTTATAGCATTTGTCGACTTAGAGACAGATTTTGTCAATGTTCACCAGATTACTCTTTGGAATTCTGAGGGTAGTATTGGTAAAATACAGGGAGTGAAAGGCTATTTACAATGTGAACAGAAAGCAGATGGCAGTTTTAAGAGCCAAGGGGCGTGAAAGGGAATCAGTGGTTGAGAAGAGAGTGAGATAGCCTATCTCCAATGTTGTTGAATCTATATGTTGACTAAGCAGTAATGGAAACCAAAGACAAAAACTTGGAGTAGGACTTAAAGTCCAGGGAGAAGAAATAAAAAATTTGAGGTTCCCTTATGACATTGTAATTCTTTCAGAGACAGCAAAGAACTTGTAAGAGCAGTTGAACGGAATGGTCATGGTCAATTTTAGGTCAAGTCAGGTGATGTTGAGGGAATTAGACTAGAAAGTGATATACTTAAATTAGCAGATGAATTATGCTGTTTGGGAAGCAATGTAACTGATGAGGGCTGAAGTAGATACGATGTAAAATATAGGCTGATAATGGCAAGAAAAGTGTTTCTGAAGAAGAGAAACCTGCTAACATCGAGCACAGATTCATCAGGAAGTCTTTTCTGAAAGTATTTGTATGGAGTGTAGCCATGCATGGAATTGAAACATGGACGGGAAACAGTTTAGGGAAGAAGAGAATAGAAGCTTCTGAAATGTGGTGCTACAGAAGAATGCTGAAGATCACGTGGGTAGATCATGTAGCTAATGAGGAAATACTGAATAGAATTGGGGGGGGAGGGGGGGGGGGGGAGAAATTTGTGGCACAACTTGACTAGAAGAAGGGATTAGTTGGTAGTATATATTCTGACACCTGAGACCAAGAGATGAATATAGTATCCAGATTCAGAAGGGTGTAGGTTGCAGTACTTGCTCAGAGATGAAAGGGCTTGGCGAGGATAGAGTAGCATGGACAGCTGCATCAAAACAGTCTTCAGACTGATGACGACAACAGCAGATCCTATTCAACAGCAGACCCTATTCAAAATCCATTCACAAAACCCCAACATTTTTCCATGGACAACTGATTTAAGTCATTGCACTACAGATATTTTATATAGCTGTAACTTCAGTAACATTTGTGGCTATTTGAACAGAGCCCAAGGAAATTCTCATTTGCTGAGAAAGATGTTTAACTGATTTTCTAGGAGAAATTTTCAGAGTATGCTCAATGTTATCCACTTCCTTTTGTGAGTACAATACATGGTTGTCTATATTTCCTGTCAAGAATACTTTCTGTTTTGTGAAATTCATCAATTGATGAATTGTACTCTGATTAAGAACTTGGACGTCAGGTAATTCATGTTGAAATAATCTTCTTACTGCATGTGCTGATTCTGTGTGCATGTATGAATCATACATGAATACTCTTTGGCGAATAGAATAGTTTATAATAACAACAATACTATGAAAGGATAAGTTGCTACTCACCATATAACGGAGATGTTAAGTCACAGACAGAAACAACAAACTGCTAAACATGAGCTTTCAGCCAAAAGGCCTTCTAAAGTAGACAAAACACACACACATACACATTCATTCATGGAAGTGAAAATCACACATGAGCACTGTCTCTGTCCAACGAACTCAGACTGTGAGCTACTCTGCATGATGGGACAAGCGATCTGGGTGGTGGGAGTGAGGAGGTGGCTGGGGTGGGGAGGAGTGAGGGATAGCAGGGGGCCAGTAAAGTAATGCTTGTAGAAGCATACATGGATGTGGTGGGGACAGGGGAGAGCAACTATGTGCCTGTCTGCACCTCATCATCTCCACTTTATGGTGAGTAGCATTTCGTAATATTGTCATAGGTGTATTTTGCAATTTCACTTTTAGCACATTCACTCAATACACTGTATTGCATCACCTAACAAAATGTACTACCTGCACAAACCAAAGTCTCAAAATTAAGGGAAATATACTCCCTGCCATTATGGTTGGTGGCTGACTGGGCAATAAAATCGTTGCCAGGTATTTGCATTGAGGATTGATAACCCTATACTTTGCAAATCTTCACTTTGCAGTTAAAAATTTCTTGTTCACGTCTGGACAGCATATGACATGGATTTTGTTCTTCAAAAATAGAATCATAATTTGCACAGAAAATATTCGGGATTTCTGTGAATGTCACCTTCCTTTGTTCTAATTTGTTTTCCAGTGTCTACAATTTCCTAAATTTCATAATTAGTAAATTTGTATAGAGCTCAGTGCAACACATTAGGTTCTCCCAAGAGCTATGCATGACTCCTCTCAACTTCAGCATGTAAACCTACTCCCATACCTAAAGTGCATGAAGTGTGTCACTTCTGATTGGCTGTATCACAACATAGCCAGTCCACTTTCCATTTGCAGACACAAAACCTGTCATTTTCCCATACTGAACCTGTCCCATTCCATAATTACTTTTTCTCAAAATTAACAAATAAAAGAAAATTAGCCTTAAGTTTACTAATTGGGAGTACACAAAGTACGAGAAACTGGCTTCTTTACAATTTGCAATTTCTCCCCTGTGCGTGACACACACAACCAACATATACTCAAATTCCCAACCTCATACACACTGTGCTACTCAGAATTACAAGGATTCATAAGTCGCATATATGCTGCATTTATTCACTCAGACACACTGCAAATGAAATTAATACTACTCAACAGAAATTATAATGTCACTAAAAGATAAAATTAACATGTTTAAGAAGTGTTTACTATTGTAATAAACTGATCAATACTGTCTACACAATGACTTTTCTGTGGAACGGACATTTGTTGTTATTCTGAATGTAGCTGTGTTGAAGAATATATTCACTTTACTTGAATGTAACTTTTTAGTTAGCTGATTGTCTTAAAGTTATCTTCATTGTCTTCTTATAAAGGTATGATTACGTCCTCAGGTCTTTATATTCGTATTTTAAAACTTCAAACTTAGAATAACAAACTGTAGCATTAATTTGCTTCCTTGAGCTATCAGTGCCAACTGACAAACATGACCTCTTCTCCCACCCATGACTTCCTACCAAACTACAAAGACAAACTTCAAAGGAAAAAATTGAAACAAAAAGGATAATATTGTTGTGGCCTTTCAGTGCACAGCTGTCTTAGCAGTTTCGTTCACTCCCAATTTGCTATGGCCATCTGCTATGGCAGTGAGTTTCATCCCTCACACAGTACTTCAATTCATGCCTGTTGATCTTATGCGACAGGACACTTAGCTGCTACGGTCATTGACTATGAGTGTGGAACAACAGCTGCCCTTAGCAAGGCTCTGCTGACAGAGCTTCATCAGTCTTTGTCCATCCCTCATAGCATCCAGTTCAGTTACTGCTCTGTGCCTTTATTGTGATGAAATGGCCACATGCATCTGATGCTGTTCTTTATGCTTGGCACACAACTGCTGAGCATAAGCTTTCACTTCGCATTCCTGTGCAGACTATAAATTTCACTTCACACGTCTCAGTCCGGGTATCGTAAGTGTGGATATTGTGTGGTGAACACTGGGACAAGATAATAATTTCTCCAATTGTGTCTGTACTCAGCTAGAGCATTCCCACTTTGAATGAGTGACTGAATTACGTTTTGAACCTGAGGCTATTTTGTGTTACTCTAGCCCCTGTGGACCTGACCTTTATGTGTTTGTAACTTTGCATGTTACTTCATTCAATAAAGTAATGAGCATTCCTACACTGGTGACCTGATGATGAACTTGGTCAACTTAATATTCTATTTAGGCATGTTACTGGCCACCTTACCCCATTAGCCACATGCTCAGGCTCCTGCAAGTGTGCGCCCAGGAACTTCTGTTTTTGTGCTATGGATGCTGGTGTGCTTCGCACCACAAACTCATTCCTTTATGTTTGTTTTGCAGCCACTTGTGCAACCTAGTGACCAATGGCTATTTCCAATGGCCCACTTGATGCCCCACTGCAAGCAAGTCCCATGCAAGTGCTGCACAATTTATTGCCGAGCTGACCACACGCCTCGCAGAACTGGAAACCTGACCTGCGCATGCAACTCATGGGAATGTGACCGCCATTGGCCCAGTCCCCAATGTTGTATTCCATGCCACTGCCCGCACCAACCACACCCACCACCAACGCTACTCCTCCCGGCCTCGAAGCACTGCCTCACAGCGTTGTGACTGCCAGTGGCCCAGTCCCTAACGTTGGATTCCATGACATTGACTGCACCGGCCACACCTGCCACCATCGCCACTCCTCCTGGCCTTGAAACACTGCTGTCAGATCCACACACACTGGCACCACTCCATCCAGCCATGCCACGGTTCATCTGATGCCCTTAAACCCGAGGGGCAAGCGCCTGTGATTTTCTTTGGCGGACACTATCCTCACTGACTATGGCTCCACCTAGGGTGCCACAAAGTTCATGTTGGTGATCAGCCAGTCTGAGCCTACATACGCAACGGATGCCCACAATGTCAACTCATTGCACCCAGTCACTGACCACTAAAAGATACTCTGGTGCCACTTCTGCCAACATGCAGCATGTCTGGGTCCTACTTTCCCTTGAGCAGTCTGACGGAGCCACACATGGTCTCTGATGTTTTTTATTTTATTTATTTATTAACATGTCAAGTTCTGTAGGACCAAATTGAGGAGCAAATCTCCAAGGTCATGGAACCTGTCAGTACATGAACTTACAACATAAAAGTAATAACAGATAAAAATAAATGTTCATGAACCTGAAAGAAAATCAGTCCATAAGTTTAAGCAAATGCTATCAGCAATACAATGAGAATCAGTTTAATTTTTCAAGGAACTCCTCAACAGAATAGAAGGGGTGACCCATGAGGAAACTCTTCAGTTTTGATTTGAAAGCGCGTGGATTACTGGTAAGATTTTTGAATTCGAGTGGTAGCTTATTGAAAAAGGATGCAGCAGTATACTGCACACCTTTTTGCGCAAGAGTTAAGGAAGTCCGATCCAAATGGAGGTTTGATTTCTGCCGAGTATTAACTTAGTGAAAGCTGCTTATTGTTGGAAATAAACTAATATTGGCAACAATAAATGACAATGAGGAATATACATATTGAGAGGCCAATGTCAAAATACCCAGGCTCGTGAACAGAGGTCGACAAGAGGTTTGTGAACTCACACCACTTATTGCTTGAACCGCCCGTTTCTGAGCCAAAAATATCCTTCTAGAATGGGAAGAGTTACCCCAAAACATAATACCATATGACATAAGTGAATGAAAATAAGCAAAGTAGACTAATTTAAGTGTTGAAGTATCACTCACTTTCGATATCATTCGAATAGTGAAAATGGCAGTATTAAGTCTTTGAACAAAATCCTGAATGTGGGCTTCCCATGACAGCTTACTATCTATCTGAACACCTAGGAATTTGAACTGTTCAGTTTCACTATTCATATGCCCGTTCTGTGAGATTAAAATGTCAGGTTTTGTGGAACTGTGTGTTAGAAACTGTAAAAACTGAGTCTTACTGTGATTTAACGTTAGTTTATTTTCTACAAGTCATGAAGTGAGGTCATGTACTGCACTACTTGAAACCGAGTCAATGTTGTACACAACATCCTTTACTACCAAGCTAGTGTCATCAGCAAACAGAAATATTTTAGAGTTGCCCATAATACTAGAGGGCATATCATATATATAAATAAGGAACAGGAGCGGCCCCAACACTGATCCCTGGGGCACCCCTCACTTGACAGTACCCCACTCAGATCCCACATTACAGCTGTTATCAACATTGTGAATAATGACCTTTTGCTGTCTGTTACTAAAGTAAGAGGTGAACCAATTGTGAGCTACTCCCCTTATTCCGTAATGATCCAACTTCTGGAGCAATATTGTGAGATCAACACAGTCAAATGCCTTTATCAAATCAAAAAATATGACAAGCGTTCGAAATTTTTTGTTTAACCCATCCAGCACCTCACAAAGAAAAGAGAATATAGCATTTTCAGTTGTCAAACGACTTCTAAAGCCAAACTGTACATTCGATAGCAAATCGTCTGATATAAAATGATCAATTAACCTTAGATACACAGCCTTTTCGTTAACTTTTGCAAACACTGATGACATAGAAATAGATCTAAAATTATCTACATTATCCCTTTCTCCCTTTTTATAAAGCGGCTTTACAACTGAGTACTTTAATCACTCAGGAAACAGACTATTCCTAAAGGAAAAATTACAAATATGGCTAAATACAGGGCTAACATATGCAGCACAGTACTTTAATATTCTACTAGACACTCCATCATAACCATGAAAGTCCTTAGTCTTCAGTGATTTAATTACTGACTCAATCTCCCTCTTGTCTGTATAACAGAGGAGTGTTTCAGACATCAATTCGGAAAGGTATTTGCTAAGAAATTTATATGATTTCCTGTAGAAACTAAATTTTTATTGAATTCACCAGCAATTCTCAGAAAATGGTAGTTAAATACATATATCTGATTTATCAGTAACAGAAATATTATTACTGCGAACTGACTTAATATCATCAACCTTGTGCTCCTGACCAGACACTTCCTTCACAACTGACCATATGGATTTAATTTTATTCTTGCTAATAACATTTTTAAGCATCTTACAATACTGTTTGTAATGGGCTACTGTAGTTTGATTGTGACTACTTCTAACATTTTGACATAATTTCCGCTTTGTTCTACATGATATCCTTATCCCACTAGTCAGCCAACTGGACTGTCCATTACTGCTAGTATCCCATTTAGAATGTTCTACTGGAAAGCAACTCTCAAAGAGTATGAGAAATATGTTATGGAAAGCATTATATTTATCATCTATATTATTAGCACTATAAACATCCTGCCACTCTTGTTCCTTGAAAAGTTTTGAAAAACTCTCTATTGCTGCTGGATTAACTTTTCTACATAGTTTGTAATTAAATACGACATTGGTTTGAGTACAAAAACCTTGTAGTGTTAAAATTTGTGCATCATGGTCTGAAAGGCCATTCACCCTTTTACTAACAGAATGCCCATCTAGTAATGAAGAATGAATAAAAATATTGTCTATGACTGTGCTACTGTTCCCCTCACCCTAGTTGGAAAAAACACAGTTTGCATCAGATCATATGAATTTAGGAGATCTACCAACATCCTTTTTCTTGCACAATCATCTTTTTCTTTATAACATCTGGCTGGCTCGCCTCCTGGCCCCAATACAGACAGCAGTAGCATCACACGCCGACCTCTGCCTCACCGCCATTGCCAGCCTTGCTGACAGGGTGCATGAGATGCTGGCCTCTCTGCCTGTGACCACTGTCACAACATACCAACCTCACATGCACCTGGTGGAGCCAGCTGGCCATCACCTTGCCAGCCACCCCATCCCGCACTACCCTTTCCGCTCAATGTAAAGTTTATGGCGTCATTGGCCCCACCCCTCACTGCGGGCCTGTGCAGCAAAGCACTCAGCAGCCAGGAATATATGACTTGCTCGCCTGCCTCAGCACTGACATGACAACACTGCAAGCAACCGTGGCTTGACTCGACTCTGATCACCACAGCCCGTGAAGCCCCAGCCACTGGCGCAACCACCACTACTTACGCCACAGCTCCAGCTGACTTGTTGATGCCCCTTGTGACAGGGCTTGCCTCTGCTAATATCATGAGTGCTTCAGCCCAGATGCCATGAACTGCAGATAAACATGCTCTTGGCACCCATTTTTGACCACTGGTACTAAGTGTGCCTGGCTTCTGCTCTGTCTCCCAGCAGCTGTTCGTCCACAACACCTGTTCTGCCACACCATTCCTCATAGACACTGGCTCCAAGTTGTCTATCTTCAAACAGCGGCTCATAAGGAATTCTGACATCACCACAACCATTCTCCTGATGGCAGTGAATAATTCTGCCATCACTATGTATGACATTCGTTCTAGATCTTGACCTGCAATGGGTCCTGCCCTGGTCCTTCACCATTGCCAGTTTCACTGACCCCATTATCGGATAGACTTCATTGGACACTACTGCTCCGTGACATTGATCACTTGTGACTCATTGACAGTGATACCAGGAGATCAACAAAGTCCACCACTCGTATCACTGTCCTCTTTTATGTAAAGCAGTGGCATATTATGGCCCATACGCTGACTTCCTGGTACAAGTCCCTGCTCTTACACATCCATCCAGCATGCCTTGGAAGGTCCACCACTCAACTGTACATTACGTTGATACCACTGCTGGACTACCTGTCTTCTGCCGGCCACTTGGGTCTGCACCTGCTTTGCCTGTCAGTGCGCGAGCATCAGCTGCCACGTACAAGCACCAGGAATCACTTCGTTCACGTTCATGTGGACATCGTTGGCCCCTACCTTCATTTGATGGCTGCCGCTATGTTTCTACCATGGAAGACAGGTTCACCTGCTGACCTGAGGCAACACCAGTACCTGACATTATGGCCACCTTGGTTGCATCCACCTTCGTCTTTACATGGACTGCTCTTCGGCTGCCCATGCCACATCATTACGGACTGTGGGCGCCAATTTACATTGGCCTTTTTTCAAGTGCTGACAGATCTGTGTGGGGGGTGACCTGCACCTGACATTGGCTACCACACATCTTACAATGGTACAGTGAATGGCTACATTGCACCTCATGGCTGCCCTCACCAGTCACAACAACAGGTGGACCACAGCCCTACCACAGGTACATCTCAGTCTCCGTGTCACTCACAAGGCATACCTTGAGATGAAAGCCACTGATCTTGTTTATGGCTATCTGTTCACTGTCCTACGTGACTTCCTGGAGCCTGCCGACCTGCCCACAGATCACATCATCTCTGAGTTCATTGCTGGCTTGCGGAACTGAATGGCCTGCCTGCAACCCAGCCCTCCCCTGTGCCACGGTGACCTCAGAACTTTCCTTCACAGTAATTTTCATCAGGCACGCAAGTTATGCTGCACATAATTCCTCACCAACTCTGACTGCATTACTATGGGCTGCACCCAGTATTGAAATGGGACTCAAAGACATTCACCTTGCATCTGCACAGCACGCTGATCTGTGTTTCGATCAATAGAAGTTAAAGCCCACATATATGCCTGCCTGACCCCATGCCACCCAGCTCGACTACATCAATAACCTGCAGATGAATGCCACTGCCAATGTTAGGCCCTGCAACGATGACGTGTCAACCACCCAAACCACCACAGCCCACAATGTGCTCGCCTACAACACTACAGCCAAAAGCATCATGGAAGACTCAGCACACTATGCTGGTGCTCCACCAGACCCATTTGCTGTCGCCAATACAGATGCACAGGGTAATAATGTCATTGCCTCTCTACCTTTCCGCCAACCAACAACTGCCTCCCTTCCCCCCCTCCCCCCCCCCCCCCCCCCCACAGTCATTAGCGGGAAACCTCTGGGGAACCTGCCAAACCTTAGCTGTATAAGGCTTACTCAGGCATGCAGGAATGCAGGACTCTGTCTGAGTTGACCCTTATTTCCCTAGCTGCTCGTTGGACCAAGATGGAACCCACGAAATAATCTTCTTCTCCTACCAGTGGAAAGTGTGTACCACCTGGGAGTACTGACACCCATTCATCCAAAATAATGAGAAAGAGATGCTAGTCTTCCTGATTATAAGAATACTTTGGACTGCAATAACAATATGTTTCTGCTGATATTAAGAATACTTTGGACTGCAATAACAATATGTTTCTGCTGATATAGAGGAAGGAGGGGACATCTGAAAAAGTGTCCCCCTTTTACATCCACAAAGGTTTGGAAGGCCTTGCTGGAACATTAAAATCTATAAGATGATTGCATAATGGCTTATCGTTGGTCGAAACTAACAGGTCAAAGCAGGTGGACCTTTTTAAGAAATTGGAGAAACTGGGGGAGTATGATATAATTATTGAGATACACACTTCTTTCAACTCCACAAGCCCTATGTGGTGCTATAAATTCCAGCATTTTGGCCATACAACCATGAGTTGTGGAGGTGAAGAGATCTGCAGGAACTGTAGAAAAGCCGCTCATGATGCTGGGACTGTCTGCCAATATCCGCATCAACTGCTCTGGGAACCATCCAGTCTGGAGCCACGACTGCCCTGTTTTTGCAGAAGAACGCAAAATACAGGAGGTAAAAGCTATGCCGAAGCCAAGAAAGAATATAAGGCGACTAAACTCCCTGTGTTTGCCACTTCATGTTCTTCCATGGTGTTGAAACCTACTCCCAAGGCAGACACTTTGACACAGATGACGTCTAGTGTGCCCGCATCCACCACAAGCACCTGTACTTGCACTTGTACATGTCAAAGGGAAAAGAGTAAGGACAAAGTAATCCAGGTAGCTGCACCAGGAAAGACCAACAACAGTTCTGCAGCGAGCATCCAGAAGGTACAAGAAAAGCAGAGTGCCTCTCAGTGTCCCCATTCCCCCTCATCCTCGAAGGGACAGGATCCAGGGAAAGGCTCAAGACATTTGGGTCAAAATCTGTCCTAAATGGTGTCAGATGTCATTATTTCCCATCTGACTTATGATGAGGATATCATTGAGTTAGATGCCTTGGGTCGAGGCAGCCCCTCTACTCCCCCTCACTCTTCTAGTGCTTCACCTCTTCAGTGCAAAGGTAGGGGTAAATTAAAACCACACTGATGACATGGCTTCCATACTACAGAAGAACATGAATGAGTTCAGGACTCATATGGAGGAACTGAAACTCCTAGCACAGGCACATCCCTTGTGCTTTTATTGACAAGAAACACATTTTAAAGATACAGATGTCCCTGTGATATCTGGAGAAAGAGACAAAGGAGGTGTTGCAGTGTTTGTCACTAATACACGCCAATCCTGAGTTCTCCCCTTGACTACTGACCTGCAAGCAGTTGCAGTTCAAATTCGTGTGTGTTAAAGGATCACTTTTTGTTCTCTGTATTTATCTTCACAAGATGCACTAGGCTCTGAGGCTCTCACGGATCTTATCGCACAACTCCCGCGACCATTCCTCCACCTGGGAGACTTCAATGCCCATCATGTCCTGTGGGGCTTGACCAATACTTGCCCTTGGGATCAGGTTTTCGAGAGCCTCATGATGTCTCACACACTGTGCATCCGGAACACAGGTACTCACACACATTTCTGTACTGCTCCTGGATCATTCTCAGCCATCGACTTCTCTTTCTGTTCTCCCACCCTCACCGACACTGTTACTGGAGATCACTGACAGCCTTCATTCCAGTGACCACTTCCCCATGCACCTTCACCTACTAAATGACTCACCAACTGAAATTAAGCCCCCAAAATGGTTGGTCAGCAGGGCTAACTGGACACGTTTCAGCTAGCTGGCTGTGTTTGAACACTACGACAGCATCAAAGGATGAGTGGACCACATCACATGAGTGATCCATCGTGCCACTGACTTCTCCATCTCACAGTCCTCAGGTCATCTTAGGAGGTGACCAGTACCTTGGTGAAGAGTTGACTGCCATTCTGTGATCCAGGAAAGGCATGCGGCTCTTTGGCATTTTAAATGCTGACTGACAGCAGACAACCTTAGGGCCTTTCAAGTCACAAGGGCCAAGGCTCGATGTGTCTATAAAACTATGGGAAGCCATCTGGAGGATTTCCGGTAAACACAGCTGTTTACCAACAGCAGCAGTGCCTCCAAACAACACCCAGAGACATTGCTCAGTCACTAATGGAAAACTTTGCTCAAACTACTGCCAATGCAAGTCAGGATCTGGCGTTTTGTCACTATTGTCCAACTGTAGAAAGGGAAAAGTTGGAGTTCAGGTCCAATAGTTGTTAGGCCTACAACTCCCCTTTCTCCATGTGGGAGCTCGAATTGGCACTGACTGAGATTTGTGACCTTATACCTGGTCACGACCAACTCCGGTTCTACATGCTTCGACATTTGCCAGTGGCATCAAAGGAAATTCTCCTCGAATGTTTCAATCTAATATGGCAGACAGGCAACTTCACCAACTAGTGGAGGGAGGAAATTCTGATCCCTCTCCTCAAACCAGGAAAGGACTGCACATGTCCCGGTAGTTATCGGAGTATTTCCTTAACAAGCTCTGTAGGAAAGACCCTGGAGTGAATGGTTAACCATTATCTGGTCTGGTTCTTAGAGACCAGGCAAATCCTTAGCAGCTCTCAGTGTGGATTTAGAAGATTTCGGTCCACTGTCAACAGTCTCACCCTCCTTTAAGTGACTATTCATCTGGCTTTCCTCCATAAGCATCGCTGTATCAGCATATTCTTCTGTCAGTAAGGCATATGGTACTACTTGGAGACACTGTATCCTTGCACAAGTGCATCAATGGGGTATTCGTGGCCACTTTCCCATCTTCATACTGTCTTTTCTGTCTCAGTGGTTTTTCAGGACCCAAGTTGATAACACGCTGTCTGATCAAACTGAGCAGGAGAATGGCGCTCCTCAGGGCAGTGTTGCAACAACAAGCTGTCAGTTGCAACTTAGATTAGATTAGATTAATTATTCATTACATAGACCCATAAAAGAAGGAGTCCTTCTGGGCATGGAACATGTCAGATAAACACATTACAAAAATTTAATTAGAAAAACTTGAGTTTCATTAATTTTAATGATCCTCTGTCAATAAACAGTAAAATTGTGTACAAAAATTAAATTTAAACTTCTAATATTTACAGGTTTAATACTTACATCTGCTTTCATTAAATCCATCATTCAGACATTTGCTGTTTTCTTGGCTATTACAACCAAGTATTGTCAAAAGTTAAAGTAAATTATTCATTTCAGTGATCCTCAGTTAAGAACAGTCAGATTATGTACAACATTTAAAATTAAACTTCCACTATTTACTTACTTAAGACTTACATCTGCTTTCCATACATTCATCATTCACACAGTAGGTAGTTACTTGGCTGTTACAACCAAGTATTATCAAAAATTAAAGTATAATAAATTTTCATTAAAATGATCTACTGCACTTGTTGAGAAACTCAGGGATGAAATAGAAGGAGTTGGCTACTAAAAATTCTTTTAAATTATGTTTAAATTGTGCCTTGTCTGAAACTAAACTCTTAATGGTTGCTGGTAACTTATTGAAAATATGTGTTGCTCAATACTGGACTCCTTTCTGATCAAGAATAAGTGATTTTAAATCTTTATGTATATTGTTCTTATTCCTAGTATTGCTACTGTGTACTAAGAAGTTAGTTGGGCAAAGAGATGTATTATTTACAACAAACTTCATTAAGGAATAAATATACTGAAAAGCTGTAGTTAATATGCCCAATTCTTTGAATAGGTTTTGACATGATGTTCTTGGATTTACACTACTCATTACTCTTATTATATGCTTCAAACTCTAAAATTTTTTCTCTGTTTGTGGAGTTGCCCCAAAATATGATACTGTATGGCACAATTGAGTGAAAATAAGCAAAATATGCCAGTTTTTTTATATTTATATATCCTACGTGTGACATCATTCGTATTGCAAACACAGACTTTTTTAGGCACTTTAGCACTTCGTTAGTATGTTGCTCCTGACTGAATTTATTATCAAGTTGTAATCCCAAGAATTTTACATTCTCAACTTCTCCTATTTCCATGTCACCATATCTTATACACTAACCCGAAGGAAATCTCTTGGAAGTTCTGAATCGCATATAGTGGGCCTTTTCAAAGTTTAATGACAGTGAATTGGCTATGGACCACTTATTAATGTCAGTAAAAATTTGATTAGCTGCCCTTTCTAAATTTATGTTTGATTTAATATTTATTACAATGTTTGTATCATCTGCAAATAAGACAAACTTGGCATCTGGTAATGTAACAGATGACAGGTCATTAACATACACAAGAAACAGTAGTGGACCTAATATGGAACCTTGGGGAACACGACATGTAATTTCTTCCCAGTCAGATGATGTCTGATTGCCTACTGCTGAAGTGTTACATAATGACACCCTTTGTTTTCTATTAGTAAGATATGACTGGAAACCACTTTGCAGCACTGCCAGTGACGCCATAATATTTTAATTTACTTAAAAGAATGCTGTGATTCACACAGTCAAACACCTTTGACAGGTCACAGAATATGCCAGTTGCCTCTAATTCGTTGTCCAATGAATTAAGGACATTTTTGCTGTAAGTTTAAATAGCTTTCTCAATATCAGAACCCTTAAGAAACTCAAACTGTGACTTTGACAGTATGTTATTTTCACTAAGGTGCTTAAGTAGACGCTTGAACATAACCTTTTCAAAGATTTTTGAAAAAGCTGGCAAAAGTGAGCTTGGTCAGTAATTTGGCGCCATTTCTTTGTCCCCTTTCTTGTGGAGAAGTATAACTTCAGCATATTTAAGCCAGTCTGGGAATGTTCCTGTGACAAGTGATTGATTACACAAATAACTTAAGATATGAACACTCTTTTATTAACTTTGTTGATATGTTATCATAACCACTAGAATGTTTTGATTTCAAGGACTTTATGATGGATTATATTACTTTGGGTGAAGTAAGTGTCAATTCCATTTTACTGAGATTGCTTGTGTGCACTGGTCTCAGAAATTCCATTGCATTATTTACTGAACCTGACAACCCCATGCTATCAGTAACAGAGACAAAATACTTCTTTAAATGATTTGCAACACAACATGCGTTTGTTACCAGGGTTTCATTTATTTTTAGAGCTATTTGTTCCTTCTCATTTCTGGTTCTACCTGCCTCTGACTTAACTATATTCCATATTGTTTTTATTTTATTGCTGGATGTATTTATCTTCTTCTCATAATGCAGGTGTTTAGATTTCTGGATAACCTTCTTCAATATTTTGCAGTAATTTTTGTAATGAGCTATAATGCTAGTATCAAAGGCATCCCTACGTATCAGATAGAGTTTCCTTTTTGTCTCATGTGATATCTTTATCACTTGTGTGATCCATGGTTTCTTATTAGACTTCTGCTTAATTTGAGTTGCCTTCAGGGGAAAACAATTTTCAAATAAGGTGCTAACTTTATTAATGAATGTTTTGTATTTTCCATTTGTGTCTTGGATGCTGTAAACATCTATCCAATTAATTTCTTTGAGCAATATCCTAAATTGCTCAGTTTTTGACTGTTTTATTGGCCTTCTGTACTCAGTTCTGATAGATGTTTTACCCTGACAATTTTCAAATTTTAATGTTAGGTGTTGCATGTCATGGTCAGATAGCCCATTTACTGCTGGTTTTGTAATGTGGCTTAGTTGCCAATAACTGTCTATAAATATATTATCAATGGCAGTCTTAGAACATTTGTATATCCTAGTTGGGAAATTTACAGTAGAAATTAAGTTGAATGACAATGTAACTGGTTTCAGTAGCTATTCACTGACAGTGTTTTTCAGGACATCTATATTAAAATCACCAGCAGCCACTAGTTCTTTGTTTTTTAATTTTAGATGAGATCATAAATCTTCAAGATCATTTATAATCAGGTTAAAATTTCCTGAAGGTGCTCTGTATATGGCTACTATTATAAAGGACCTATTATGAAATTCTATCTCTGTTGCACATGCTTCTAAGTGCTACTCTAAGCAAAATTTATTAATGTCAATATTCTTAAATTTAAAACTGTTTCTAACATATGTGGCAACTCCTCCTTTCTCCATCTTTTGTCTACAGAAGTAGGAGGCTAACTTAAATTCTGTAAGGTTTACCAAATCTTACAGTGCAGCAGTTAGAGGAATGGTCTGAAAAAACAGGTTTTCAGTTTTCAGCAGATAAGTGTGTGCGTGTATGTGTGTGTGTGTTCATTTTAATCATTGTCGTCGTCTTTTTAATTTGCATACCTTGAATATGGGGGACACCATCCTACATTTTAGAGACACAGTGCAGTTTCTGGGCCGCATTTTTGACTCCTGATTGTTGTGTTTACCACACCTGCAAGACCTGAAAGCTAAAATCCTGAAGGCACTGAACATCATCAAGTGCCTTAGTCACAGTGCATGTCTCCTTCAGTTTTATAGGGCTTTAGTGGGTTGCAGCTGGACTATGGTTGCACGGTGTATGGGTCAGTGAGGCTCTCTTACTTGGTTATCATTGACACTATCCATCATGGGGGCATTCAGCTGGCCAGGGGTGCTTATCGGACCAATCCCATACCTAGCATCTGTGCTGAGGCGGGGGAACCACCATTTACCATCTGGCGCCAGCTCCTCATGGTGCAACAGGCTAGTAAGTTCCTTGCAGCTCCAACTTGACCAGCACACCATACTGATGCTTGTCTACCTCTAGAACACCTTTATTCCAACCAAAAATGAGCCATGATACCATTTGGGATCTGTGTGCAGCATTTGCTGGAGTCACTCTCTGTGGAGTCAGTATGACTCCAAATCCAGGGTTTTAACCGCCTACTGCCCTGGTTACTGGAGAGGCCCAGACTGATTTTAGATTTGGTGCATTACAGGAGAGATACCATTCCTGCTTCCATTTTTAGTGTGATAGTCTCTGATATTTTATCTGAGTACCACAGCCGTGTAGCTGTTTTTATGGATGGGTCTAAGCAACAGGACTCTGTTGGTTGCCATGTTGTTTTCCCACATTGTGTCCTCAAGGTCAGACTGGCTCCAGAATTTAATGTCTTCAACGCAGAATTATATGTGATCTCATGAACACTGGAGTAGGTGAGACATTCTCCTGGCGTTAGATTTCTCATCTTCTCAGATTCTTTGTGCACCCTTTACTGTCTCCAACGTTTTTACCCAGCAGATACATTAACCCAGAATGTCCAGGATGTCCTCCTACAACTACAACGACTGGGGAAGGAGGCATCTTTCTGCTGGGTACCTGGCTACATTGGAATTGCGGGGAATGAAAGGGCAGATCGAGTAGCTGAGGAGGCATTTTGTCATCCTCCAGTACTTTGGTGTGTTATCCCCCTACGTGCTATCACCTCGCTGTTGAGATACAAAGTCGTGTGTCAATGGGAAGATGTGTGGCTGGCAGTGACTGATAACAAGCCCACAACTTGGCCATGGAGTACTTCCTTCCAGCCACTTCGGTGGGGCGATGTCCTTCTTAGTGGTCTTCGCATAGGTCACAGCCTTATGACACATGGAGTCTTCCTCCAGGGAGAGGCCCCTCCAGTGTGTGGTGCTTGTGGTGTGCAGATCACGATGTGCCACATTTTAGTGGACTGCATTTTATTTGCCGACCAGTGGCTTGTGGCAGATTAGCCAGCAGATCTGCCACTTGTTTTATGTAATGATCAAAGATTTTAGGGAGATGTTCTTAATGTGTCGAAGGGATTTTTCTAAGTGAACAGCCAGTCACATTCCCCTGTGGTTTTCTTTTAGTTGTTCTGTGTTTTTTTTTCTCTGTGTTTTAATTTCTTGATTAGCTCTCTTCCTTCTTAATTGGCTTTAGTGCATGTGAGGAGGTATGTGATACAGAGTGAGTGACTGTGTGGCCATTTCGAGTGCAAGCGTGTACAACACTTTCAGTTCATCTCTACATTTGTTTGTCTTTATAAGTGTAAGGGCACTGATGACCTTGCCATTGGGTGCTCGTCATATCCAAACACACACAACTGACCCAGCAATTTCCTCTCCATGCCATCAACTGTTGGGTTCACCCTCAATGCTGCATCACAGCCCCCATGCTTCCACAACAGTGTTATTTCACTTGACCCCAGCACCTCACTCCCAAGGTGCCCCCACCTGACACAGGCTCAGACTGTCCTGGTGTGGCATCTCCACCGCATGTGCCATGCAGTGGACAGGCACTACTGAAGGTTGGCAGCTCCGCCCTCCATGCACCCAGTGCCTTGACGTGGGTTGCCCACCCCTGCTGCAGATCCTACACCCATACTGTCAAAGCCACTGCCCCTGGCATCACTACTGGCACAACATAACCCTCCACCAGTATCAGATTTCACTATTGCCATCTTACTCCAGACCACAGCTCTGCTCTCACTGGGGGCTTGACTGTATGACGGCCTTTCACCACACAGCTGCCTTAGAAGTTCTGTATGCTCACAACTCACTATGGCCGTCTGCAAATGCAGTGAATTTCACCCCTCACACAACACTTCCGTACATGCCTGTCGATCCTGCCGTGCGAAAAGAAACTTTCACTGCTACAGTTACTGACTACAAGTGTGGAAAAATAGCTGACCTTAGTGAGGTTTCTGCCAACCGAGCATCACCAGTCTTTTTCCATACTTCATAGCGTCCACTTCGGTTGCTGCTCTGCGCTCATGCCATGAGGAACTGGTCAAGTGATGATGCACCTGACGCTGTAAGTCTTTTTGCTCCCAGGATTTGAATGACTCCTTACCCCTCCCTTAAAACACACATCCTTTCATCTTTCCCTCTTCTTCCCTCTTTCCTGATGAAGCAACCTTGGGTTGTGAAAGCTTGAAATTTGTGTGTGTGTTTGTGTGTTTTTTATTGTGTCTATCTACCAGTGCTTTCCCATATGGTAAGTCACAGCATCTTTGTTTTTTGTATATATTTTTCCCTCGTGGAATTTTTCCCTCTATTTTATTCATATTTAAAAGATAAAATACAGTTTGTATTGCAGTCCTAAGGACTAGATACTGAAGTAATTTAGCAAAAAATCATACGTACAACAAACATTAGAGGCAACATACATAGTAGAATATTCATAATGCATCTTTATTTTTGTTATTTGGCCTGTATGTACTCTTTCAGACTGTAAAAGCAATGATCAATCAAATATGCTTTTACTTCAGCCTTAAAATTACAAAGTTTACCTGCTGATTTAATATGGTTTGGCAGATTATTTTAAATCTTTATCCCAGTATGTAGTGTGCCTTTTTGGCACAATGTCATTCTCACATGTTTCATATGAAGGTCAGCTTTTTGCCTTTTATTGTATGTATGTAAATCTTCATTTTTTAATAAGGTATATGGGTGTCTATCAATATATTGTTTGATGAAAACTGATGTTTCATAGATAAAAATGCAAGGAAGGGGAAGAACTGACAATTTTTTAAATATGGGTCTGCATGATTTCGTATTGTTTACCCCTTCAATAATTCTTAATATTCTCTTTTGCATCCTGAAAAGTTTAATATTTGTTGTTGCATTGCCCCAGAAGATTATGCAATATTTAATTACAGAATGCACATAGGAGTACTATAGATTTAACAGGCTGGCTTTGCTGCAACAAATTTTTAAGATCCTTATCATGTAACAGGTTTTGCTTAGTTTTTTTTGCAAAAATTCAATGTGTACCTCCCATTTTCTGTTGTTCTGGAGCCAGAGTCACAGAAATTTTGTGCTGGCAACAACAAGAACTCTGTCCCTAAGTTTTATTTGTATGTTTGGGTGGTATCTTCCTTTTACTTTATAGAAGTTCGGTGCTACTGTCTTTTCTTTGTTTAAAATTAACTTTTTATAGCTGAACCACTGTTCCACACTGTTCATTGTTTGGATAGCGGAGTCTTTTAGTTTTTCTTCTGTTTTACCACTAATAAGGAACTTGTATCGTCTGCAAATTGTAGGGTAGTTTGGCAATACTTGTTGTACATAAGATCATTGACATAGAGGAGAAAGAGATTGGGCCCTAATACCGATCCTTGGGGGATGCTATATTTCACATTTTCATATTCTGAATAGTAGTAGCTGATTTTGTTATGGTCAGTATATTGCACTTCAACCACGTGTTTGCAACCACATAGGTATGTCCTGAGCCACTCATTGACTATGCCTCTAATTCCTAATTGGCCAAGCTTCTGCAGCAGGGCATTATGGTCAATAGCGTCAAAAGATTTAGATAAATCAAGACATATGCCCATCACAAACTCACTTGCATCCAGTTTAGTATAGATTTCATTAAGAAATTCAAATATTGCACTTTCAGTTGAATAGCCTTTCCTGAAGCCATGCTGTGAGGGAGAGAGAATTTTATTTTTATTTAGGAAATCAGACAATCTCCTATAAAAAATGTTTTCTAAAATTTTTGAAAATACAAACAGTAGGGCTATTGGTCTATAATTTGAAACGCATTCTGGATTTCCTTTTTGAACAGTGGTTTTAGTTTTGCTGGTTTTAAGCATGAAGGGAAGGTTCCTGATGCCAGTGAGCTGTTGCACAAGTGTGTCAAGGGTTCAGCTATCTGGTATTCCATCAATTCCACATGAGGACCCTGTTTTCAAGGATTTTATAACTGATAACATTTCTTGAGTATTTGTGGGTGAAAGGAACAATGATGTAGACACATTTCTCACGCTATTGCAGGATGGAGGTGATATTTTGTTGTGTTCTTCCAGTCCACTCACCAACTGTTCACTTACATTTGCAAAATATTAACTCTCCACTGTGTGCTGTTATCTTCTGCACCTACATATGAAGTGGATCTACCTCTGCACCCAAAATCCAGTGTGGTAGCCAGCCCATTGTGGTGGGGTTGTCATGTATCCTTTGCTGGTAACTCCCTGAAAATCCAAGGATCGCATTGCCAATGCCTGAGCTGTAACCTTCCAGTCTCAGCCAAGGAGTAGGTATCTGTCCATTTCGTGGTACCAGAACTCTGGCCAATGCCTACTGTGCCTGGGGCAGATGATCTGCAATGAAACGGATCAAAGTTAATGGTAGCTCTGCCAACACAGTCATCTCGTCAGTCAGGAACAGTGATCTTTGATGTAAAGCAACATGTATGCTGCATATTTTTGTATTAAGATACGCTGCATATTTTTGTATTTTGAAAGTAGATATTCGAATTCCACCGAACACAGTCCATTCATTTCCAAAGCACTGAAATCCAGATTATGATGCGCTTTTGTAAGCCAATCATAGCTCATGTCATGTGAGCTTGCCAGCTGATGATAGCAGATAATCAGAGCATAGGACACGTGATGTGTAGTCAGCCAATAGCAACATTACTGTTTGGAGCACAAACACACAAATAGGAAAAATTAATGATTTAAATTAATACCCATAGCATAGAGTAGCTGCAAGAAAAGCTAAGCTCTCACAAATAATATTGGTCTTCTTTGTGTGTGTTACACTTTAAGATATATCAAATACATCTGCCAGTAAAATTTTAAATAATGACATAAATGTCTGGTCTTTTGGGATCGAAATTCATCCAAGTGGCTGGCACTCAAAGTGTTAAGCTTTACATGAGAATCAAACAGTCCGTGATTTACAAAATTCAAAGCATGTTCGCACATGTAACATAATTCTTCTTGGGTAAAATCAAATTTACGTTGAAAGTAACGCTCCTCAAACCACCATTCACTATATTTTCTCACAGCCTGCTAGAATTTGTTTAAGCAGTTGGCAGAGAGTGCCAGAAAATGGCGTTACACTGTGTGCACGCAGATATGATGATTTAGAAGCCCGTATATTCATAGGTATATAGAATTAAGAGCTCTTACATTACGTCACAAATGAAACAGGACATCAGAGGATATTCCAAGTGCATTGTAATTTTGTAAACCATACTAAAATGCATAATTTGGCTTAAAGTGCACATTCGTATGTCCAGAGTCACCCTGAAGTAGACCCCAACCTGGTATTACTCTTTTCAGTGTGGTTTTTGCAAATTTTCTTGGAGTACCAGTACTGTATTATCTCATGTTTGATTCTTTATTATAGCGTAATGCCATACATACCAGAAGATAAAAATGTGCTCTTGAAATACAGCAAATAGTTGGCACTATCCAGTAGTGTTTCAAATAAATTGACTGCCACTGTGTAAAAGATTGACAAAAGCCAAATTTCTTAAGCAAATTGACTTAAATAACGTCATTGTTCTGCAAGGTAATTAATGCCTGACTGCCAAAAACAGTAGCTTCCAGCCATGGAAATCATTCTCATTTGATGTGAGAGCTGTAAACGAAGAGGAAGCAGCAAAATCACTAAACGTAAACACAGGTCGCATGGAGACCAAACCCCCACACTATTACAACTCAAAATGCTCTGTGCATGCGCAAATATGGCAGCTTGGACGCACTAGAAAAATTTTTCTGGGTAGTATCTGGCTTCTCGTTGCTATTGCTCATACAGCTAACAGCTGCATATCAGGTAGCCAGCAGCAAGGTTGTTTCTAACCTCCTTGGCCAGGAGCAGGAGCAGGTACTGCTCATATGCAACCCAGCTGCTCATGCACATGAGTCCGTTGGCAATCGCTCTAAAACCTCAAACAAACCTAAGGTATGTAAACTGTTGTGACATCATGATAAATGGAAGCAATTTGTTGTTATGAAATATCACATGGTCTTCATCCTAAAGTGTTTGACACATTTTGCTGTTGGAATATGCTTGTATGTGCACTGCGTTTTGTTGTTCTAAAAGTGCATTTCCATTGCAACTCAAGTTTTATTTTTTACCCTTTGTTTATGTAAATGAGGGAAAGCAAAATTCATTCTTTGAGTATCAGTTCTTACCAGTCAAAACTACAAAATTTTAACTGAAAACCAAACAAATGAAACATTCCTGGAATTCTAAAAAATTCCCAGTTTTCTCCTTGACAAAAAATTTTTTAGGTGTTTCATGGGTTTTCCCAGTGCATATGCACCCTGATTGACCATGCCTCAAGACTAGGGCCAGGCAAAGAGAAATTGAAGTGGACAGTTAGCTGAGTTCTTGGCTTATTCCTGCACTGATGGCGACTCTTTCGCTACAACGAAGCCAATGTTTTTTTGTTGAAAATATTGAAGATCAGTCTTGAGAGGTTGCAGCAATAGAGAAGATGACAAATCGATCTTTGGTGATCAAAACATCGCGTGCCAGCCAGTCTTGGGCACTTGAGTCCTGTGTCATGTTACGAGATATACCAGGCACCATTTTTCCTAATAACAAACTCAATAGAATTCAAGGTATCATCTTCCACTGGGACCTAACACTACAGACTGATGAAGAGCTGCATACTGATTTGGCATGGTGTGAAGTCCATTATGTTTGTCCTATCCAGAAGGGACCCATGGATAACAGAGTGGACACTGGAGCTTTCAAAGGCAATGTTTTACCTGAGAAGGTTAAGGTCATGGTTTATAGGTGTTACGTTAGGCCTTACTTTCCTCCTCCGATGAGATGTTTTAAGTGTCAAAGGTTCAGACACAGCCCTCCCACTGTCCTAATGAGGCTATTTGTAGGACATGTGGATGGTTGTTCCTTGAGGGCAAGCATTGTGACCAACCCCCTCAATGTGTCAAGTGTCTGGAACCACACTCTCCTTCTTCACTAAAGTGCTTATTGTTCAAAAGGGAGAAGAAAATTCAAGAGTACAAAACACTTGACCACTTGTCTTACCAAGATGCAAGGAAAAAAGTTCGAAAGACTTCATCCGACTAATAGGATCTCCAATTCTGCGACTGCCGTGTCACAGTCCACACCCCACATGATGATGATAAGGTTCGCATGACACCTCCTGGCCCTGGTCTTATTCCAGGGCCTGCCCTATTATTGGGGGAGGAAACATCAGCTCCCTCGTCCACTACACCTATAGCACCAGTGGTTCCCACACAGTCGGTGGACCAGAGATGCCTAGTCGTTCTCTGGAATTAGGGACGAAGGCATGTGTCAAGATGCCCCACTCTCTAGATAAGGACCAGTAGCTACAGGCTACTGTAGAAAAGTATGGTCTTCTTTGCTCTTGGAAGATAAATTGGGCAAATCCTCACAGAAATTGAAATCTCAGAAGGATAAGTAGAAAGATAAACTACTTTCTGATGCTTCGGATCTTGCTATCAAGAGAACCTTGACCTGGTAGTGAAGTAATAACCTCCATCTTTCCCATTCACCTCTTTCTCAGACCTGACTCCAATGCTCCTTCAATGGGACTCTAACTATTTCCAATTGACCAAACTCTGTCATTTAATGGCTACTTACTCAATAACTGGCATAATGCTTCAAGAAACTTGGTTTATGGCAACACACATCCTTGCTCTGAAACACTTGAAACCCTATTGTACCAATTGCATTGATGTTAAGAGAGCATCCAGTGCAGTTTGTACCCTCATACGCTCTGACATTTTCAGTGAGCAGTTGTCTCTTACCATCGCACTAGAGTCTGTAGCTGTTAGTGTCTTCCTGACAGTTTGGATGACAATATGTAATGTTTATTTACCCTCAGATGGACCTTTCCATTATCCGTAGTTAGTAGCTCAGCTCCTTGCCCCTTTTTCTTATTGAGGGACTTGAATGTGGGGAGAGTGTCTGGTGGGGTCTGTGCCCTCATGTGTCTCGATATTTTCAGTGAGCAGTAGCCTCTTAGCACTGCACTAGAGTCCATGGCTGTTAGTGTCTACCTGTCAGTTTGGATAACAATATCTAATGTTTATCCACTGCAGGTGGGCCTTTCCATTGTCAGGAGTTAGTGGCTCAGCCCCCTGCTCCCTTCATCTTATTGGGGGACTTTAATGCCCATAATTCTCTGTGGGGTAGTAACACTATGTCTCATAGAGGCCAAGCACTAGAAAACCCCTCATTGGACACCTGCCTACTCAACACTGGAGCTGTAAACCATTTCAGTGAGCCCACGGAATGTTCCCACATATTGATCTTGCAGTCTGCAGCCTGAGTAGTTTATCTCTGATTCAGTGACACATCCGTGGTGATCTTTGGGATGGCGACCATTTTCCTATCATTCTCTCACTCTCCACTCACAGACATCAAGAACATTCTGCATGTTTGTTGCTTTGGAAAGCTGTTTGACAGGCATCCTATACAGCCACTTTTGCAACCATTTTTGTGACGGATATTGACAAATTGATACAGGATACTATTAATACTGTTACTCAAGCTGCAGCAGCAATAATACCTCACTCCTCTGGTTCATCCTGACAACTGCTGGTGCCATGGTGATCTGAAGATATAGCCACAACTATCAGGGAACACCACAGGGTGCTTAGTGGCACAAGCACCACCCCTCTATGGATAATTTAATAGCATTCTAGAGTGCGGGACAAAAGTGCAGATTTAATAAAGGAAAGGAAGCAGAATTGTTGGGAGCAATATGTCTCATCTACGATCTGAAGATACAACTACAACTATCATGGAACACTGCAGGGTGCTTCAATGGCACAAGCACCACCCCTCTATGGATAATTTAATAGCATTCTAGACTGCAGGACTAAAGTGCAGATTTAATAAAGGAAAGGAAGCAGGTGTGTTGGGAACAATATGTGTCATCTATGCAGTCCCACATCCAATTGTCCCATGTATGGACTAAATTCTACTGCATTTGCAGATATCCACCACCCATGGCAGTAAGGTCTGCTCTGATCCTGTGGTAATTGCCGAATGCTTTGCGACACACTTATCTAAAGTGTCTACTTGCAGTAATTACCATTCTCATGTCCTGATCTGGAAACAAGTTACTGAGCAGTGCCCGCTCTCTTTCCATGCACATGACTCTCTATCATAGAATGCCCCTTTTAGTAAATGCTTTGGCAGTGTGTTGAGATACATGTCCTGGACCTGACAAAATCGACAACCAAATGCTCAAACATCTTTGTGCTGACGGGATGAAACATATCCATGGGCTTTTTAATCGCATTTGGGAGGAGGGAGTATTTCACTCTCAATGGCGGGAAGGTATTATCATGGCTGCCACAAATTCTGGAAATCAGGGAATATAGGGAATTTCAAATGTGTCAGGGAAATATAAGGGAAATTTGAAAAAGACAGTGGAAAAATCTCGTTTTTCTCTCAGTAGATAAAGTGGTTTGTTTACTGAGATGTCATGCACTGTCGCTGGCTGGATGCAGCTTCCCTGCTCTGTCATTCCTACTGCTCCTTCCCTTCCTACTACTCCCCACAGCTTGCAGCCAGTACTGCCACCACTTCTTGCCACTAGCCTAGCAGCTGCTGACAAGAGGCAGGGAAGCATGAGGAGTGGTTTGTTTGCATGTGATTCTCAGAGATTGTTGATGCAGCAGCTGGAAATGGCAATCAAGTGTGCATGAGTTGTGTTGTAGTGATCATGTGTGTGCTGTCCTTCTCTGACAAAGGCTATGGCTTAAAATCTATTTGTGAGAGTATGGTTGTCTTTGCTACGTGCCTGGCTATCATAAGTACTGATTCTCAGAACATTTGCACAATTTATTCGTTGCATGGACTGATCACTGCAGTATCATTTCATCAACATGGTGCCTGCAACACATGAATAGCTGGCCACACTAGTGGACTTCCACAACAGGATAAATCTGCTGGCAATTTCTAACGATCTGAAGCCCATCATTTCCCACTAATGTGCAAACCCTGCCTGTCGGATATAGTCTCACCATCCTACCTGCAGGCTGGGCCTGTTTGTGTGTGGCATAATGCGGTGGATTTTTGTGGTTTATCCATAGACCTGGGACTGTGGTGCTCCTCGGCAATCCAGAGGCTGTGGGCAATGGATCTCAGGAATTGTGACTGTCTCACCAAAAGTACTCTTTCAAGATGCCTACATTTTTATGAAATTATTTCTGAAATCAGTGAAGGAATTTTAAATCTGTCATGCAACTTATAAAGAGTCAACCTCCTCAAGCATTACTTTTTATATATATATATATATATATATAGAAATAAGCGATACCATGTATACTATCGATTCTTGCAAGGTTAGAATTATTTCAGCTGTTTCACTAAAATAATTCATGATATTTTGTATATGATGTATTATATTTCAGGCTAAAATGTATAAAAAAGAAATTCTTGTGTTACAACTGATATGTACAAACAGTTAAAATTACTCTTCTTTTACGAATAATTAAAATTACAACATTTCTAGCATCCTTAAAATTCACATTATTAATTGTGCAGTCTAATGCTAATTATTAAATTTGTTTCTGGATTCATTTATGAAATGATATAATTTGGTAAAGATTATTCTCTTGTTGAAAAAGTTTGTAAACTCTTTTGCTTTGTAAACTCTTTGGAATAATGTGAGTACCACAGAATGTAGGTAGTGGTGGGCGTAGAATGTAGGTAGTGGTGGGCATGCCTCACATGGAAAAACATGTATTTTGCTAATCTTGTCTCTGATAATGTAATTTGTGGTGTGATAAAAATGAAAATTGTGAAGTCAATGTGGTATAGAAGAATAGGATAAAATAAAAATATACTTACAGCAGCAGGCAAATCTTCATCAGTTATTTAGTGCAACAAGAACCGTAACGTTAAATCAAAATTTTCAACAGCAAGGATGTACTCCTAGACACAATAGATTTTGAGCCAGCAGCAGCAGCAGCAACAACAACAACAACAGCAACAACAACAACAATGATATAATCAAGATAAGTAAAAAAGTTCTTCTTTTGTAATCTTACTCCTCTCAAAGGTTTCAAAATTTGTACAAAGAATGAGAACTTTAATGATGATATGTGGGAGGGTAATATTACAAGTGGTGGCGTCAGCCATGATTTGTTGACTGATAATGAAGTTTTGTCTGTTGCAGAAGAAGAATGGGTTTTGGAGAGGTGTATTTGCAGTTTTTATGTAAATGAGGATTCAGAAGCTCCAATTACGTGATGAAAGAAGACAAGAAAACTGCCCAACAAAGTCATATCAACAGTGACGAGAATTTCATATGATATCAACAATGACAGACAGAATGATTTGAAAGAGGACTTGACAATGACAATGAAGGACATCAGAAAAGATAAGTACAAACTATTTGGGAAATTAATATTTTTGGTGGACTCGTGTGATTGCTAGGACAAGCATATAGATGTGCTCAATAAAAAATTAAGTAAATGTTGCTATGTTTTTAGAATGCTAAAAAATTGCTGCAGTGATCAAACAGTATTGTGTACATATGCATTTATGCATAGTCTTTTGCGATATTGTGTCATATTTTGGGGGAATTCAAGTCAGGCAAAATGCTCTTTTATTATTAAAAAACGAATGATAAGGATCATAAAAGGAGCTGCACCTAGAGATCCATGTAGAGAATTTTTCAAGGAATATAAAATCATGACTTTTCTATCTGTTTATATCTATGAATGTATATGCTTTCTGAAGTCTCACCCCCAGTTTTCTTCTTTAAACAGTGAGTTCCATGACTACTACAACAAGACAGAGTAATGACTTTCACAGAGAAGTGCATAAGAAAGCCCAGTACAACAATAGTGCAATATACCACCCAAAAATTCTCTATAGTGCTCTTCGCTCAAAAACTAAAAGGATTCAGAAGCTGAGCAGTTTTAAAAGTGAACTCAAAAGAATGTTAATTAGTAATAGTTTTTACAGTGTTAGTGAATACACAAATTCTTCAGAAAGATAGCGTGCCTTCACCTATCTTGTAAGTCATTCATATACGAACTTGTGTTGTGGGTAGGCTCTTTTATGTACACACAAAAATTAATTAATTTGTCAATATAGAGTGTTATAATCATTGTTTCTTGTTGCTGTCCATTATACACAGAATATATGTAACTCATTTGTGTCCTATATTGTTACAAATTTGTTTCATGTAAGCTATAATTGTTTTTGCCTATATATTTAATTCAGATTGTTCACTGATATTTTTTACATAATATGTTGTTATTCATAGTTATTCATATTTTTTTCTGTATGTAACATATGACAAATCCCATATCACTGTACATGATAAAATGGGTGCTGAATAAATAAATCAATCAATCAATGGAGTCAAGGGTAGTGGTGATGTAGATGTGAAAGCTATAGGTCCAAGCCAAGACACTTTTGAACTAACTGAAAGTGGAGTTAGCAAAGAAATAGTGAAAACCGATATTTTGCAGTTGATTTTAGTAAAAGTAGAAGAAATGAAGATGGACAGCAACAGCAAATTTAGTGCAGTTATGATCAGCTAACAGAAATAAAAACAGATAACAATTTCAAATTTTGTGCAGTTAATGATCAATTAGCAGAAATAAAAACAGATTACAATAGTGAATAATCGAAGAATGTTGATGGTGTCAGAGTCAAAGAGAAAGTGGTAGCAGAAAGAATGGAACAGAACTTTACCAGTTTAGATAAAAAATATTAAATGTTGAAAACAGTATTCTAACTAATATAAATGTTTTAGATAAAAAAATCTCAGCAGTTCAGGAAAATGCATTCACAACAGTCTATATTCAAACAACAGTATTGTGTGGTCCAACATTCCAATCAAAAGTTTTCCATCGGACAATGTTCATCCAGTGGATTTTCTACACCACTGTAGAGATAGTTTTGTGTCGGGAATTAATGAGCACCTAGAGATTAAATTTGTTAAGAGATGTCTTGAAGGGGCAAAACTCTGTTGTGGGTTAATCTAAATTTAAGTCAGTGGGAGACATATCAAAGTTTCAAGAAAAGTCTTTTAAATAAATTTTGGTCAGAATCTGAACAAGGGAGAATTAAAAGTGAATTTCTAAACGTTCCAAATTCTAGAAATACGGATGGTACTTTGAAAGAATTTTGTAAGAATCAATTTAAGAAATTAGCACACCTTGACAGGCCATTTGATGATATTACTTTGATTGATGCACTCAAAAGGAGATTACCAGAAAGGTTGCAGTGGGATTTAGTACATGGACCTGACAATTGTCTAAAACAATTTTTACGATATGTTGACAGGCTGGGTAGGGCAGCAGAAAGAAACCTGTACCATAATAATCAAAATGATAGAGTTCACAATGGTAACAACTACAGAAACAGAGATGGTGGTAACTTTAATCAGTGTCAGTGCAGTAATAGAGAGATAAATTTTGAACCTCAGCAGAACAGGAATAATGGGGATAATTATGGGCAATTTAATAGCAGAAACAATCATAGAGAAAACTATTTGGGAAACGGTGGTCTGCCTCAATGAAGGTCCACAGTTTTGTGGTGAGGAAAGCACAGGTACCTGAAGTTGATCAGAAGGAACATCAGATTTCTCATTTATGTTTTGATCAAAAATTTTGGAATACTATGTTTAATTATAATGATGTAGGTACTAACTACAAACCAGAATGTGAGATTAATGAGAATTTCGATGTAGTGTGTACTAGTTATTTCTTCTCTTGGTTAGAAAACAGTGTTATTGATGTATGTGAAACAGGTAATGACTGTATTGGAACTGAATTAGGTGGTATTTTTTATATAAATGTGAATGAGAACTGTGAAAGTTGATAAGTCTCAGACTGGTAGCTTACTGCAAACGAATGAAGGTGAGGTGTGTGACTTTGATAGTGATGAGAATTGTGGTGTTGATGATGTTATTGATTAAGTAATTTTGGATGAATATGATGATACTTATGATGATGATGATGATGATGATGATAATGATGAGTATCAGGTATTTGTGGAGTTAAGAATAATGAAGTTTCAGAGTTATTTGTAAATACAGGTGAGGTAAGTGATGTTTGTGATGATATGAGTGAGAGTCATGGAATTCCGATCCAGTCAAAGCAGTTTTCACTAATGTCATGCGGAGTAATGACTGAGACGGCAAAGATGGGTTATCTGTAAGCTTAAATAAAGGTGAAAATTTTTTGAAATTTGTTTTGGACCTTATTGATGACAACATAGATAAGTTTGCATTCTGGAATAAATTAACTGCGGTTAGTCAAAATCTGTATCCAAATTGGTGGAATGAAATGAAAGAAGATCTAAGTAGGAAATGTAATTTTGACAGTAATGTAATAACTGATTTTAACTGTGCTATGGATCCTATTCAGTATGTTCAATCTTTGCCTGACAACATGTGTAACCAAAGTAATGCTATGATACCAGTAAAGTTGTGAAAACATTGCAAAAACAGTGTAGGTGTAGTAGCATTTGATGAAATTGAAACTGATCTTTTACATGAAGTGTCTAATAACACAGATGACGATTCAGATTTTGGATATCCTTACATTAAGATTGATCAGTATCAGTGGGAAGGGAACTGTTTGACTGACACAGGTAGCCCGATTTGTGGTATATCTGAACAATTTAGAGATAAAATCCAATATAGTAAGAATTTTGTGGAAATGTCCATTGCACATGTAAAGATAAGAGGAGCCACAGGTAAGCAACTGTGTGAAATGTCAAGTACTGTTAATTTTTAGTATAGAGGTCAAGATATATGAACATAAAGGCATAATGACACTTAGTCTAGAAGAAAATATTCACTATGTCTGTAAAGTTATAATACTATATGATTGTGTTTTGTTTGCCATGAAAATGTAGTATGTAAGATCATGTAGTTTTAAATTTCTGTCATATTATTGAGAGGGGGATGATGAAAAACAGGGGGATAGGAGAAAGCAGAGACATGATGCTAAAGGTAGATTTTCTAAGTTTGAAGTAGGATATCTTGTGTTGGTGAAAGCCAAAGAGGAATCTAAAGTGTTGATAGACATGATCTACAGGTGTTTAATTTTTTTTTTTCCATTGTCATGAATTTAGTACACAAGATCATGTAGTTTCTAGAGTTTTGTCTTATCCATTGACTGAGGTTAAATCTATCTGTGGATAGATTCATCAGACTATATAAGTGTGTTTTGTTTTCTGGAATTTAGTTTGTAAGATGATTTGATTTGTACAGTTTTGTCTTATCTATTGACTGGCTTAAAATCTATGATATCCTATGTGATCAAAAGTATCCAGACACCCCAAAAACATATGTTTTTCATATCAGGTGCATTGTGCTGCCAGCTACTGCCAGGTACTCCATATCAGCAAACTCAGTAGTCATTAGACATTGTGCAAGAGCAGAATTGGGTGCTCTGCAGAACTCACAGACTTCGAATGTGGTCACGTGATTGGGTGTTACTTGTGTCATACACCTAGACGTGAGTTTTCCACACTCCTAAACATTCCTAAGTCCGCTGTTTCCGATGTGATAGTAAAGTGGAAAAGTGAAGGGACGCATACAGTACTAAAGCGTATAGGCCGACCTCATCTATTGACTGACAGAGACCATCAACAGTTGAAGAGGGTTGTAATGTGTAATAAGCGGACATCTATCCAGGCCATCACATAGGAATTCCCAACTGCATCAGGATCGACTGCAAGTACTATGACAGTTAGGCGGGAGGTGATAAAGCTTGGATTTCATGGTCAAGTGGCTCCTCTTAAGCCACACATCATACCATTACATGTCAAACAATGCCTCACTTGGTGTAAGAAGTGTAAATATTGGACATTTGAACAGCGGAGTGATGAATAACGGTACACAATGTGGTGATCTGATGGCAAAGTGTGGGTATGGTGAATGTCTGGTGAACATCATCTGCCAGCGTGTTTAGTGCCAACAGTAAAATTCATAGGTGGTGGTGTTATGTTTTGGTCGTGTTTTTCATAGAGAGGGCTTGCACCCCTTGTTGTTTTGCATGGCACTATCTCAGCACAGGCCTACATTGATGTTTTAGGCACTTTCTTCCTTCCCACTATTGAAGAGAAATTCAGGGATGGCAATTCCATCTTTCCAGACAATCAGCACCTGTTCATAATGCATGACCTGTTGCGGAGTGGTTACACTACAATAACATCCCTGTAATGGACTGGCCCACACAGAATCCTGACCTGAATTCTATAGAACACATTTGGGATGTTTTGGAATGTCAACTTCATGCCAGGCCTCACCGACTGACATCACCCTCTTCACAGTGCAGTATTCCGCGAAGAATGGACTGCAATTCCCCAAAAAACCTTTCAGCACCTGATTAAACGTATACCTGCAAGAGTGGAAGCTGTCATCAACACCATACTGAATTTCAGCATTACCGATGGAGTGCACAGCGAACTTGTAAGTCATTTTCAGCGAGGTGTCTGGAGACTTTTGATCACATAGTGTAGAATTATGTTCTGCAATAGGTTTGTGCTTTAGAATTTAATACACAGATGTCAGGAGACTAAATGAGTAGTGCTTTTTACAGTTTTGAAATGGAACAATATTCATAACTTGTTCTGCAAAGATTAGGAATGGTATCTCAGCATATCTGTGTGCATTACCTAATTAGTCCATACTTTTCATTGCATTTAACTTTGTTTATTAATGGTTCTTATGTGAACACTTTTTAATTTCACCTGACATCAATATTATATAATTGACTATGTAAAACGAAGATGGAGAGCATATCTCGTGCGACGTGAAGGAAGTATTGAACAGCATATTTAGCACACACACACACACAAAAAAAAAATCAGGATTTGATATGAATGCTAGACAGGAAGTTACCTATCCATTGGAGTGTGTGATGATAACTCTAAGGAGGAAGCTGAAATATGTGGGCAGATCCACTCCCCACAATCCTGTATGGCTGTACCCTGCTGGACCAGTCAACTTGTGAGAGATCATGGGTGCTGGGTAACATACTCGAGCAACTGTAAGCTGGAAAGTGTGTTGTGTCTGATATTTGTGAATTGTTTACCAAGACTGCTAAAGACAGTGTTATTCAGCATAAATGCATGTTTTTTTTATTGGGGATTGACTCTCCAATCATTATGTAACTTTAAACCACTAGGTATCTTTTTATCAACTGTAAATGAATTTACTAGGTAACATTTTCATCAATTATAAATGAATTTTCTAGGTCCTTATGTATGTAGGTAAGTGTGGAAGACATTTACTAGTATGGACAATATAATAAGATGTATACATGTCTACTTTTGTACTCTGATTTTGGTTCTCAAGCTACTGGATTGTGTCATTATTTCAAAGCTAACTATGACTATGTTTACCTGAATTTATCCTTAGTATAGCAGTATCATATCTGATTGGATCTTGAGTTGTGGACAGACTCATGCTTAGCTCTGTTTCTGGTACCCCTAGTCATCACCACTGTGTATATGTGTTGTGTACCCAAGGAGAACATATAGCCACTGATTTTTGAAGTTTTTCACAATGTAGAGGCAAACCTCACAACCAATCAGGAAAACTCAAACAGGTTGTGACAAGCCTCCATTCACAGACCAATAAAAATGATGGGGGTATGCAGTTTATTCCAAATTACTTTATCCAGAATGAGCAAGGGTTAGATATGAAAGAAAAACTGCCAGGAAGATGTGAACAACTTAGACAAGCATAATGAGGAGTCACTGCAAGCTGTAATTAATGCCTGGATACGTGATGTAGATGTACTTGACGTGCTTGGCATAGGAGCATCAAAAATGTAATATCACAGGCATGTTTCATGAGCTGGAAAGACAATGTCATATACCAACTTTTCCTGTACAGAATTGTTGTATTCTAACTGCAGTGGGGAGTATGTCAAAAGGAGTTAAGCTTCAGGCATTACCATTACCATCAGCAAATTTTCTCTAAAGAGTATTTTTCTGGTAGTATGAACACTTGCAGTAAACTGTCTTATTGGACAATAGAAAGTACAGATTGGCATAGATCAAGGAAAATGTTTCTTTAAATCAACAAACAGACGTTATTTGTAAACTTAATGAAAAGCAGCACAACTGAAAATACACTCAAACCTAATACTTATATCAGAGAACATTTGTCATGTATGAACATACTGTTTCTTGATACACAAAAGGGTGAGCAGCTGTCTGAAGAAGACAGGAACTTGGATTCTGTCTGAACAAGGTAAATGAATCTGCTTGTTTGTCAAAGGATCAGAAGAAGGAGTTACAAAAAGTAATACATTGGTATGCACAAATATTTAAAAGGTGCCCCATGGTAATAAAGGTCTAAAAGCATAAAATGGATGTTTACCCACATGAGACATTCTGCTTTTCTCCATCACCAATTGCTTGGGCAAAAAGACAAGTGGTGAGGCAAGAAATTGAAAGGATGATAAATTGGATGCTCATACAATCGTCCTACTTCTCATATTGTAGCTCTATTTTAGCCATTGCCAAGCCTGATGATAGTGTCAGTCTTGTGCCTGATGTCCGAAGTGTAAACAAAATCACTGTTCCTGTCAAAACTCGCCCTGACAATTTTGAAGAACAGTTACTGAAATGTAACAATGTTACATACGTCACTATAAATGATTTAAAAACATTGTATTGGCAAATAGCATTGCATAAAGGCAGAGGGAAGTACACAGCCTTTGTGTGTGGAGGCAGGAGCTATAAATTTTGTGTTTTGCTGTTTGGCTTGAATGAGAGTGTGGGTGGTTTCATTTCCAGATTGGACAAAGTGTTGAGATCAGGAATCCTCAGTAGAGTCACTCTCTAAGTTGGTGGCCTGTTAATAACTACTCCCACATGGGAAGAATATGTGAGGCTTTTGGTACAGATTTAGACTGATTTCCAGAATCTGGGGTCACAGATAATTTAATGAAGTTGGATTTTGGAAAAGAAAAGGTCAAATTCCTGGATCATATAATATCACCACAGGGTATACTACCTGATACAGGGAAACTTGATGTGATCAAACATTTCCTGACACATGGAAAGTAAAATAACTAAAGGGATATTTAGGTTTGGTTTCATTTCTTAAGACATTCATTCCAGGTCAGTTATTGAATAGTGCTGTGTTGCTGAATCTTTTGAGGAAAAACAATTCATGGATATAGACTGATCAGTGTGAAGCAGACTTCAACTTAATAAAGGAAGCCTTAATATGTGAAAACATACTATATAACCCTGACACTTCACAGGATTTTTGTGTCAGTACAGATGCATCTTCACAGGGACTAGGAGCATGCTTATTTCAGACCTCTGAAGATGTGGTGAACCAATACGTAAGACAGTCAGTTTTGCTAGTTGAACATTTTCTGAATCTGAATGGTCATGTTCCATGACAGGGCTTGAGACTCTTAGGGCTATATGGTCATTTAAGAAATATGAGTACTACTTATAGTGCAAGCGTACCAAAGTCTACTTGTGACCATCAAGAATGTTCTTTTCTGTTGTCATGCAGATTGTTCATCACAGGTTTACCAGGAGGTGCGTGTACTTGCAGTAAATGTCTTGAACCCAAATAAATCAAGAGTAAACAAAACATAATTACAGACATTTTGTCAAGGTTATCTCAAGGGCTTGATGAATTCCTAGAACTCACTGAAAAGAATTCTGAAATTATGGTTCGGCTTATGCAGGACAAGACACAACAACCATATTATGTAAAGATGTGTAAGAGTTTTAAGAAATTGCAAGAGGGAGATCTGCGATGGAGAAAGGTAAGGTCAAAGCTCTCTGAAAATAGTGACAAGAATTTGAAGAAATTCTGTACTAGTAGAAGGAAGTCCTGTTTCATTGGCATACACTGAATCAAGAGCAGTGGTGTGTTTTCTCCAAAACGTTACGTAGAGGATTTCATTTTGCACACTCACAATGTATGGGGTCACTATGGTGTTTCCAAATATACCAACAAGATAAATACAACTGCTATTTTCTGCTTGCAGAGAAGAGTTCTCCAAGAAATTTGGAAGTGCATTACATGCCAAAAGGTGAAGCACTCAAACATGTCCAAGTTGACTGAACTACATCCTATATTTCTCCACTAAACCTTTAGAATTAGTGCTCTTTGATGCTGCAAGGGAAGGGAGTTCTTAAATATCTTATTGTCTTGTATGATGTTTTCACAGTCTGTGACTGCAGGTTCTATTATTAGGAGGATTACAGAAGATTGACTCCTGAGAGAGAGGAAGCTGCAGATATTGTTAATAGACAATGCATCATACTTTGTAGGCAATGGATGGAATTTACTAACACAAACAAAATAAAACATATATTAATATCCAGAATTAACCCCTTGGCAAACCCAATAAAAAAGATATTCAAAGACTTTAACAGGTTTATATACACCTATTCACCTCAGAAGCACACAAAATGGGTGGAGTTTCTCTCACCACTTCAACAAATCATTAACAATTTACCACACACTTCAACCAGTTTTACACCTACTGAATTCATGTTTAAAATGAGAGAAGTCAACTAGTGGGAGAATCCATTGCCCAAGATATCCAGGGGAGAGATATTAATTGAAGAAAAGGTACGCCAGGCTTAGATTAATATGGAGGAAAAGGCTGAACAGAGGAAGAAGTAGTACAACAAACAATAAGGGCGCACTATACAATTTCAAGGAGGACAAGAGGCATTACCACAAACACAATATAAATCTATGAAATATGGGAAGTTCAGTTGTAATTGGCAGCTTTTGTACACTGGGCCACTCACAGTTACTAAACTCCCATGTCCAGGTGCATGTAGATTAGCCTACCGTGAATAGTGGAAAGGACAAGGATCTAAGAGAATTTGTACACTAAGAGGATTGGACAAGGGTCAGACCTCATTTGAAGTACTGTCAATGAGCAAATGAAATATTTCAGTATAATATGTATATAATAATTGCTCACTTAGTTTTAAGAGAAAATTTTCATTTTATTTATTTATATGTTTTTAAATTGAAGCAAGGTAAGTTATAGTAATTTAAGATTCTGCTTAATGTCAAAAGACTATATTAAGCCTGAAAATCACACATGATTGCAGTGGTACTGATTCATTCTGCAATACATGCATTTCCCAAATACAATGGGATAATGCATTTGAGATGTAAACATGTGAAGCAGCATTATGAGAGGGAGATGATTTAGAGGCATAGTAGGAGCTAACACATAGGTCAGCAACCTCAGCGCATGTACAGAAATTCATTATACAATAGTCTTGAAAGAACTGCGATGGAAGGCCAAACAACAGGGGACTGATGCCCTAGAACATGCATTGATACTATGAAATGGTGGTATGCAATCTAATGTATAAGCCACATAGGTTATGCCATGAGTTGTCTTTTTATAGTATTGCCTGACTATATATTTCTTGTATTTTTTTAGCATTGCTAATGGCTAGGCACCAGTCAAAATCTAGATTTGATGAATAAAACCTGCACTAAAAGGATGACTCACTGCTCTTCTCTATCATTTGAAGGTCATATTGCAGTCATTGAGTGCACCCACATTCCTAATGGAAGGTAACCTAATCAAGATTTTGCCTAGCCGGACCAGCACTGCATTTTACAGGTACAAGAAGCTCAAGATAAAACTGTCAGTCACCATCCAGTGATAGCGCTCAACAAAATGTCCACTTCTAAAAAGCTCATGCCAAAGAACATACAGTCACTGTTCAACAACAAGAATGCAGACAATCAAATGCCGTGATGTAGGCGGAAATGTGAAGTGATCGTAATGAAAAATGAGATTATGGCTCTGTTCAGGGGGGAAAAAAAACGTGGTCAGTGATATCTATATGGGTTACATTTTGAACTTGCCAATGTACTTTCACCTTTAACCTTCGACACAGTGCTCCATGGTGTTAGGAACACAGTGGGTAAAGTGGTGCATAAAGTGAAGCAAAGACATCATAATAAGATTCTGAGGTTGGAAAATAGAGCAACAGTGATTAATGATGATTGAGTGTCAAAGTTTGACTTCTTCCCAAGAGTGTTGCATTTGACTAATATTGTTTTTGATCAGAGTGAAATGGAAATGCTTAGTAAGAGTATGAAGTATAATATAAATAGGAAAGTGGCTTGCATGGCTATAAAAGACACAATGGTCCATACTAAGTATGCTATTGATTCACTGAGAGTGCCAGAATAAGATTTGTTTAACAATTAATAATACTATTACAAATGAGGTAAATAAACCTGTCCCCAGGTCTATAAATGAGAAGATAGTTATTGAAAGTATCAATTCTAAGCTTTCTGAAAGCGACACTATAATGAACAGGGTGGACAAAGGGGGAACAATTGTGATTGCTGCAAAAGATATCTATACTGCTAAAACTCTTTATTCTTTGAAGATAATAATATTAAGAAAACCAATAAGGATGTAATGTCTAATGCTCAAAAGAAATTGCTTTATCAGTTAAAATTCTACAGTGCATATAATATAGCCAAGAGCGGTACAGAGGCTAATGGTTATGAACCCCGTGGCACTCACACTTAGGGCACAAATAAAGGTACACAAAGATGGATATCCAATGCACTCAGTGGTGGATGGTAAGAGCAGTCCTTTCTATACAGTAGCTGGACAATGCCTGTGGTTTCTTGAAACTCATTATAAATTCTATAACCAATTTTCCTATTAGAAATAGTTTTGAATTTATCAATAAAATTAGAAATACACCAATAACTGATGAAATGAAATTTGTTTCTCTTGATATAATTAAAACACAAGCATATCTATTGACAAAACCGTGCAGGTAATTCAGTGTAATTAAATGAAACAAAACGAGTTTTCTATGAGGGAAATAGATGAATTCACTGGACTACTTAGAACAATTTTGAAATTTAACTCCTTTAAATTTACTGTATGAACTACCCAAGTTGAGTGCCCTCCCCAACACAAACTTCCATTCATATCTTCTACTTATTTTTCCTTACATTGTGACTATTGCCAGAGCTCTCCAGCATGGGAATAGCACCCCAACATCGGACGTAATAGGAAAGTCTTCTATCATATGTGATCTTACAATTATATTTTCCCTGAGACATTCAAATGTCTCAGGGGGCCGGCCATGGTGGTCTCGCGGTTCTAGGCACGCAGGTTTGAATCCTGCCTCGGGCATGGAAGTGTGTGATGTCCTTAGGTTAGTTAGGTTTAAGTAGTTCTAAGTTGTAGGGGACTGAAGACCAAAGCAGTTGAGTCCCACAGTACTCAGAGCCATTTGAACCATTTTTGTCTCAGGGGAAAATATAATAATAAGACTTTAAATTTAATGGAGATACACATTCCCAACAAGAAGGTCTAAGTACAGGGCATTTGACATTTGGGATGCTTGCTGACATGTTTATCAATCATCTAGAAAACAGACTCTTTTCTGAAAATCCCTCATTGGCAGAAAAAATTTGTGCATAGATGAGATGCTGCTCTTAATAAAGGGTAACGTTGATGTCATCAACACTATAGTAGCCACATTTAATAACTTGCAACAAATGATTAAATTTGCATGTGTGATTGAATCAAATAGATCTTTTACTTTTCTAGATCTATCAATTCAGAATGAAAATGGCAAGCACACATTTGGTATCTTTTGCAGAGAAACTTGTACATATGGTATTGTTGTCTTTACTTCAAACCATGCAGTTCAACATAGAAAGGCATTTTTCAATTTTGTTATCAGTCAACTGTTCAAAAATCTGTTGTCGAAAGATGAACATGATGATGAAATGGCAACATAAGGCACATTGCAAAAGTATATAACTATCCACATGACTCAGTAGGTAGTATGTATTAGAACATAGCTAATAAATACAAAAATAAGATGATGCTTTACAATAATATGGCTTCTATAGAAAGTACTAAGTTTGTTAGTTTACCTTACTATGAAAAAGTGAATATAAGGATAGCAACTGTCTTTAGAAAGTACAATGTGACAGTGTCTTATAGAACCAAAAATAACTTAGGATGTATTTTGCAACATACTGTAGATAGAAAGAACGTATTTCATGCTTCTCGGGTTTATTTCCTGGACTGTGGGGCATGTTACATTGGCCAGTCAGGAAGGAGGCTAGAAACTGGGTTTGAGGAACATGTCAGATTGAGCAGAAAGATACACAAAGAAACTAAGTGTGGCTGCTTATTTACTTACAAGTTACAACAAAATATAAGTTGCCAACTTTGACATCTAATGTGAGGTTGCTGCATAAGTGTGAGAAGGGCACGTTCCTTGACATCCTAGAAGAGCTGACGATCTTTTGTCATCACAAAAGTGTCAACTGCGACCTGCTTAATGATCAGGTCATTATGAAAAATGTGCAGTTTTGGGAATAGTTAGAAAACTTCTTGCTGGGAATGAGTGAACCATTTGGCCCAGGGGGGGTATGAAGTAGCTCCTGCCATCTTGCCAGTATGTAGCAGCCATTAACGTAATACTCTACAAGAATGATGGTTATAACACTGAACATTCAGAACTTTTTCCATGGTACATTAGTTTTGATGCATGTACATTGTTAATAACACCAATTCAGTATATTGGTTTTATTGTATTTATAATTAAAATCTGTTTGAAATGGCACAGAGACTAGTACTCTCCACATCTGTAATGCAATGCAAGTCACACCAACTATACATCTCGCTGACATCTGGTGCCACCTATGAACTGTTCAGTAAATAAGAGGAACCACATACCCATCATGATGATTAAATAAAGAGAAAAATAATACATAAGACAAAAGCATTAAAATCAAATCAATTCTAATAGTTGCAGCATATATCATATGCTTCCTTGTGTTTTGTAAATGTTTTTTAAAATTTTTTTTACCGATCTGACATTACATATGTGTTTTAAAGAATAACAAAACAATTGATTCACTGGGAGTAAACCTGGAATTTTTTAAATATTTTCTATGTTTACTGTTAAATTTGAAAACAAGCCTGACAGCAATGTAAATAATTTTACTTGTACTTTATTTTGTGTCATTCCTATGCAAATTTGAAGATTTTTACTAGAGACCATAACTGCTTTCAGTGTTACATATTATGTAGTTCATATAGAGGGTATCATACAGCCAATAGAAGTATTCTCTGTAAAGCCTACCTTCATTATACAGTAGTCTTAAAAGAACTGTGACAGAAGCCCGAAAAACTGGGGACTGATATACTAGAACATGCATTGATACTATGAAACGGTGGTATGTAATTTAGAGTATAAGCCATATACGTTATGTCACGAGTTGTAAATTTTTGTAATATTGCCTGAACATGTACTTCTTGTATTTTTTTAGCATTGATAATGGCTAGGCATTAGCTGAAATCAAGAATTGCTGAATAAAACCTGCAAGAAAAGTATAATTGATCGCCGTGCTCTATCATTTGAAAGTCATTCTCACAGGTGGTTAGTGCAACACATTCCTAATGGAAGGTAACATGAGAAATAGTTCAGTTCAACGCATCACTTAGCATGTTGGATGCAACACAAACATGGCATCTAGCCACTAAATAAACTATATTCTGGAGGTTTTAATATAAGTTCATTACTATTAAAATGAAGGACTCTAAACTATAAGGATAAAACTAATACAGTAAAGAGGTTTAAAATAAAAGATTTACTGAGGAATGAAGAATGACTAACTACAGAAACCCATCTACAAACTACACTACTCTTTACAGTATGTAAAAATTTCGATAATAGTTTATAAACTGTGAACTGAACACTATAATAAAAGTATTTATATACAACAAAAGAAAGAATAATTGTAGGACCATGGTCACATTCTCAACAAACTATGAAAGATAAGGAGGTTGTGCTCATCTACAACAATGCTTATTTATTGGAGATGTAATCATAGTAAGAATATGGAGGGACTGAAAAAGGGAAGTCGAAATGACAGACATGGTCTGAATATTTGCGTCCTTATAAAAGACATGTCCACATACTTAAGGTATAAAGATACATGCATGAGGAGAAAATGGTATGTAGTTAGCCATGGAGCAACTAGAGTCTTTGTTTATAAGTTATTATTAAGTTTATTTTCCAGGTAAAGGCAGGAAGGAGAATCTAGGTAGCTGCTACCAAAGAAAATGGGCCACACCACAATATGAATAATTATATGCATACAAATAAATAAAATAGAAAGAAACTTCCACATGGGAAAAATATATTAAAAACAAAGATTCCAAGACTTACCAAGCAGGAAAGCGCTGGTAGACAGGCACAATAAAATAACACACAAACACACACACACACAAAATTTTGAGCTTGAGCAACTGGCGGCTGCTTCATCGCTGCGTCGTCGTGACGAAGCAGCCGCCGGTTGCGAAAGCTCAAAATTTTGTGTGTGTGTGTGTTTGAGTGTTATTTTATTGTGCCTGTCTACCGGCACTTTCCCGCTTGGTAAGTCTTGGAATCTTTGTTTTTAATATATGTATACAAATATGTGTACAAATGTGACAGTGTGAATATGTTTGTATATAGGAAGAGATTACAGTACATAAAATGTTCTTAAATGAAGTTTAGGTCTAGTTCTACCAAGGAAAAAGGGATCAGACTACATATTAAAAAGTGCAGGCTACGGATATGACCACCAAATATGAGTATTCATGATGCATTTACACAGGATAACAACTTATCTGAATATTCTTCTACAATACTTTCTCAGCACAACCAGTTGGGTTGGGTTGATTTGGGGTAGGAGACCAAACTGTGAGGTCATCGGTCTCATTGGATTAGGGAAGAACGGGGAAGAAAATCGGCCATGCCCTTTCAAAGGAACCATCTCAGCATTTGCCTGAAGCAATTTGTGGAAATCACGGAAAACCTAAATCAGGATGTCCATACGCGGGATTGAACCGCCGTCCTCCCAAATGCGAGTCCAGTGTGCACAACCAATGTAGTGACATATTTAAGTATATTATGTAAGCAAGAGTGATATCCTGAAGATATGGATATAAGTGAGGTACACTGAATTATGCTCACTACAGGTACTTTCAAACAAGTAATATTGATAACTTATATGACACTGCACTGTCAGAATTCTGCAAGTAGTTCAGCAAACACTAAATAAATAGTTTCACAAAGATACAAAGAAGTGTGCACAAAGAGTTTACTCAATTATTCTATGGTGCATAGATGATGGAATTCAGCAGCACAAAAAAGGGGAAAAAAAGAAAGGAAATAAATAGATATGCTTCTTTTCATTCCCTGTCGCCATTCCACGTAGAGCAGTAGATGCTTTTCTAGCAGACTTGAGAGAGGTGGGGCCAAGCATAGCTATGTTTGCTGTGCTTGTGTAGGCTTTGTAGGTTAATGCAAAAGAAGATTTATTCTGTTTTGTCAGCTATCTAGATTTACATGTGCGAGAGTTGGATTAAATGTGAGGGCAGTGGTTTATGCATATCCCTAAACTTATATTTTTATATTGGCCTTTCAACCCTGAAATTGAAAACAATTTTAATTGTTATTCCATTTAAGTTAAAACTACTGCATGAACTCAAAAGATTAAAAGTGTTACTTGCTCATGACCAGCCTGTAGAGACAATCAGTCTTTGAAAGGTCAGAGAAAATGTTAAGTTTGTGTATTTAAGATGTTGTATACATCCTAAAGATGGAAGTAAAATTTTAAAGGACATACAGTGAAACTGAAATGTTATTTTCTGCACAAGTTATAATCATTATAATGAATCTAGACATGACTACATATAAACTGTACTATATATGTACCAATTAGATTTGGATTACCACATAACATGCCTCATACAATCAGAGATTGTGGCGCAGTAATAGTAATAATAGTAATTTTATTGTGATTCAGCCATTGCAGCAATCGACAATGTCAGGCGTATAACACAATATAACTGTTAATTCAAAGAAAACAAGTGGCATGTGATTAATACTACATAACATTTGAAATAATCATTTATGTCATGGATTGGGTGAGCAACTAGCCATTTGTACAGTTTTGGTTTGAATGCTTGTTCAGGTAGTTCTTGTACATATTGTGAAAGCTTATTGAATAATTTGTGCCCATCAGTTCATTGCTGTGGTAAAAGGTGTAAATGCATCTGCTCCTTCTTGTGTTGCAGAAATGTATATTTTCTCTATGTTTTGCTTCTGGTAACTTCTTTTTTGTGTGGAGTAAAACATAGTAAATTATAGGTTTATTACAGTCATGATTTTTGTTCACAGAACAATGGTTAGCAGTGTGTTTCACATGGAGAACCAGTAATTATCCTGATGGTTTTCTTTTGCAGTATTAGGATGTCATGCACAGAACTCAAGTTCCCCCATAAAGTAATAGCATATGTTAGGATGTGTTGGAAAAATGCAAAATAGAATGTTCTAGCATCTCAGTTTTATGACTAACATCATACTAATAAACTAACCAAAGACGGCAGTATGTGTGTATTACTTTACATGGTTATAATTTTTTAAAATCTATGGTTGTGATATTTTAGCGTGGCACTTTCTAGAGACATACTATATTACATGGTCATTATTCAAGAAACCTTCTACACTATAGTAGCATTTACTTTTAAAATATTTTTCCAGGTCTCCTTCAGTCTTTTTTAGATCTGGGTCACTTTTCACCTTAAAGATTTTATTTACAAATTTCATGCCCATGTAGTGTGGAGTTTTTTTTTTTTTTTTTACATAGTTTGAGTCTGTCGGTAGGTAGCAAGTAACTTACCCCATGTCTAGTCTCATACTGATGCAGGAAACAGTTGTCCTCAAAAGATGTGGATTTCTCTCCTGAAACTGAGAATCTCATATACTGCAGGCTTGGAATTGACATTAGATCTAGCTTTTCAAATAGCAGCTTGCAATGTTGTTTCTTTTTAGCTCCCACCATGACTTGGAGGATCTTTTCTTTAGTCTAAGGGCTTCGAGGAGATTAGTTTTCTCAGACAACCAGAATATTATACTATACTTAACTATTGAAACAAAATACACATAATATACAGTTTTTTAACCGCTAAATCTGTGGTACTAGACAAGACATTCATGACATACACAAGACTGTTCAGTTGACTAAGAATGCTATCTGCATGATCACTCAACAACGTATTTTTATTTATTAACACACCCATGAATTTGAACAGCTTGCAGTGTCCAATTTTTTTGTCCATATAGCTTATATCACTTGCATATCCTGCTAGTTGTTTCATGGTGAAATGAACAATTTCAGTTCTTGCAAAGTTTAATTTCAAAATATTATTTTTTACCATGCCTACACTTCTCCAAGTATCTGCTCTGTGTGGCATATTAAGTCTTCATTAGTGATGTAATACAAAAACAGTAGTAGCCCAAATATTGAGCATTGTGGGACACTTAATTGTGAGTGTTTCCAACCAGAAAGGATTTTCTTGCCACTGTTATTAACAAGTATTCTTTATTTTCTGTTTTCCAAGTATGATGACATCCAACTTAAGAGATTTTCCTAGAAAACAATAGCTAGTTAGTTTTTGAAGAAGCCGGTCATGATTTACAGTGTTGAAGGATTTGGTAAGATTTGCAAAAGATGCCTGATACCCAAATTCTGTTAGCGAGACGCTAACTTTTGTGCCCAATTCATAGCATGGGTTGTGCTGCAGGCTTTACTGAAACCATACTGACTGTAAAGTAATACTGTGGGATGAATTTTAATTTTCTATCTGGTTACACGCAGGCCTATGGTTTTCCATTTCATCTTCTTTGCCCTTTTTATGAACTGGCGGAACTTCAGCATATTTTAACTGATTTCCTTCGCAATGTGTAGGTGTTCTCATCTGACTGGCTGAAATACTGTAGCTAAAATACTGTAGTCGGTCAGTTTCATAGTTTTTGCAGACAGCAGCACCATAATTTCCATCCTTGACCAACCCCAATCCTAAATTTACTTAAATCGATTCTGAAAACCTGTAGTTCTCAGATAATTAATAAGCTGTAAACAGTCTCATATTTACCTGTGTTAATGGCAGAAGTAGAGAGTTTGCTTCTTGATCCTTAAGCTAGCAACTTTACATTAAACACATCATGCCACATGTGTGACTCACTGCTCAATAACACAACATGTTTCAGACATTCATTCATCATAAATCATCCGCCAGGAGTGCAAGATTTATGAGACAGGTCAAAAACTCTCAACTTCAAGAAGAATGTAATAATTCCAATTCCAAAGAAAGCTGGAAAAATGGAAGAACTGGTAGGATCCTACCTCAGGTAAGATCAGTTTGGATTCTGCAGAAATGCGGGCACAAGCAAGGCAGTACTTACACTACCACTTAGCTTACACATAGGTTAAGGAAAGGCATTGTAGACTTGGAGAAAACTTTTGATAATGTTGACTGCAATACTCTCTTTGAAATTGTGAGAGTAGCATAGGTAAAATACAGGGAGGGAAAGCCTATTTACAACTTGTACAGAAACCAGACAGCAGATGTAAAAGAGGCATGAAAAGGAAGCAATAACTGAGAAGGGAGTGAGACAATGTTGTAGCCTATCCCTGATGTTATTCAGTCTGTACATTGTGCAACCACTAAAGAAAACCAAAGAAAAATTTGGAGAAGGAATTAAATTTCAGGGAGAAGAAATAAAAACTTTTGAGTTTCCGATCACATGCAATTTTCTCTCAGAGAGCAAAGGACTTGGAAGAGCAGTTGAATGGGATGGACAGTGTCTTGTTAGATGAACATGACCAAAAGCTAAACAATGATATGCCAAGGGAATTATATTAGGAAATGAGACACTAAAAGTAATGGACGAGTTTTGATATTTGGGGAGCAAAATAAGTGATGATGGCTGAGGATATAAAATGTATACTGGCAGTGGCAAGGAAAGTGTTTCTGAAGAAGAGAAATTTGTTAACATTGAGTATAGATTTAAGTGTCAGGAAGTCTTTTCTGAAAGTATTTGTATGGAGCGTATTCAAGTATGGAAGTGAACTGTGGACGATAAACAATTTATATAAGAAAAGAATAGAAGCTTTTGAAATATGGTGCTACAGAAGAATGCTGAGGAATAGATGGTATAGCATGTAACTAACAAGGAGGTACTGAACATAACTGGAGGGAAAAGAAATCTGTGTCACAACCTGAATAGAAAAAGGTATCAGTTGACAGGACGCATTCTAAGACATCAGCAGATCACCAGCTTAATACTGGTGGAAACTGTGGAAGGTAAAAATCTTAGAAGGAGACCAAGAGATGAATATGGTAAGCAAATTCAGAAGGATGCAAGCTGAAGAGGCTTGCACAGGATAGATTAGTGTGGAGAGCTGAATCAAACCAGTCACTGGACTGAAGACAGCAACAACACAAATCACATGCTGTCTTCACACCCTCACTCACTCAGGAAGCACAACAAATGAAAATAATTTTATCAAACAAGTGAAAAGACGTATTCTTATTGGAGAACTGAAACATTGCCTAACTTACTCTGTTCTGAACAAGATCAATTAATTAGCCATTTTGATGGCTAAATTTTCAGTTTAAGTCATCATCTGGTGCATTTATAAAAACTTATTAAAGTGTATGAATGTTGGTTACAATGGGAAGCTATCAGTTTTGGTTTTTATCTTATTTTAAAAATCTTGAAATTATTTCAATAATGAAACTGAGACTTGTACAACAGTTAGCCACTGTCATTCTGGACCAGCAAGCGAGCACAGATAGAACAGACACCACACTCCCCACTAAGGGAACGCATTTGGCAGGGCATCATAACTGCAAAGATTAATCTTGCCACTTCCTAAATATGAATGTATACCACTATGTGACAGGGTGTCATATGCTTTGTACCTCAAGAAGTGTCGGGAAAAATTGAGATAAACTATGAGCTTGCAAAAATTGAACTACAAATAAACAATTTACAAAACCAGAATTGTACAAGTATATGGTGTGATAAAGGAATATAACAATGGTCATACTTTGAAGGTAGGCTGAAGATCCTAACTTATATTTTCATTATCCAGTAGCTGGCATACCAAGACATGAATACACTAAGCAGATTCAGAAGGATGTAGGTTGCAGTAGGTACAGGGACATGAAGAAGCTTGCACAGGATAGAGTAACATGGAGAGCTGCATCAAACCAGTCTCAGGACTGAAGACCACAACAACAACAACAGTTGGCATTCATGATCAGAATGAAAAGGTGTGAGATTAACAACTTATTTATTTATTTATTTATTTGAGATACATATTCCATAGATCCAGTATGGCATGATTATGCATGGATGTGGAATGAGTCAAAGCAGATACAGTATACATATCATACAATACAATACATACTGGTATATTACACATGGTAGATGAATGATTCAAAACTGGTACAATGCAGTAATATAATTGAGATAATAAACAATACAATAGTGAAAAAAACTATACAGATACAATGACAAAGGAAATAATCTGAATTACTACTAAAATTATTTATCTCTGCTGAAGAATAATTTATCTAAAGAGTAGAAACATTTTTCCAGTAGGAATTCGTTTAGCTTTTTTTTATAGCATTTTCTTTTCTTTTAGACACTTTATATTACTCGGGAGTTCATTAAAGATTTTTGTACTTGTGTACTTTACTCCTTTTTGTACCGGAGAGAGATTTTTCCGTTCACAGTGCATATCACCTTCCCGCTTTGTGTTATAATAATGGTATGTCTCATTTGTTTCATATTCAGAGGAATTGAGAAGTGTGAAAGCCATGAGTGAGAGGAGATATTGTGAGGTAGTGAGTGGTTAATATACCTAACTGTTTAAAAAGATTGCGACATGAGGTTCTTGGAGGAACACTACATATAATTCGGACTACTTTTTTCTGGCTGACGAAATTTTTTTTTTGAATGTGGTGATTTGCCCCAAAAGATTATTCCATAGCACATCACTGAATGAAAGTAGCCAAAATATGCACACTTTGATTCGTTGATGTCTCCAATTTTGGAGATTACTCGGATGGCAAATGTTGCTGAGCTAAGCTTTGTTAGTGTTTACTGTATGTGGAATTCCCAGTTGAGCCGGTTATCTATGTGAACGCCTAGGAGCTTTGTGCACTGAACACTCTGTAACTGTTGGCTCTCGTTTTTAATGTTAATCTCTTTTTGGCTTATGTAACTGGATTGGAACTGCATGTAATTTGTTTTACTGAGGTTTATTGCTAGAGAATTTGCGGTGAACCAGTTCAGAGCAGTTATAAGTGCTTGGTTGGCATTTAACCCTAGGTCAGTGGGGGTTTTTCTGGCTGTCAATACAAACATTGTGATATTGCTAGCACTGTTTGAGGACAGGTGTAAGTCATTAATGTATATAATAAATAGGAGGGGACCAAGGACTAACCATTGTGGAATTCCATGATGTACTGTTCCCCAGTCAGACTCTACCTCTCCTACTTGTAGATTGTTAATACCTAATATTATTTTTTGTTGTCTGTCTTCTAGATATGATCTGAGCTGGTTACCCATTTGTTCACAGATTCCAACTTAAAAAACGCATGCTTCCAGAGGCATGTGTCAAGAATGTGAATGTTGTTTACACAGCTATTTTACAAACTGTTCACAGATGTAATTCAAAATAAGATTCCTAGTGAGATAAAAACTGGCCTTTTAATATTTACTAATATGGCCTTGCTTTGTTGATACTGCAGATGGCTTAAAAGTGAAGGTATTGTACAGCTCTCATTATTTCCTAAGAAAACACAGCTCCGCTGTACAGTTTAGTGATGAAGGCATCCTCCTGGTTATAATACTTAGGAGATTATTAATTTCACAGATGGAGTTATGGTTCTGGGCTACTCAGGAGGATGTATCATCAGAAAAAGTAAATCTAGCATTCTGTTGATCAGATTATGGAATTTTAGATCATGTAGCTGTGTAGGTAGGTTGGATTTAAAAACAGTAATGGGTAGGCTGAAGTATGTAATAAGATTTCATAATCAATTATTGTAGCAAAGTCGATCATGTAATCCTAAATACAATTTGTAGTATGCGAATTCTATTTTTTCTTATATATAAAACACAATTATGACAACAGCACAACATTGCCAATTGCATAAAAAGTTATTGGGTATTTAAAGATCCCTATAAGAAATCCACATTTTATATTTTGATCACTTTAATATGGTCTCTCATATTTTGCTATCATTAATTGAGGATCTAAGCAACTAAAAACCATAATAGGATAACAGGTTTCATGAGGAGTCAACTCATTTGGATAATTTCAAAAATTATCACATATTTCCAAAGAAAGCTATTGTATAATATTCAGACTCAATTAAAATGCTGTTCTGAAAATTTGCATTTACTCAGCAGTTACTGAATTTATAGCAACTAAAGATCATAATAGGACAATACATTTCACGGGAGACCAATGCATTAGGATATTTCCAAAATTGTATCAAATGTTAACAAAGGAGGCTATTGTGGAATATTCATACTCATTTAAAAGATTGTTTTGAAAAGCAAATCATCTACATGCAACAAGGCCTTTTGGGATACAGGTGTAACACGAGCTTGAGTTACTTGGTGTTAGGCAAATACAAACCCAAATATAGAGCTGGAACTGACTGCCTTCATGGTTACCACACAGATTGAGAAAAGTTTCAGATTTAATCCAATACAGTAGAGGCTGTACTACTGTCTCTATTTTTAATACAGTATTTTATGACATTTTAGCACCACCAAGCTGCATTCACAGATGGGTCCAAAGAGTGCAACTGCCTTGGCTGCTCTGTTGTTTTACCTGATTGTGCTGTCAAGATCTGGTTACTTCAAGCCTTCACTGTGTTCAGTGCTAAATTACATGCATACTTCAGGGAAATGGAGCAAATGAGATACGCTGCAACTGCTAAATTCCTCGTCTGTTGCAATTCCTCGAGTGCCCTTCACTCTCTACAACACTTGTACCCAACAGTTAAAGTAGTACTGAATATCCAGTGCACGCTACTCAACCTACAGTAGTTCAAGAAGGTGTCTCTCTGCTGGGTAAATGGGTACTAAGGGAAACAAAATGACAAACGTGGCAGCCAAAGATGTTTTTTACAATTATCAGCTAATGCAGTGTGCCATCCCTCTATATGCTATCACCTCATTGTTGAGCTACAGAGTCATGCATAGGTGGGAAGAAGAGTGGCTGGAAGATACCAACAATAAGCTGAAACTAGTAAAATCAATAGCGAGAACATGGTGTACCTCCTTCCAGCCATGCAGACGGGATGACCGCCTTGTCACTAGTTTTCACATAGGACAAAGTCATCTGATGCATGGCTTCTTGCTTCACTGGGAGTGGTGCTTGTGGCACGCAGATCACAGTGCGTCACACTTTAGTTGACTGCGTTTTATATTCAGACAAGATGAAAGCAGCTAATTTACCTGCAGATTTGCCCTCTATTTCAACTGAGAATGACATGATTGTGCTGTGACTTTTAGGGTTCTGTGAAATACCTGAGTTGTTTCCTAAAATTTTTGGGAGAAGCTCTTAATGCGTTATTTGGGTAGGTTATTCATCTACGATTTTTGTAGTAAGTGATCAGCCAGCTGGAGGACAAAAGATCATGTTTCATGTACAAAGGTGTAATCCAAATGTGTCAGCTGCGTGAATATTAGTAAAATTATAAGTCGAAACATTACGTCATACATAATTTTGGAAATATTACAGACTCACAAAATCTAATACTAGTTTTGGAATCAGGATGAAAGTTCTTTAAGGTGAGACAAATTACACACAAATTCTCAGGAATTTTATATTTCATAAAAAATATCTAGTTATTTAATTCTGATAAGATGACTGACAGGTTTTTGGAAATAATAGTGGACTTATGTATGGTTACTTACACAATAATATACAAATTTAATATGCAACAAAAATCTCATTTAAATTAATATTAATATAAATTAAAATAACATTAACCTTCTGGCAGTTTCATTTTATTGTGAAATACATGTTTATAATTTATTTCGTGACATCATTTCCATTAAATTGGTGGTGAAAGGTCTGCCTTTAAATACATTTTAGAGAGATTCCACACACTACTTAAGAGTGAGTTGTTGATGTGGTAAGTCATGCCGACCAGCAATACTTTCAATTTTTATGAATTTCAACCCAACACAGATTGGCAGATGTGCATAAATGTGTCCGATGTCAGTTGTTAGAATCTGCTGTGAATTGTTTTTGAAATAAATACTGAGCCATTAAAACCTGATAGCAAATGTAAATTTTGGGACCAGAGACCTGGTATCAGCTGTGGCCACTACATTTGGTACATTACATAGATGAAATTTATTTATTATTTGTCCTGCAGATCAAATCAGTACAATGGCTTGTACAACTGATATGGGGTAAGTCAATACAAATACATATTTTACAGGAGTCTAAAACAGTAAACAAGAACATAGAAGAATGAGTATTTTACATTATCTACAAAATTATGTTACTTAAAGTTACAGCTTTACAGAGAATTGTTACATGATGTGACAATTGACTTAACAACATTCAGCTTTGATACATTATCAAGTACTAAGACAATTTTGATTCCAAATATTCCTGGATGGTATAAAAGCAGTCTTTTATTAAAAGAGACTTCACTGTCTGTTTGAATTTATTTACTTCTTGGACTACTTGTATATAAGTTGGAAGATGATTATATAATTTTATTCCCATACACTTGACACCATCACTGTACAGTTTTGTTGAGTGGTTAAGTATTCTTAGAGAGGTTTTTGGTCTTGTGTCATAATTGTGGTAATCCATATTTTTGCTAATTTTGTTGATACTTTTTTTGGTAAAGAATAATAATTCTAGTATGTATTGGCATGGGATTGGCAAAATATTTAGTTTCTTAAATAATGGTTTACAAGTGTCTCTTTGTTTTTTGAACATAATTGTTCTGACTATCTTCTTCTGCAGTTTGAATATCTTAATTGATTCAGAATTTTGGCCCCAGAAGATGATTCCGTAGTTAAGTACAGAGTGAAAGAGTGCATGGCACATTGTGGTTAGGGTACTTGTGTTAGTGACATTCCTTAGTGATCTAATCATGAAGCATACTTTACTAAGTTTTGTGCTGGTAACGCCAATGTGCCTTTTCCATGTGAGCGTATCAGTAATAGTGACCCCCAAAAATTTTATTTCATTTTCAAGTTTAACATTATTTTTTTCCAGTGATATAGTTGGTAGTAATGGATTTCTGTTTTGGGCTGTGTGGAAGGTTATTCCAATTGTCTTTTTTGAATTAAGCAGCAGTCTGTTACTTTGAAGCCATCGACTTATTTGATCTGTGGTTCTATCTATATTAGATTGGAGAATTTGTTCGGGTGCAGATATGAGTATAGAGGTGTCATCAGCAAACAAAAGGGTTTTTGCGTCTGGAAGGCTGTGAGGAAGGTCATTTATGTAAAGTAAGAACAGCAAGGGGCCCAGGACAGAGCCTTGGGAAATGCCTTGCTTTATGGTATGTATGGAGGAATGCACAGTGCTAGCTGTACCTGAGAGCTTAGTTTCATTTAATTCGACATACTGCTGTCGATCTTCCAGAGAGCTTTTAAACCAGTCATAGGGATTTCCTCTTATTCCATAGGAATGCATCTTTTGCAAAAGTATACTATGATTAACCATGTCGAATGCCTTTGTTAGATCTAGGAAGATACCTATGGCTGGGAGTTTTTTGTCCACAAGCTCCAGTGCATGATCTAGAAATTCTTGTATTGCATCAGTTGTAGCTTTCTTTCTTCGGAAGCCGAACTGAGCAGGTGACAGGATATTTTCTTTGTCTAGAAAGGACATGATTCTTGTGGCCATTATATATTCAAATACTTTACTAAAAGTTGAAAGCAGTGCAATGGGTCGATAATTACTGGGATCCTCTTTGCTTCCTTTTTTGTGGACAGGTATAATTTTTGCAATTTTGAGCATACCCGAAGTGCACCATTCATGAATGAGAAGTTTATTATGTGGGCTAGGGGTTTACTGATAAAGTTACTGCAATTATGAAGGAGGAAGCATGGAATTTTATCTTGCGTAGAAGATGATTTTTTTTTTTTTAAATTTTGCTGTGAAGTGTCTTTTCTATTTCAATTTCAGATATAGGCCTTGAAAATAGAGTCTCAGAGCATAAGTTTGGTTCTAGTTGTAAGGGACAGCTATTTTTAAGATGGTTAGCCAGGTTTTCTACTGTTTCTGTAAAGTAGTTAATGAATTCCTCTGTTGTTTCTTTCCCACTGGAGACTAATTTTCCATTTATTTTTAAGCTAATATCACTTTGTAGTTGTTTTCCTCTATTAGTATTCATATTAATAAGTTGCCACATGCTTTTGCTCTTACTTGATGACAATTTGAGGTAGTTATCATTCTGTAGCTTTTTGGCTGCAATTACTACGTTCCTTAATATCTTTTTATATAGAGTAAAGTATGACTTAAATGCTTCACTGCTGCCTAGTTTGGATTTGCTAATGTAAAAAAGTTCTCTTTTTCTTTGTGATGATCTAATGATTCCTGGAGTGATCCAGCTGGAGAGTTTCCTATCTTTGTTGATACATTTTGTTTGTAAGGGAAAGTGTCAATTAAAATAATAACCGAAAATATCCAAGAATGCTTCATATTTGCTGTCTACTGTTTGAGCCTCATATACATTTTGCAGTTTTCATTTTGTATATCAAAGAGGAAATTATGCATGTGGGTTTTATTGAAGTTTCTCCTCTGTACAGTGATTTTATTGTGTTCGTGACTGTTATTTTGCAACCAGACCTACATAATTAATGCATTGTGGTCTGAAAATCCTAGTTTGACAGAGGATACAGTACAATTTATATTGCTTGCTACTTGATCCAGACAAGTGGTAGTGTGATTTGTTATCCTGCTTGGAGTGTTAACCATTTTTAATGCTTAGATGGCTAGAGTTTTCTGAGAGAAAATCTATACTATAGTCACCACATATTAGAACACTATATGATTTTCTTTTACTTAGATTTTCTATTACTGGTGCTAGAATTTTGTAGAAAGTCCCTATGTTACCAGAGGGTGACCTGTAAAGTGCTATTATATAAACATTTAGATCTGTAAGCTCTACACCTGACAGTTCTATATCTATTTCAATACTATACGAATTGCAAATATCAAGAGGTGTAGCAGTAATGTTGTCTTTTACAAATATGCAACTACCTCCACCTTTGTAAGATGTTCTTGAGGAGTGACCTACGAGTTTAAAATTTGGTATCACAACACTTTATATTTCAAAAGACCTTATGTTCATTAATACATAATATCTGTGTATCTGACAGTTCACTTGCAGTTGATAACAAAATTTCTAATTCATTAAGTTTGGTTTTGAGCCCTTGTACATTATGTATATATACTTTTAGATCAAGAAATTTTTTGTTTAATTTTTTTACACATTGGTGAGGAGGTTCAGACATTACCTTATTTACTACAATTTGCTGATGGAGTCCTTTTGCAAGTTTTATGGTGTATCTTTAACTTGTCTGATGATGCTATCTTTAACTTGTTTGGTGATGCTAAGTTTTTTTTCTCAGAGGGGGATAGAAAAAATCCTCCTTCTTGGGTATATTCCACCTTGATCTTAAATTAACTCTTACAAGTGTAGCTGCTGCAGTCCTTTGTTGATCTTCTGATGTTCCCTCTTTCCTGCTTTCTTCGTTCTTGTCGAATTTGCTTTCCTCATTTTTGCCTGTAAGTCTTTCAGGAAGCTGATAGACAGATCTATTTCATAATAGTCTTTCTTTGATTATTTCACTGATGTGATCGCACATAACACTTTTTCTGTCATAATTAAGGTGCATTCCGTGTTTGGTGTGTAGGTTTCGATGTAGTTTACTTATCTCCGGTACATCGCACTTTGTGTATTCAGCACACAGTTTCTTAATTTTGATGTTGGTTTTTCTAATTTCTTTATTAACACATGATCTGTAAATTAGGTCATGTCTATGAGGCACAGTGGCTACTATTGTGTTCCTAGATTTATTCACTTCTAGAAAATTCTGTAGTGTTTTAATGCAAGAGGGGTTGCAGCAAACTATATTGAATGGGGGGCCAGACTTTATTTTTGTGACACTATGCATAGGTAATGCCATAAATAGGAACAGAAGGAACTAGTGAAGTGCAGTGGTATGATGAACAGGAATTCTGATCAGATATGGCACAAGTGGGTTTGAACATGAACAAGAAAACAGGATGTGAGTAAACTCCTATGAACAGGATAGTAAACGAATTATAGCCAAGATAATCATACAGTCACAATCCACCACAGTAGTACAAATGTGTGTGACTACAAGCTCCCCAGATAATGAAGATACGTGATGATACAAAAGAAACTGTTTGATATGTTAAAGGAACTTTAAATTTAGTTTGATGTGTGGAGTGAAATTTGATAGTGGGAAAAGGAAAAATAGGACACATGTATTGATGAAAGGAATGAAACAGGAAGCAACCTGGTAGAATTTTTTATAAAAAATTTAAAAATTTCTATCACTTGACTGGAAAACATTTTTAGGAGCAGATGTAGAATCTGGTCATAATTTATTGGTTATAAAATGCCTACTGAACTTAAGGAAATTATGGAAAGGTACGAAATTAAGGAGATGAGAACTTGTTCAGTTGAAGTAATCGGAGGATGATCAGCATTTCAGAGAGAGCATTAGACAATGACTCACTGAAATAGGCAAAAGAAATACAGTGTAAGATCAATTGGTAGCTTTAAAAAATAAAATAATGAAATGAAAATGACAAAAGAAAAACAAAGTAAAAAGACAAGGACAAACACAAAACCTAGGATGCTTAACTGATGAAAGGAGAAATTATAAAAACAAAACAAGCAAAGGTTATATGGGTCTCTAAAAGTAATTGACAGAAAGTGTTTAAATGCAAAACAGAAGTAGCTACATGAAAAATGCAAAACTGTAGATCTGTGGATGGGGTAAGAAAGGCATGTGCAGTAGAATGGAATGTATATTGACTTGAAAAAGAGTTTATAATATGAAAGTAAATAAAAGAAAACAGGTAATGGAGTACAGCTGAGCAATAGTGAGATGTTTAGATTAGGAAATGCAGCACTTAAGTAGTACATGAGTTTTGCTTCTTGGGCACAAATTACAAGTAAAGAAGACACAAGATGCAGAGTGGCAATAACAAGCTGTGCTTTTCTGAAAGAGAAATAATTATGTTACCATGTAATAAAATGTATGGTTAAAAAATGTCTTCCAAAAGTACTTGTCTGCAGTTTATCCTTGTACAGAAGTGAAACATGGAAGACAAGCAATACAAACAAGACAAGAAGACAACAGAAGACTTTGAAATGTGGTGCTTCAGAAACATGCTGAAGATTAGATGGATTAGGCCAGATAACTGATGAAGAGGTACTGAATCGAATTTGGGAGAAAAGAAATTTATGGAAAAAATAAGCTAAAAGAAAGGAGTGATTGTTGGCTCACATCCTGAGGCATTACAGAATCATCTATTTGATAATATGGGGTAGTGTGGGGGATAAAAACTGAACAGGGAGACTAAGGGTTTGGTAAGTAAATAGTTTCAAATGTATGTATGTTGCAGTAGCACGCATACATGGATAGCCTTGCATGGGCTAGACTAGCTTGGAGAGTTGAATCTTTGGACTGAAGGCCACAAAACATGAGGACACAGGTTTGGGTATGGTAAGTAGTTTCAAATGGATGTAGGTTGCAGTGGTATGCTGAGATGAATAGTCTTGTGCAGGATAGAATGGCTTGGAGAGTTGCATCTTTGATCTTTGGACTGAAACTACAACAACATGAGGACACAGTTCCCACTGGGAAAAAAAATTACTTTAGGAAGATGGTATAAACAAAATTAAACATTATGAGTGGTAGGCAAATATTGATGAAGTCTACTGTGAAATGGCTCTAGCAACATTACAAAATTAACACATGATTACAGTTTCATTACATCTTTGCACACTTCTGGAACAGACACAATCATAATTCCAAAGTTTTTTCCTTATTGTTTCAAAATCTTGATCACTGGGAAGAAATTAATGGTCTGTATTGGAGAAAATATTGCATTACATTGTTGAAGCATTTCTGGACAGTTCGTAATAAAATTTAATTTGTGGTTGGAATTTTGCCAAGGAAAACCTTGTGAAAAAGAAAAACGTTTTCTTTAACTTAAGAAGATAATCCACTTTATGCACCATAACAACAAAGAAACTTATTAATTGTTCCTTTCTTTGCTTTTTCTATACAGCACAATACGCTTTCACATTTTTGGTCTTCAAATCATTGACACTGCAGATAAAAATTTAGCACTCAATATCTTTCAATGTACTTTTCACCTGACTGAAAGCAGAAACCATTACAGTTGTTTTGTTACTCAGCACTAATTTCTACAGTATTATAATTTTGAGACAATATTGCAGATAGTTGGGATTTCATGATGACTGATCCACATTCTTGAAGAGTATGTCTGTTATCATTCACAAAACAGAGAGAGAATATGAAGGAGAGTATCATTTCATCACAGTTCCTGCTTGTTGTTTACATAATTTTATTTGGATTGTATCTGAAGCAGATCATAGTAATTGATGGCCACTATATGCTTACTTTTGTAATATTGTGTATTTTATGGTAATCAGGTAATAGTCAGAGTAGTTTTTGTAGCAGCTGAGATACATAATTTAACCACACATCCAAGAAAATAAGAAATTGAAGAATAAAGTAATATACTGACTTAAAAAGCAAAATTAAGCACCACATTAAAATAAGTCCACAGCAATACACAAAATCATCATCGTACTCAGTACATTTCTAATGTGAAAGAAAAGAAACTAGTGATAAACACATAACTCATTATAAAAGCAGTGTTGAGAAACAACATGGACTCAATTATGATGACATCTTAATGTTTTGGCTTTCTAGTGCCTGCTTTGACTTATTTACACCTTAGAAACACTTTCATTCACCATTATTATTTTACCACATTGTTCAATGCATGATTCTCTCAACTTCTTACACAGTAAGAGTGGATAATGTCTCATTTTTGCGTTTGGTGGTTGTAACTTTTTAAAATCATGATGTATATTAATTACAATCAGTTATGGCAATCTTATTGGCTAATGAAGGCTACCTACAACCCCTTGTGATGGTATATCTATAAAATTCGCTAACAACTGTCAGACATATGTTAGTTGTTACTGTGGGTTAATGAATTATAATGTTAACCATGATGTATGATAATGTTAACCTTGATGTATGATATGCAGTTTTAAATGGTTAGTAGAAATAATTAAACTCAGCTGTCATTACAGGCCTTCCATTATAAACAAAATTTTTTCCACATTCTACTGCCCTCTTTGCGTGTATATGTATTAAAGAAGTTTACTTTTTTGCTCCATGTTCCAGAGATGATTTGGGTAGTAAATAGATATAAATCCTCTTATTTAATGATCTCTGAACAAAACAATACTGTTTACTCCACCTGAAAAATAAAAACAAATGCTGTATAAATATTCACATAGCCTTACTGGCATCCCCTTTAATGTGACCCAACTAAAGTTGAGCCAAATTCGATGAGCAAGCCATAAAAATGAGTTAGGAATATGACAGCAAATGCTATTACATCTCATCAACATTTAGCACAATATGGAATGAAAATGAAATTAGCAAGTGGGTGGGTTAAGGGAGTACAGAGTGATTGATCTCTAGCACCATGGCTCAGCATACTGTGACATTTTGGTTTACATTAGAGAGATTGAAGCCCACATAGAGAGTTACCAGCAATTGTTCTTTCCATGAACCACAGGCAACTGAAACAGGAAAGGGGGAGTTACACTGGTACACAAAATATCCTCCACCACACACCAAATGGGGCATGTATTATAGATGTCGCTGTAGAGGTAAACATGTGGTTTGCTGCTGTGCTATGGCAATGCATGTGTGGAACAAGTAAATAAATGAGTCAACAATGTGGGGAAAAATAGATTGCTATGTACTGTAAAGATGACACACTAACTTGTAGACAGGCACAATTAAAAGACACTTACACATTAGCTTTTGGCCACAATCAGAAACACACATTATTCATTACTTTTGAATACATTGTGGGAGTGAACAGTCATCAATGTGTTACAAATATTTATTATCAAAAACATTCTTGATCACAATTTATTTATTACAGTGAGCGGTTTCGACCACTACTGTGGTCATCTTCAGACCAATGAGTAAGAACCTCCTTCTGGTGGTAGATCGCTACTGAGAGTAGTGCCTAGGTTTTTGTGTGATGACCCCTAGTTTCTGAGAAAATCAATGTTGAAGTTTTATGCCTATGGCCTATACCTTGTAGTGTTAGTCTATATTGACCAAGCGAGTATAGCACTGTGGCTAAGGCTTAGGATTACCATGCTTGCAGTATAGGTTCAAATCCTGCCCATGTATTCCTTTTTTCTTCAATGTCATTAATCTGTATACGCCACACAAAAGTATTCAAAAAATCATTTTCACAAAGTAATTTCACTAACATATCAGTCATTGCAGAAAACATTCTTCAATTGTGTGTGCCATTTGTTACAGAATAGGTTATAGAATCAGCTTACTCAAATTCACTTCTGGACAGTATTTATTGCAGAAGCAACTAAAACAAATTCGCAGAGCACAATGGACATTTAATAAAAGCATATACCTTGCAGGTACTTATATTTTTCAGAAGCGATGGCAAAAAACCCAACTGGTTGAATTCAAAAAGACTATTCCTTCTTTGATCATTCCTGTCAAAAAAGGTGACTAAGCTAATGCAGAATCAAAAAATGTATTTTTATGGAATCTTCCCTTGAAGCAATGAAACATGAGAGCTGCAAGCAGGGTTTGTAACTGTACCGTCAGTGTGGTAGACATGAACCTTAACTGCTGTTCTCACTTGAACCATGGACCTTGCCATTGGTGGGGAGGCTTGCATGCCTCAGCAATACAGATAGCCGTACCATAGGTGCTACCACAATGGAGGGGTATCTGTTGAGAAGCCAGACAAATGTGTGGTTCCTGAAGAGGGGCAGCAGCATTTTCAGTAGTTGCAAGGGCAACAGTCTGGATGATTAACTGCTCTGGCCTTGTAACAATAACCAAAACGGCTTTGCTGTGCTGGTACTGCGAACAGTTGAAAGCAAGGGGAAACTACGGCCATAATTTTTCCCGAGGGCATGGAGCTTTACTGTATGACTAAATGATGATGGCGTCCTCTTGGGTAAAATATTCCGGAGGTAAAATAGTCCCCCATTCGGATCTCCAGGCGGGGAATACTCAAGAGGATGTCATTATCAGGAGAAAGAAAACTGGCGTTCTACGGATAGGAGCATGGAATGTCAGATCCCTTAATCGGGCAGGTAGGTTAGAAAATTTAAAAAGGGAAATGGATAGGTTAAATTTAGATATAGTGGGAATTAGTGATGTTCGGTGGCAGGAGGAACAAGACTTCTGGTCAGGTGACTACTGGGATATAAACACAAAATCAAATAGGTGTAATGCAGGAGTAGGTTTAATAATGAATAGGAAAATAGGAATGCGGGTAAGCTACTACAAACAGCATAGTGAACGGATTATTGTGGCCAAGATAGATACGAAGCCCACACCTAATACAGTAGTACTAGTATATATGCCAACTAGCTCTGCAGATGACGAAGAAATTGAAGAAATGTATGATGAAATAAAAGAAAATATTCAGATAGTGAAGGGAGATGAAAATTTAATAGTCATGGGTGACTGGAATTCGAGTGTAGGAAAAGGGAGAGCAGGAAACATAGTAGGTGAGTATGGATTGGGGCTAAGAAATGAAAGAGGATGCCGCCTGGTAGAATTTTGCACAGAGCACAAGTTAATCATAGCTAACACTTGGTTTAAGAATCATGAAAGAAGTTTGTATATATGGAAGAACCCTGGAGATACTAAAAGGTATCAGATAGATTATATAATGGTAAGACAGAGATTTAGGAACCAGGTTTTAAATTGTAAGACATTTCAAGGGGCAGATGTGGACTCTGACCACAATCTATTGGTTATGACCTGTAGATTTAAACTGAAGAAACTGCAAAAATGTGGGAAATTAAGGACATGGGACCTGGATAAACTGAAAGAACCAGAGGTTGTACAGAGTTTCAGGGAGAGCATAAGGGAACAATTGACAGGAATGGGGGAAAGAAATACAGTAGAAGAAGAATGGGTAGCTTTGAGGGATGAAGTAGTGAAGGCAGTAGAGGATCAAGTAGGTAAAAAGACGAGGGCTAGTAGAAATCCTTGGGTAACAGAAGAAATATTGAATATAATTGATGAAAGGAGAAAATATAAAAATGCAATAAATGAAGCAGGCAAAAAGGAATAGAAACGTCTCCAAAATGAGATCGACAGGAAGTGCAAAATGGCTAAGCAGGGATGGCTAGATGACAAATGTAAGGATGTAGAGGCTTATCTCACTAGGGGTAAGATAGATACTGCCTACAGGAAAATTAAAGAGACGTTTGGAGATAAGAGAACCACTTGTATGAACATCAAGAGCTCAGATGGAAACCCAGTTCTAAGCAAACAAGGGAAAGCCGAAAGGTGGAAGGAGTGTATAGAGGGTCTATACAAGGGCGATGCACTTGAGGACAATATTATGGAAATGGAAGAGGATGTAGATGAAGATGAAATGGGAGATATGATATTGCTTGAAGAGTTTGACAGAGCACTGAAAGACCTCAGTCAAAACAAGGCCCCTGGAGTAGACAACATTCCACTGGAACTACTGACAGCCTTGGGAGAGCCAGTCCTGACAAAACTCTACCATCTGGTGAGCAAAATGTATGAAACAGGCGAAATACCCTCAGACTTCAAGAAGAATATAATAATTCCAATCCCAAAGAAAGCAGGTGTTGACTGATGTAAAAATTACCAAACTATCAGTGTACTAAGTCACAACTGCAAAATACTAACACGAATTCTTTACAGACGAATGGAAAAACTAGTAGAAGCCAACCTCGGGGAAGATCAGTTTGGATTCTGTAGAAACACTAGAACAAGTGAGGCAATACTGACCCTACGACTTATCTTAGAAGAAAGATTAAGGGAAGGCAAACCTACATTTCTAGCATTTGTAGACTTAGAGAAAGCTTTTGACAATGTTAACTGGAATACTCTCTTTCAAATTCTAAAGGTGGCAGGGGTAAAATATAGGGAGCAAAAGGCTATTTACAATTTGTACAGAAACCAGATTGCAGTTATAAGAGTCGACGGACATGAAAGGGAAGCAGTGGTCGGGAAGGGAGTAAGGGAGGGTTGTAGCCTCTCCCCAAAGTTATTCAATCTGTATATTGAGCAAGCAGTAAAGGAAACAAAAGAAAAATTCGGAGTAGGTATTAAAATCCATGGAGTAGAAATAAAACCTTTGAGTTTTGCCGATGACATTGTAATTCTGTCAGAGACAGCAAAGGACTTGGAAGAGCAGTTGAACGAAATGGACAGTGTCTTGAAAGTAGGATATAAGATGAACATCAACAAAAGCAAAACAAGGATAATGGAATGTAGTTGAATTAAGTCAGGTGATGCTGAGGGAATTAGATTAGGAAATGAGACACTTAAAGTAGTAAAGGAGTTTTGCTATTTGGGGAGCAAAATAACTGATGATGGTCGAAGTAGAGAGGATATAAAATGTAGACTGGCAATGGCAAGGAAAGCGTTTCTGAAGAAGAGAAATTTGTTAACATCGAGTATAGATTAAGTGTCAGGAAGTTGTTTCTGAAAGTATTTGTATGGAGTGTAGCCATGTATGGAAGTGAAACATGGACTACAAATAGTTTGGACAAGAAGAGAATAGAAGCTTTTGAAATGTGGTGCTACAGAAGAATGCTGAAGATTAGATGGGTAGATCACATAACTAATGAGGAAGTATTGAATAGGATTGGGGAGAAGAGAAGTTTGTGGCACAACTTGACCAGAAGAAGGGATTGGTTGGTAGGACATGTTCTGAGGCATCAAGGGATCACCAATTTGGTATTGGAGGGCAGCGTGGAGGGTAAAAATCGTAGAGGGAGAGCAAGAGATGAATACACTAAGCAGATTCAGAAGGATGTAGGTTGCAGTAGGTACTGGGAGATGAAGAAGCTTGCACAGGATAGAGTAGCATGGAGAGCTGCATCAAACCAGTCTCAGGACTGAAGACCGCAACAACAACAACAGCAATGGGTATAGTAGGTGCACACAATTTTTTTTCTTGTAAACTAAGGGCCATTGCATGAAAATCTGCTAGCCATGTATTCAAGACAGATCCCTCTAAAATGTACCTAAGACTCATCAAAATACATAATTAACAAATCTGATTGTCCTCTTGTTGGTACATATGGCATAAAATGCATAGATAAGATACACACACTGACCATTAGCTCCATAAATATTTGAACCATCATCCCAGGCAGAAGAGAAGTGTCATTAAAACATTGGTGGACATAGCTAATAAGATTAGTGAGCCAGTTTATTTGTAAGATAAAATAAATCATTTGCGAACGGCTTTTAAGAAAGATGGATTCGTTGACAATGAGATAGATTGAGCACCTCATCCCAGAATAAAAGTGTCTGACAACATTCAGCAACAACAACTGTCAGCAGGAAAAGTTTTTCTTCCATTTATTCACAATATTACAAACTGTACTGTGAATGTTCTGACCAAGTTTCAAGTTGAAACAATCTTTAGACCCACCAAGAAGGTTAGTGACTGTTTAAGATCGGTGAAAGACCCACAAAACCCCTTAGCAACTCCTGGGGTGTATAAAATTCTGTGTAGCTGTGGGAAGGTTTATATTGGAACAATGAATAGAAGTGTCAATACTCACTTAACCAAACACAAAAGGAACCGCTGACTGGGATATACTGACAAATCAGCTGTAGCGGAACATGTTTTTAAATACAGTGATCTTGACATAAAATTTAATGAGATGAGCATGCTAGCCAGAAAATTGCATTGTTATGCACTTATGTGTAGGGAAGCTATAGAGATTCAGAAACACCACAATAATTTTAATAGAAAAGAGGAAGGCTTAAACTTAGACAAGGTATGGCGGTCGACTTTGCACCAACAAAGTGACAATCAGTTACCTTCAATCGAGAATGATGACATTAGTCAGAGATAGACTTACAGCCGGCCCCACGTGACGCATGGTGGTACCCTCTATGTCCTCTATATAAATGGGACCTCCATGGCCTGGCAGTCAGTCATTGACTCATATCAGAAGAGGTTGCCCACAGTTGCTAACGAAATGTCAGGAAGAAGAAGTTTTACAGATCAACCATGGCCTCTCAGCCCAGAAGTTTTAAGTAATGAAGATGCCGGCAATGAAAGCCTACATGTTATGATTGTTCATCATGATTTCTAGCAACTGCAATAAAACTCCTTGGAAAGATCCAAAAAAATACCAAATGAAATTTTTTTTAAAAATTTAAGGCTTGTAACACAGCACAATGAAAAAAGTGAAGCAGATGTCAATGTAAGATCGTGATTGAACAATCATTGGTGGATATGTAAATGATTACAGCTGCAAATCTCTGTGACAGGTAGAACAGCCACCAGAGTGCAATAGTATGGTTCATATTTAGTGTTGTTGCCAGGCCTGGTAGAATATTTAGGAGGTGTGAAAGGTGTCAGAAGATGAGTGTTCACTCTGAAGGACATGGAGGGTTTCTGTATTTGTTGAGACAGCATTATCAGCACCTACAAGAGTTCGAAAGGAGCCTCATTGTGAGACTGCATTTGGTAGGCTGGTTCAATTATGCAACATAAATATCCAGATTTTTGGAGGATTTGGATGTGAAGTGGCCCAGTGGTAGACTGCATGGGAATGTAAGTGCAGGAATAGTTATTGTCAAGGTTCCAGTCAACTAAATCTAACCAAACTGCATCTGTCCATCATTAGAGGAGATCGCCGTATTGTGCACCAACACCATTCGCCGGAGACTAGCGGCAGCCAGACTAGGGGATTACCACCCCATGCGTAGACTGCAATTGACACCACAACACAAACTGCTGCTTTTGGAGTGGACTGTGTTTAGCTACCAATTATGCTTCTGCACAACCCCCGATGGCCACCGTCAGTGAGAATGGTGAGCCCTTGAAAGAGATCCCATTCTTCTAGTGTTTTTGAGAGGCACAGCAATGTTACTCCTGGCATCTTGGTGTGGAGAGCCAATTGGATATGACTTCTGTTAATGGCTGGTAGTGATTGAGGGAGCTCTCATGACACAACAATACATCACGGGCACCATGTGTGTCCTAGTGTGTTGCCTCTCAATCAACAGTGTGGTGGTGACGTTTTTTAACAGGACAGTGCTCATCTGCAAACGGCACATTTCTCTATGACCAGTTTGCATGATGATGAGATAGTTCTGTGGTAAGAAAGGTATACAGATCTGTCTCCAATAGAACATGTAACTCCATCCCAGTGCCAATACCTAGGATGTCAATGACCAGTTGGAATTGTTATGGCCCTTCTTGTATCAGGAGGAGACACAAAAAGCTCCATTACACTCTTCCCAACCAGCTCAGTGCATGCATCCAGGCCAGAAAGAGTGTAATGTCATACTGATAAGTGAGCACATCCTGCTAAGATTTTTGTAAATTTAATTAAATTTGTAATCTCTGAAATACATATACCCTCTTGATTTGTGAAGTTCATTTTGTTTCTTCCTCCATTTTTGAGTGCTTCACGTCTTTGTCAGGCAATGTATCTCGTCAGTGAATGTAAAAACACCATTCTTAATTGAACAACCGTTCTGGAATCCAAACTGTGAACTGTTAAGTAATTTTTTTTGCTTCAACGTCAAACTACTTAAGTGTGTTACTTTTTCTGATATTTTAGGGGAAGAAGCCAGTAAGGGAACTGCACAGTAATCATTACTGTATCTTCTAGAAGATGCAGGACACACCCTACTTTGAAGAGCACCAAGCTGCCTGCAACTCAGGCACAACATAGTTTAGATTTGATTCTAGAGACGACACACTTGTGAAGGACTATGTTGTGTTTACATCTTCCACTACACAAATAGTTCCCACACGGACATCTATGTGCCAAATGTGGATGTAAACAGATACACAACTCCTCTCAGCAGTTAGACAGTACCACAGCATAATACCTCCACAGGACCATGCCTCATAATTATTCTACAGTTGCTGTCAAGAAGAGCCAAACTGGACATACAAGTGCTGTTAGTCATCAGTCATTGAATCTGGAGCAGTACCAATGTTTTAAAAAAAAGATTAGTGCAGGTGAACATTGATCTAGACTGCCACTCACATTCTTTATGCTCTTATATTTAAATCATTGTAAACTGATGCTGATCTGTGTTTCCATCTATTTTTGCCATAACTGTTGCCTAACACTATTGCCCTCTGACAACTCTGTACAACTGCTGTGAGCAAGCAATCTCAGAACAGAACAGTGGGGGGTTCCTTTCCTGCTGCATTTGTATGTTGCTCACCAAGTGCATTTGGTGAATACAACATAAAACACTGGCAATGAGGACAAAGGAGTGTAGCCCTCATAAAAAGGTCAAACAAGTATAGCCCTAATGAGAAAAAAATGTGAGTGAAAATTTCCGGCACCACAATAATAAGAATTCAGTGATTATAGTGTGACAGTTTTAGCTGCAGCAACCATGCATAAATTTTTGCAGTGTTCTTTTAAATCCAAACAAGATTACAAAGATTGGATAGAACAATGGAAGGGACTTCACAAGAGACTGCAAATTCCTGTGTGAAAATGAGTAAGATAAAAAGTCTTATGTGATTCTCTCATTTGTGACACACTCATTATAACTTTCCCACCAACAAATTAAAGAAACATCTTCTTTGTTTGACTAACCCATTACTTCATGAATGTTGTCTTTAATCTGGGTACATGAACAGATGCTTGCCTTGGCTCACATGCTTCCTTTCGAAGATTCTAGAGACCAAACAACAGCTTGCATGACCATGTTCAGCCATCACAGGGTTCCTATAGGCTATAGCCATTCATAAAGATTCCAGAAAGGGGCATTACACACCTGTTGTATACTAGTACTAGTTTACAACAAGATCTTTGTGATTAGTGTAGAAAGCAATACAAAGCTACGAGTATAGTAGTGTTATATAACTACTGTAGAGACTTAGACTTTTATAATTTTAATCTTTCATGGATTTACAAATGTTATTATACTTACGAAACCAACATTATTTGATGTAAAACTACTAACTGAAATGTTCTGGAACATGCTATGACATCTGAACTAACTTAAAACTGCATTTTATGTACTAATGAAATAACTATGATAGATTGTTAGCTTTTCTGCAAGAATGTTTGAGTATCTTAGCATCTACATTAACTGTCTAATTACAAAGTAATTTAAAGTTTCTTTTAAGTAAGTGTTTCAGTGTCTCACTTTCTAAAAATGTTTATAGAAGAACATATTTAATTAAAAATGTTAGACATGTTACAACTTTTTGTAAAACTCAATGTTGAATCTAAACATTTGTAAACATGTAGCTTTTTATTATACATTTATTTTCATAAGAACATCAACAATACTTTGTAATATGGTAATTGTTATGAGTATACTCATAGCACAGTAGTGGAGCCCAACAAATCAGTGTCAGGTTATTTTGAGATAGTGCTAATTCTCACCAAGGTAGTAATATTGTATCAGTTGTGAAACTTTCTGGCAGACTAAAACTGTGTGCTGGACTGAGACCCGAACCTCGGGACCTTTGTCTTTCGTGGGCAAGTGCTCTACCAACTGAGCTACCCGAACACGACTCACGCCCCATCCTCACAGCTGAACTTCTGCCAGCACCTCGTCTTGTATCAGTTGTAATTGTATTAAGTCCTTGTTAATATGTAGGTAGTTTTAGATAAAATTTGTAACCATGCAATGTTTAGTTGTAAATAGTGAAGTTGTAAAAAGTTAAATTACAATTTTGAAAGTGAAATGCAGGATGCAAATAAAAAAAAAGGATATAGTGAGCGTTGTTGTTTGACTTTCATGGGGAAAAACCAGGTGACATTTATTCCTCATAGGTAAGTATTTGTTACAAAATTTATTTTGTTCTGGATTTCCATGCATGCTGTTATCTCTCGGTGATGTTCACAGACTATCTAACCTGAAAATCACAAACTTAATATTTACAAATTTGACAATAGTGTGAAAAGGATAGATTGCTACTCGTTACATAGTGGAGACAATGAGTCACAGACAGGTACAACAAAAAGACTGCTAAATAAGTAAGCTTTAGACCAAAATGCCTTACACACACACACACACACACACAAAGAGAGAGAGAGAGAGAGATATTCACGCGAGCACAACTCACAGACACATGTGACCACTGTCTCTGGCTGCTAAGGCCAGACTGTCTAATTCAGAAGAAGGCCTTTTGGTTGAAAGTGTACTTGTTTAGCAGTCTTTTTGTCATGCATCTCTGTGACTCAACATCTTTGCTATATGATGAGTAGCAATTTATCCTTTTCATAATATTATAAATTATGAATATGATTACGGTCTTACATCAGATGGTGACATTAAAAGGTGAGCACTGAACTATTAAACACAAGTGTGAAAACTGTTTTTCAGAGCTCCACAATGTTCTTCCTGTGAAATAAAATGCTCGTAAATATAAAGTGCACAACAATAAGCAAATCTGGCATCATGATAACACTAACAAACATGGAAGTGCTTCATAACAAAAACACTGAGAGTAAAAATTATGTTCAAGATGAACATACACAAATAAATAAAATTTCACATGTGGAATATGAAATAAACACTTGTATTCTCAGCTTATATAAGGTTTTATCTGTGATATTCTGAGTAAATAAAGTGCCACTGAAATTTCAAATTGACATGGGCTCTTCCATTTTTATAATTAACTTACAGGTGTACAATAAACTGGGATTGCCAAAATTAACTGAATTTCAAAGTTCACTATTAGCTTCAGCAACCAACAAACATTAGTCAACAGCCAATTTATAACAGATATTGCATACAAAAAAATTTACAAACCAGACCAGAATTATAGTTGTTAACTTGCAGAGAACAATACATTTGCTGGGTCTTGATTTATTCAATAAACTAGGCTTCACAGAGTCACACTGATGTTCTTAATGAAGAGTTGCAAAACCTATTTGCAAAAAATGATACAATTTCTTTCTGAAACAACAAGTAGCATTAAAAACTACAAAGTTCACATCACAATGAAGCTGAACACTGTGCCAAAATTCTGTAAAGCACCCAATATTCCAATTGTATTAAAAGGGAAAGTTAGAACAGGAAACTAGATTGCTTCAAACAATCACAAGTAGCCACTGTGTAACAGGAATTGTAGTTGTACAAAAACCAATTATATTTTTGGACATCACCAAAGCTTTTGTTGATGTCATTAACTATGCACTACTACTCTCAAAATAGAAACATGAGGGTGTCAGGGACTGGGACACAAATGGATACAACCATACCTGAATGGCAGAAAACAAACAATGGAACTTAAATATCAAGAAGTAAACAACACACATATGTTTCAGTCAGGGAAACAGAATGTTAAATATGGTGTGCCCTAATGTTCCATTCTAGGTCCAATCTTGTTCCTGCTGTTTATAAATGACTTAAATTCAGCAACCCCTTCCCAGACATGTGTAAAATTTGCAGATGACACCAACATTCTGATAAAAGAGAAGACTGTAGATGAACTGGGGAATGAAATCAAAGTATACACATCACACACAACTGATTGGTTCTTCAGAAACAGTCTTATCACAAATCCAGAAAAGACAGTAACTATGCATTTACATGCAACACAAAATATACACTCCTCAAATCCTGTCATAATGTTATCTGGCAAACAATTAGAAACTGTAAACAGCGTTATATTTCTTGGAATATGGATCCATGAAAACCTAAAGTGGGACAAATATATAAGCTCCATCAATAAGAAATTAAGTACCACCTGCTATTGCGTGAAAATTCTTACTGGCTGCATGACTCAACAAATGATAAAAATATATATTACACACAGGTGGAATCACCGTTTAGATATGGCATAATTTTTGGGGGCAGCTCACCTGTGAGCAGAAGTTGACTCATTGTCCAAAAAAGAATTGTAAGAACCACAGGAAATGCAACTACTAAAAGACCATGCAGGCCACTATTTAAGAACCTACAAATTCTTCTACTACCTTGCTTATACATTTAAGAAATTATATATTTCATTAGGGAAATCATGGACACTGAACACCAACTATCACAAAAAATGAAACAATTCATAAGTACAAAACATGAGAGAAAGTGGAAATGCATAGTGAGTGTGCAAAAACAAAACTTAGACATTTGTACAAATGCAAAAGCTGTAAACTGTAATCATAGAGATGCTACAAAAATGAGAAATATTACTCTGCTTTCTAACTATTAAGGGAAATTGTTGTTAATCCAAAGAAAAGTGTCATAATTTAATGTAAATTTGTTTTCTTTTACAAAAAAGTAAGATATGATCAACACAATGCTGTAAAAAACCTCTTGCTTTTTAACTTGAAATCTGATATAAATTCTTGACAAGAGCATGAAGACATTAACCTATATGTATATATCTGCTTTAAGTTGTGTATATGTAAACTTATTCATGTTGTAGTAGATATACACTTCATAATCATCACATAAATTGAAGTTGTCTCATTTCATCATCTCACAAAAATTGACTTGTCCAATATCAATTTGTAGCTATGTACAAAAGTGATGAAATAGACCAATAAAACAATTAGTCAGTCAATTAATGGCACACTAAGAATTTATGGTAATAGTAAACCATATCCAATTTCAAAACAGGATCAACTGATGTATAAATTATCTGGCAGCATGTATTTTTCAAACCTAGATTTAAAAAATGCCTCTTGATAACTACCTTTGGAGGAGGAAACTGAGAAATGTTTCAGCATAAATACTCCATTTTGATTTTATAAATTCCTAATTTTGTCATTAGGGATTACCAGTGCAGTGCCCCAAGTTTGTTCCAGTGCTATTTAGAACAATTAATTAGGCAAGCACCTAATGCTGCTAACTAAATCGGCTATCATTGCCTCATGTAAAGATCCAGAAAAGAATTACATAATTTAGAATGTATATTTCAGATCTTATAAGTAGCCAAATGAAAATTTAACAAGGCAAAGTGGATGTCCTTCTGCAATAAGTCAAATACTTAGGACACTTTAGTCATAAATAATAATAATAATAATAATAATGTGATGTGACGAGGGCCTCCCGTCGGGTAGACCGCTCGCCTCGTGCAAGTCATTTGATGCCACTTTGGTGACTTGCGCGTTGATGGGGACGAAGGGAAATGATGATGGGTAGGACAACACAACACCCAGTCCCTGAGTGGAGAAAATCTACGAACCCGGGCCCTTAGGACTGACAGTCTGTCGCGCTGACCACTCAGTTACTGGAGGCGGACTTTGTCATAAAAAGGCATCAGGCCAACATTGTAACAATTAAGAACCTTTCAGCTGGTCTCAAGCAATTGTGTGCTGTTCTGTGCCATATCAAATACCATAGAAAATTCATTCTTCACGCAGTAGCCATGGCTGAACCACTAAACAAACTGTTATGAAGAGAAACAAAATGGATCTGGAATTATGAGTTCAAATGTGCATTTGACAATGTAAAACAAAATTTACAACATGCAAAACTTCTCACCAAATAGATCCAACTAAAGTAGTGTGCAAATTAACTGGGACAACCTCACATTTTACAAGAAATTGTAGTTGGCTATGTGTAACCAATTTTATCGTGACTATGATCAACAATTGTAGGTCCCCTCCAGTTCATCTGAATGTCTGTGTACCAACAGCGTGTGTTATTTCTGTGTTCTTGACAGGAAAACTTTTTGTTAAAATGGACATTTCACCTGTGAAGTGGGCAACAATACATGTAGTTGCTCTTCATGAACAAACATCTAAGCCAGAAGAAACATTGCCTCTGTTGTTGGTATGGAAAACTTTAGTATTTCAAGACTTACTAGGGCATTCAGTGATTATGTCTCATTGTCTCTAAAGAGGAAAGGCAGATGCAGAAAAAATCAAAAACCCGCTCCTAGAACTGACAAAATTCTACTTAGAAACAGTAGAATTCATCATCACAAGACAATTAAGGACCTTCAGAGAGATTTATTGTCTACTGGGAATGAAAATGACTCTTCAAAATTAAGGCATAGGCTTCTAGATTGTGGATGAAAGGCATAAAGCCAATAAAGAAGCAGTTGCTATCACCCGTCATGAAGAAAAAATGTTTGGCATAAAGATATATAAATCTTGGACCTACAATGACTGGAAATGTGTAATTTTCAGTGATGAGTCACATTTTATTGTTCAAGATATAGAGCAAGAGATGTCATGTGTGGCACCCATGAGGCAGTGAGAGCTAAGCATACTGCACAGACCGTAAAATACCCCCCAAAGAAAATGTTTGTAGTTTCTTCACTACACGTGGCCCTGAGGCACTATTACAGTCAATGGAATGATGAATTCAACCAAGTACATGGGAATCCTTAGGTGCAGGACTATGCCATTCCTTTAGAACTCTGCAGACAGTGGAGGAACATTTCAACATCACCTGATCCTGTATCACACTTCTAAACCAGGGAAGACATTTATGGAAGAAAACAACATTAATGTTCTTCAGTGGCCTGATAGTTCACCAGACATAAATCTCATTGAGAATTTGGGGTGTATTGTGAAAAGGTGTCATGGTAAAATAGACTGTTCAACAAAAGAATATATGTTAGTGAATGTGGTAAAAGTGTGGTTTCATGATGACAAACTGTGAAACTTTTGCTCTAACCTGGTCGAATACATGCCACAACATGTTCAGAAGCCCATTAAGCAAAAGGAGGTCACAGTAATTATTAATACTCACTAAGCTACCAACTATATTACAAACACAGTAACAAAAGTGAACAGTTAAAGTTTAATAATCTTGTCCCCATAATAATAATATGGTCCGCTCACGATAGCTGAGTGGTCAGCGCGACAGAATGTCAATCCTAAGGGCCCGGGTTCGATTCCCGGCTGGGTCAGAGAATTTTCTCCGTTCAGAGACTGGGTGTTGTGTTGTCCTAATCATCATCATTTCATCCCCATTGACGCGCAAATTGCTGAAGTGGTGTCAAATCGAAAGACTTGCACAAGGCGAGCGGTCTACCCAATGGGAGGCCCTAGTCACACGACATTATTATTATCTACTCCGCATTAATACACACACTACTGTAAAATGTTAACTACTGCTGCTGATGCTTCGAATACAGAATAGGCATAGTCTTACCACAAAAAACAATATGATCTAGAAAGAATGACTGCATTCATGACCAAAACAACAGTAATGGTTCAAAGGGTTACAGTCAAATCGAAAAATTCATTCTCCTTATAGATCATGAACCATAAGTTGCTATGTTGTTGTTGTTGTGGTCTTCAGTCCTGAGACTGGTTTGATGCAGCTCTCCATGCTACTCTATCCTGTGCAAGCTTCTTCATCTCCCAGTACCTACTGCAACCTACATCCTTCTGAATCTGCTTAGTGTATTCATCTCTTGCTCTCCCTCTACGATTTTTACCCTCCACGCTGCCCTCCAATACCAAATTGGTGATCCCTTGATGCCTCAGAACATGTCCTAACAACCGATCCCTTCTTCTGGTCAAGTTGTGCCACAAACTTCTCTTCTCCCCAATCCTATTCAATACTTCCTCATTAGTTATGTGATCTACCCATCTAATCTTCAGCATTCTTCTGTAGCACCACATTTCAAAAGCTTCTATTCTCTTCTTGTCCAAACTATTTATAGTCCATGTTTCACTTCCATACATGGCTACACTCCATACAAATACTTTCAGAAACAACTTCCTGACACTTAATCTATACTCGATGTTAACAAATTTCTCTTCTTCAGAAACGCTTTCCTTGCCATTGCCAGTCTACATTTTATATCCTCTCTACTTCGACCATCATCAGTTATTTTGCTCCCCAAATAGTAATACTCCTTTACTACTTTAAGTGTCTCATTTCCTAATCTAATTCCCTTGGCATTACCCGACTTAATTCTACTACATTCCATTATCCTCGTTTTGCTTTTGTCGATGTTCATCTTATATACTCCTTTCAAGACACTGTCCATTCCATTCAACTGCTCTTCCAAGTCCTTTGCTGTCTCTGACAGAATTACAATATCATCAGCGAACCTCAAATTTTTTATTTCTTCTCCATGGATTTTAATACCTACTCCGAATTTTTCTTTTGTTTCCTTTACTGCTTGCTCAATACACAGATTGAATCGCATTGGTGAGATGCTACAACCCTGTCTTACTCACTTACCAACCACTGCTTCCCTTTCATGTCCCTCAACTCTTATAACTGCCATCTGGTTTCTGTACAAATTGTAAATAGCCTTTTGCTCCCTGAATTTTACCCCTGCCACCTTTAGAATTTGAAAGAGAGTATTCCAGTCAACATTATCAAAAGCTTTCTCTAAGTCTACAAATGCTAGAAACGAAGGTTTGCCTTTCCTTAATCTTTCTTCTAAGATAAGATGTAGGGCCAGTATTGCCTCACGTGTTCCAGTATTTCAAACAGAATCCAAACTGATCTTCCCTGAGGCCGGCTGCTACTAGTTTTTCCATTCGTCTATTAAGAATTCGTGTTAGTATTTTGCAGATGTGGCTTATTAAACTAATTGTTCAGTAATTTTCACATCTGTCAACACCTGCTTTCTTTGGGATTGGAATTATTATATTCTTCTTGAAGTCTGAGGGTATTTCGCCTGTTTCATACATTTTGCTCACCAGATGGTAGAGTTTTGTTAGGACTGGCTCTCCCAAGGCCGTCAGTAGTTCTAATGGAATGTTGTCTACTCCGGGGGACTTGTTTTGACTCAGGTCTTTCAGTGCTGTGTCAAACTCTTCATGCAGTATCGTATCTCCCATATCATCTTCATCTACGTCCTCTTCCATTTCCATAATATTTTCCTCACGTACATCGCCCTTGTATAGGCCCTGTATATATTCCTTCCACCTTTCGGCTTTCCCTTGTTTGCTTAGAACTGGGTTTCCATCTGAGCTCTTGATGTTCATACAAGTGGTTCTCTTATCTCCAAAGGTCTCTTTAATTTTCCTGTAGGCAGTATCTATCTTACCCTTAGTGAGATAAACCTCTACATCCTTACATTTGTCCTCTATCCATCCCTGCTTAGCCATTTTGCACTTCCTGTCTATCTCATTTTTGAGACGTTTGTATTCCTTTTTGCCTGCTTCATTTATTGCATTTTTATATTTTCTCCTTCCATCAATTAAATTCAATATTTCTTCTGTTACCCAAGGATTTCTACTAGCCCTCGTCTTTTTACCTACTTTATCCTCTGCTGCCTTCACTACTTCATCCCTCAAAGCTACCCATTCGTCTTCTACTGTATTTCTTTCCCCCATTCCTGTCAATTGTTCCCTTATGCTCTCCCTGAAACTCTGTACAACCTCTGGTTCTTTCAGTTTATCCAGGTCCCATGTCCTTAATTTCCCACATTTTTGCAGTTTCTTTAGTTTTAATCTACAGGTCATAGCCAATAGATTGTGGTCAGAGTCCACATCTGCCCCTGGAAATGTCTTTCAATTTAAAACCTGGTTCCTAAATCTCTGTCTTACCATTATATAATCTATCTGATACCTTTTAGTATCTCCAGGCTTCTTCCATGTATACAACCTTCTTTCATGATTCTTAAACCATGTGTTAGCTATGATTAACTTGTGCTCTGTGCTAAACTCAACCAAGCGGCATCCTCTTTCATTTCTTAGCCCCAATCCATATCCACGTACTACATTTCCTTCTCTCCCTTGTCGTACACTCGAAGTCCAGTCACCAATGACTATTAAATTTTCATCTCCCTTCACTATCTGAATAATTTCTTTTATTTCATCATCACTTCTTCAATTTCTTCGTCATCTGCAGAGCTAGTTGGTATATAAACTAGTACTACTGTAGTAGGTGTGGGCTTCGTATCTATCTTGGCCACAATAATCCGTTCACTATGCTGTTTGTAGTAGCTTACCCGCATTCCTATTTTCCTATTCATTATTAAACCTACTCCTGCATTACCCCTATTTTATTTTGTGTTTATAACCCAGTAGTCACCTGACCAGAAGTCTTGTTCCTCCTGCCACCGAACTTCATTAATTCCCACTATATCTAACTTTAACCTATCCATTTCCCTTTTTAAATTTTCTAACCTACTTTCCCGATTAAGGGATCTGACATTCCACGCTTCGATCCATAGAACACCAGTTTTCTTTGTCCTGATAACGACTTCCTCTTGAGTAGTCCCCGCCCGGAGATCCGAATGGGGGACTATTTTTCCTCTGGAATATTTTACCCAAGAGGATGCCATCATCATTTAATCATACAGTAAAGCTGCATGCCCTCGGGAAAAATTACAGTCTTAGTTTCCGCTTGCTTTCAGCCGTTCACAGTACCAGCACAGCAAGGCCGTTTTGGTTATTGTTACAAGGCCAGATCAGTCAATCATCCAGACTGTTGCCCTTGCAACTACTGAAAAGGCTGCTGCCCCTCTTCAGGAACCACACGTTTGTCTGGCCTCTCAACAGATACCCCTCCGTTGTGGTTGTACCTACGGTACGGCTATCTGTATCGCTGAGGCAGGCAAGCCTCCCCACCAACGGCAAGGTGCATGGTTAAGGGGGGGAGGGGGGGCGGAAGTTGCTATATGTGGATCAAACAATGGTGGTTCTATCAGAATGGTACAATGCTGACATGATGGGCGCTGCTTCTATGAAATTATGGTTATGGAACAGTTCTCAGGTCTGCATTTCAATCTGAAAATGCTGACTTGGTATTACAACTGCGTCGGACAGGATAAAAACTTCCATGCTTCTGCTGATAAACAGGGTGAGTTACCTAACATTACCGCTGGATATATTTCGTAATCCACATCAAATACTGATGAATTGATTCCACAGACCGAACGTGAGGAGAGGGACTAGTGTGCTTGGTTAATACAAACCATAAGTTTTGTTAACACAAACCTACATTTTTAAATGGAACCCCGTTAGTTTTGTTGGCACATCTGAACATATAAACAAATACATTATCAGTGCCGTTTGTTGCATTGTAAAATGTTAATTACATCCAGAGATATTGTAACCTAAAGTTGACGCTTGAGTACCACTCCTCTGCTGTTCGATCGTGTGTATTGGAGAGCATTACGTAGGGATCCAAAGGGAACAGTGATGGACCTTAGGTACAGAAGAGACTGGAACAGCACATTATGTCCACATGCTAACAACTTTTTATTGGTCTTTTTCACTGACACACATGTACATCACCATGAGGGGTGAGGTACACATACACACGTGGTTTCCGTTTTCAATTACAGAGTGGAATAGAGCGTGTCCCGACATGTCAGGCCAATAGATATTCAATTTGGTGGTCATCATTTGCTGCACACAACTGCAATCTCTGGCGTAATGAATGTCGTACATGCCGCAGTACATCTGGTGTAATGTCGCCGCAGGCTGTCACAATACATTGTTTCATATCCTCTGGGGTTGTAGGCACATCACGGTACACATTCTCCTTTACTGTACCCCACAGAAAGAAGTCCAGAGGTGTAAGATCAGGAGAACGGGCTGGCCAATTTATGCGTCCTCCACGTCCTATGAAACGCCCGTCAAACATCCTGTCGAGGGTCAGCCTAGTGTTAATTGCGGAATGTGCAGGTGCACCATCATGCTGATACCACATACGTCGACGCGTTTCCAGTGGGACATTTTTGAGCAACATTGGCAGATCATTCTGTAGAAACGCGATGTATGTTGCAGCTGTTTGGGCCCCTGCAATGAAGTGAGGAACAATGAGGTGGTCGCCAATGATTCCGCACCATACATTTACAGTCCACGGTCGCTGTCGCTCTACCTGTTTGAGCCAGCGAGGATTGTCCACGGACCAGTAATGCATGTTCCGTAGATTCACTGCCCCATGGTTTGTGAAACTCGCTTCATTGGTAAACAGGTAGAACTGCAACGCATTCTCTGTTAATGCCCATTGACAGAATTGCATTCGATGATTAAAGTCATCACCATGTAGTTGCTGATGTAGCGACACATGAAAAGGGTGAAAGCGGTGACAATGCAGTATGCGCATGACACTACTTTGACTCAGTCCACCGGCACTCACAGTGTCCGTGTACTCATGTGTGGGTTCATGGCAACAGCAGCTAACACACCAACTGCACCCGCTTCTCCTGCGACAGGCCTGTTACGGACCCGTTTGCATGCTACGACCATACCTGTTGCATACAGTTGGCGGTAGATGTTTTGCAATGTGCGGCACGTTGGATGCTCTCTGTTCGGGTACCGTTCTGCATACACCCTGCAGGCTTCAGCTGCATTTCATCGACACTCGCCATAGATGAGTATCATCTCCGCCTTTTCAGAGTTCAAATACACCATGGTCACAGTTCCTACAACACTACACTATCGCAGACGTCTGGTATCACGGTGTACTACAGTTGGTCTGCGTGCGGAGAGGAATGCAGAATAACAATAGCAGCAAGCGCTACATGAAGACAATGTGACAGCTAGACCAAACCACAACAGTGCACTTCAGCCACACTCGTAAACACGGTCATCATTGTAAACACGTCCCTGCAGATGCTGCTCGCCGACCGTGGCCCGTGTTGTTACAACACGCAACTGAACGTCGGAGGTTTCAAGCGTCAACTTTAGGTTACAATATCTCTGGATGTAATTAACATTTTACAATGCAACAAATGGCTCTGATTACGTATTTGTTTATTTGTTCAGATGTGCTAACAAAACTAACGTGGTTCCATTTAAAAAAATGTAGGTTTGTGTTAAAAAACATACTTCTGTGCATTTTTACACTAGCCCCTCTCCTCACGTTCGGTCTGTCAAATCAGTTCGTCAGTATTTGATGTGGTTTACGAAATATATCCAGCGGTAACGTTAGGTGACTCACCCTGTTTTTTTTTCACTTGAGGTATCATTAGTCACAACACTGTAGAGAATTTTTAATAAATGATTTCATTGATTTCAAAATAGTACCAAAAGAGTCAGTGTTGTCCAAAATAAAACAATATATTCTACAAGAGTGGCCTATTAATGTTAATCAGTCAACCCAAACATAAATCATACTGACACATGAGACATGTTCTCACGGTCTACAAAAGTATCACATTGGTTGGTACATTCAAAATCAGGAAAAATATGAATCCAGGAGTGCTAAAATTGAAAGTTATTCAAATGCTAAATCAATGTCACTGGGCCTTTGTAAGTACAAAACCATTGCCAGTGAGCACTGCTATTGGACAAACATAGATAAGTACATGGAAGTGATGATGGTTAAATACCAGTTATGCCTGAAATATCAGTCAGCAGCCCTGCAGCAATTTTTCTATGGACGCAGTCTTGAGAAACCTGGTCATCTTTATCCTCGGACTATGCTGGATCATTTGTAGAAAGTTACAGATATGTTTTCAAAATTTCTGACTGTGCTACAAATGTCATCAGGAATTTTTTCATCAAAGGGTTGCTGAAATTCAGAGAGCTGCACCATTCCATGTCGAAGCAAATGAACTTCCTGAAAGATTTGTAAGAACATCCAAATCTCATACAAAAAAACTAATACAGCAGTAGAATAAGAATAATGCATAATCAAAATTATCTTGCTCTCTGAACCCAAATTATTTGTCCGAGAGTAGAATTGAAATAGCACTTTTTTTGGTAGGAAATTTAAAGTAATTTAATTTTGTACTGGGATATGCTTTTGCTAATAGCTGTGTGTTTTGAGTTACTCTAATGGCTGTGCGTTTTGAGTTACTCAAGAAAACATATAAAAGTGGCCTTCAAATGCAACCCCATCTCATATGCACTGTCAAACAGTCAGGATTTTTAGTATGCTGTTCATGTTACTCCCTCATACCAGTGTCAAAATCTCGTGAGTACTTGAATTATTACCCACACTTGACGTTTTTTGACCTCTAGTGAAAACATATCCCAGTACAAAATTAAACTGTATTAAATTTCCTACAAAAAATGTACTAATCTTTTTTTTAGGACCAATAGTTGGCATGCAAGTGTCCTGTATGAAACTGTTCATTTCAACTTCCTCTATAGTTCCATAGTATGTTGCAAATGACTATCATTTACACCCTGTATATTCACTAGTGATTAGCTTTTTTTAATTGCCTTTTTTCTGACATGCTCTCCTTCCTCTGTAAACCATATTCAAAATCTGAGTTCAGTAACTACAATAAGAAAAAATAAAAAAAAGTTGGAGATAATATAAACTAGCCTACAAACTCTGTCACACTGCTCCAATTAGGATTTCCTCTTACTCACTGTTAATACATTGCAGCTCACAACTCGAGTCACCACTACCATTAGCCAACAGCACAGTGGTGATTATGTGCAGTGTTCCTCTATCCTTGCTGTGTGACTTCACGGGCTAACTTACCCAAGACTATTGTGGAGCAGTGCAGCAGTGTCCACAGACTGAGACTGTGTGCATGGTTCTGACAGTATCAGTTTCCCCCAAACCAAGGGACTTGTGGTACATTGTTGACATTATTAGAAAATCACAGTACCTATATGACCTTGGAGATGAGTGTCCCACACTTAAGTACCCACCATCTAACTTAGATTAAACATCATGTTATTGTTGTGTGGGTAGAGAATTTTTGTGTAGTTAAATTTAGGATTTCACCTCAAGATTCCGAGGTGTTTAGGATGTATTATTATTTTGTTTGAGGTACTACTTGGACTGTGTATGGCAGTTCATTAACAGACACCTTAATATCACAAAAAGTATGACATGGAGCTTCTAACATGGCACAGACCACAGAAGGGGCCCTCAGAGTAGGTGACATTGAGAATAACCATGGGAGATTGTATATTAAAAATATAGAGATCAGATCTAAAATCATTAAGTGTTAGTTTGTTTCAGTTCAATGCTAATTTTCACATATACCCACTGCATGTATTTACATAATGATGGAACATGTATGTACAATCCAGTGGTGCTTACTTGTAAAGTATGGAAGAATATTTTTCACTAATTTGCCACCTGGTACCCTCTCATACAGTTATACCAAAGTGTTTTAACACACTGCAGTGAAGAATCCTAATTAGAAGACTTAGGAAGATGAAAACACATTAAGAAGAATTAAATATTTAAAACAGAAGAAACAATGTCTATAACAATACTTTATTTACAATTGTGTTACTCAAAACTTAAGAACATATCACTATTTCTACATGAAACTTTTGGATAAGAATTACTAATTGCTGATGATGTCATTTTGTATAAAGGAGACCTAAAACAGTGAATAAGGCTAGGCAACTACACCGATCAGTCAGAACCTTATAACCACCTATCTAATAGCCCGTATGTCCGCCTTTGGGACAGATGACAGCAGCAACATGTCATAAGCAATGATGCCTTGGTAGGTTGCTGGAGGGAGTTGGCACCACATCTTCACACACAAGTCACCTAATTCCCATAAATGCCAGGGAAGGGCAATGAGCTCTAACATGATGTTCAATCACGTTCAAGATTTGCTTGATAGGGTTCAGATCTGGCAAACTAGGGATCACCACACTCACTGTGATGTTCCTCAAATCATTCCATCACACTCCTGGCCTTGTGACATGTTGCATTATTTTGTTGAAAAAAGCCACTACTGTCGGGAAACATGATCTTCATGAAGGATTGTACATGGTCTGCAAAATGAAATGAAATGTCATGTGGGTAGGTCCTCCTGTGGGTAGACCAGTTGCCTGGTGGAAGTCTTTTTAGTTCACGCCACCTCGGCGACTTGCATGTCAATGGGGATGAGATGATGACTATGAATACAACACAACACCCAGTCCCTGAGCAGAGAAAATCTCCATCCCACCCAGGAATCAAACCTGGGCCCCTTTGCATGGGATTCTGCCATGGTCACCACTCAGCTATCGAGGTGGACACATACTCTGCAACCAGTGTTAGATTCTCCTTGGCAATCATGATGCAGTGCCCAAACTTCACTGGGCCCATGGATGCCCACATAAATGTTTCCCAGAGCATAATGGAGCTGCTGCCAACTTGTCTCCGTCCAGCAATACAGGTGTCAAGGAGCTGTTCTCCTGGAAGACAACAGATTCGCTCCCTCCCATCGGCATGATGAAGAAGGTATTGGGATTCATCAGACCATTCAACATACTGATACTGTGCCACATCCAGTGCCAATGGTCATTTTCCCATTTCAGTCATAGTTGCTGATGTTGTGATGTTAACAGTGGCACATCATTAAGAGTGCTCAGTGCACTGTGTGTTCAGACACTCTTGTTCTCTGCCCACCATTAAAGTCTGATGCTAGTTCTGCCATGGTTCTCCATCTGTCCTGTTTTGCCAGTCTGCACAGCCAACAATGTTCAACATTTGTAATGAGGGGTGGCCCGACCCCACGACATCTGGACATGGTGTCACCACATGTTGAAAACACTCATCATAGCCCTCCTCAAACATGCAACAAGTCGTGCAGTTTCTGAAATGCTCATGCCAAGCTTCCAAGTCATCAATCTGCTGTTGGCCAAACTCAGGTAGATCATACATTTTTTCCATCCTACACAAGATTGCACAATCACTGAGACTACATGCACTGTGCATGTATCTAACTGCCATCTGGACAGATTTATATCAATAATAAATAGGTCAGCGGCCATAATGTTCTGGCTCATCAGTGTATATGAAATAAAATTAACCACAGAATTTATTAGAATTTCTCATGAAAAATACAAATGGAGATTAAACTTCGTGTGACATGTGAAATGAATTAAGAGACAAACTGACCTTTAGATTGAAAAACTGAGATTATGTAGTGTGATTTACATGTATCCAAAAAAATAGAAACAATGGTATAGAAACCCACCCACCCACCCACCCACCCACACACACACACACACACACACACACACACACACACACACTATGGAAAATTCTCCAATGTTAAGGTATAAAATGAAATGGTGTTTCGGTACATAGCGCTTGAGGTGGCTAAGCTACTTGTGCTGCTCTGACATGGTGGCATAAATGTAAATGCACTTTCTTTGTGACTGCTTGTGGGATTTAACATTCAGAATCAATCACCATTGCTCATGACATGTAAGACGATTGCTTACCATACCAGTATGTAAAGATTCTGTCTCATCTGTTGTGCTTCATCTTTCAGTATTTTAGAATAAATCTTTTACTTTGCAGTACAGTAGACACTACTACAAAGCTCCATGTGTCAGTCCATTACTTTGCAGTACAGTAGACACTACTACAAAGCTCCATGTGTCAGTCCATGACATAATCCCTCCTCTCTCTCTCTCTCTCTCTCTCTCTCTCTCTCTCTCCCCCCCCCCCCCCCCCCCCCCCCTCCCTTGCCTTTCATGAACAATGTTGTAACCAAATGAGCTCTCAAAGAAAGGTCACAGCAGCAGTCCATCACTACCTCTCTCATACTTCTCAAAACTCTACAGAAGTTCTCCTGCAGATTTTTGCACTAACAATCCTAAGAAAAGAATATGGAAGATAATTACTTCTGTACAGCCTAGCGATTGTTTCCAGGACGAATCTTTAAATCTGCAACATGTGTACACTATCAAAACTTCCTGACAAATCAAAGCTGTATGCTGGACTGTAACTTAAATCCCAAATATTGTGTATCATAGTCAATGCTGTGACCAATGAGAGGATCCCACAAGAAGAAAGTATGTATGTGATTCACAAGAAAATGCCTTCAATACATGGTGATTACAAACAGTTCATCAGGTTTTGACATCTTATAGCTTCAAACATATAATGGCACCTTGTTTGTACTGATAACTAATGAAAAGTGTATTTTTTTTAACTTTAATTTATGTTGTTGCAGATTCATTGCAATTCACACAGGGCATGTTCCAAGGATAGTATGGCATACAGCCACCAGCCCATCAAAGCATTCTGCAGTGCTATTGACAATTCAAGGAGACATGTTGCTTCTGTATAAGAAAACAGCTCCAGAGGAGGAGGTGCTGCGGTTTAAACATTGGAGGGTGTTCAGGGGGGCATTCCTTGACAGCACAAAGAAATTTACATGTTGTGAAAGTTGTGAACCGGGTATTCTACAACCAAATGTGCAAGCTAATACATAAGTAATCATATCAGTAACTTCAACTGCTAGCATGTTCATCCCCAAGTGGCCGCACCATCAGTCTTATCCACGAGGCATCAGAACATGAAGAATTTACCCCATGACTCATGTTCACTGATGAGGTGATGCTACACACAAATAGTCAAGAGAATTGTCAAAATGTCTGCATATGGGACACAGCCAATCCCAATGCTACAATGGAGACTGAAAAAGATTCTTCAAAGATGTATGACTCATGAGCTATTACATATCATAAAGTGCATGAACCCTACTTTTTTCCTGGGAAAATTCTGATGGTACAATGCATCTACACATGCTGCAAGAATGGTTGTTTCCTAAAATGATATCACAAATTTCATATTACAACAAAAAGGTGATCTGCGCGATCGACATAGAATAATGTGTTGCTATCTCAATGAGTAAATTCCTAATGGATTGGGCACTACACTAAGGATAACTTGGCACACTTCAGACAACTCCCAAAGTCTCCTGAGCTTACAGTTTTTTGTTTTGATGATATCTGAATGGCAATATTTATGAATGACCTAAGCCAACAACATTGACTGAACTCTGAGATTATGTCAGTCATGCACTTGTGAACATTCACATGGACATGCTTGAATGTGTATGAGATGTATTTGACTACTGCATAGATGTTTGTAGTGTAACATGAGAACAGCACATAGGACATACGTAATGGTGTATGAGAAACTTGAAAATGTGTTTTTTCATTCTCTATTTTCATTTAATGTGTTTTGAAATACATTCATCAAAACTCAACAAATCATTTCTAATGACCTTGAATAAAAGGCAAAACTTGTTGTGAACTAAAATTAAGAACATTTTAGCAACTGGAATAGGTATGCATTAATTCAGTACATAGGTGTGGAGCAGCAGTAGACTCCAAAAACTGAAAAAACTAACAAGTAAATACTGTCATGTGCTGTACATCATGTGTGACTGTTTAGTCAATATAGTTGCTGGTTAGTGACATGAGAGTCACAGATTGGATTTCTGCCAACTACAACATTTAAATTGTGATGTTTCTGATTTCTGGAACATTCGAGGATTTACTTAGTTTTGCAGTATGGTAAACTGCTAGGACATGCCATGTATCAATAAATATAAGCACTCTCTACTGTGGCAGGCAGTTCAGTTCCTCATGATCTTGGTGTGTGTTCAATAAATGTGATATCAGTAGGAACTGTTAGTTCTTGCTGACAACCTTGCTCTCATTACTAGCACTTGATTCTACCTGGAACAAACATCAGATAGAAATTTAAAAAATATTTGGCAATAACCAATAGCATGTCTGTAACTGAAGAACAACTTAAGAACAGAGCCTACTGTCAAGTGGAGACAATACAGTCAGAAAACCAGAGTGTTCTGTGGTTGCATCACATATTAAACCAAAATATGAAAAAAAGGTAGCAATGATTCAAAAGCAATAAAGGGAATGGCAGTGGATGTCGATCAAGCACTGTTTTGAAAGGTGTCACTGTAACTGAAGACTTAATCAAGTGATGCCAGCAGAATGAGGGAATTTACCAGGAAAAAATGTGCTGAATGGTGTTCAACAGACTTTCAAATGTTACAAAGATTTGAATGTTTCTGAAGTCTCTTAATGGTAAAGCCAGATGACCAGAAGTAGCAGAGCTGTACCTGATGCTGAGGATAGAGGAAACAGAATTGCTAATTCCACAAAATACTGTAAGGAAATACTGTAAGAAAAGGAGAAGAGTGTCTAATGATTATTATATTGCAAAATGTCAAACAACACAATGAGCAACTGCAGTTGACTATAGCCAACCACTGAGATGGAATCCACTGGCGTATCCCAGCCAAGATCACACTCCAAAACAATGCAACACACTCATTCACCATAATACAGAGGATTTAGCCATCCATCCAGCCAAAAAAACTAAATAAGGCGACCTTCTATTGAAGGGAGTCTGCTACAGATGGAAATCCTTCACAGATGATATTTGCCAAGGTGTTAGGAAATCATACTGTTACGTTGAGGACCAAGATTTTCAGGCATTAGTTGACTATGTATGTAATTTTGTGATATGAGCTACTTATAACTGCCAGTTGGAGAAGATTATGTCTCAATATTCAAACACTATTAAGCTGAAGGTTGCAGATGGAAAATACATCCAGTTAACAGGAACTTGTATTGTGACAACAATAATCAGTGACAGTACCAAATCTTTTGAATTTGTAATTTCACTAGAATACAGCATTATATTATCCTTGGATGAGACTTCTTCCAGGCATCACAAGCAATCATGAAGCATGAAAGAGCAGAATTCCACATTAACAAAGCTACTCCAACTTCATGTAATAATAATTGGTCTGGGTGATAGTCTGCAACTGAAGATAAACTTATTACGCCCAAGTTCTAGTCAATAGTCCATACACTCAGTGAGACTATAAAGTTCTAACTAAGTGCAAAAAAATACTCAGCCTTACAAAAGATATCTATGCACCAGCAGTGATTATAGCCACCACAATTGCACGAGGAGCGCTCTGGGTCATCATCTACAATGGACAGCTACAATCCATGCACAAACCACAATGGTATGTGAATAGGGACAGATGAACCGGTCCAGGAGTCAGCTCAGTGTTGTAGATGGAGTATCGTACTACACTACCAATTCCAACCACCTACCAAAGAAATTTACAATCCAGCCACTAATAGAGCTGCATCAATTTTCATACATGTTGAAGTCCAGGAAAGAGGCAATGCAGGCCAGATAAGCCAATGTGGGACTGCATGTCAACACAAGAAATCATATGTCATCAATTTACATCTACATCTACATCCATACTTCGCAAGCCACCTGACAGTGTGTGGCGGAGGGTACCCTGAGTACCTCTATCGATTCTCCCTTCTGTTCCAGTCTCGTATTGTTCGTGGAAAGAAGGCTTGTTGATATGCTTCTGTGTGGGCTCTAATCTCTCTGATTTTATCCTCATGGTCTTTTTTCGAGATATACGTAGGAGGGAGCAATATACTGCTTGACTCTTCGGTGAAGGTATGTTCTCGAAACTTTAACAAAAGCCCATACCGAGCTACTGAGTGTCTCTCCTGCAGTGTCTTCCACTGGAGTTTATCTATCATCTCTGTAACGCTTTCGTGATTACTAAATGATCCTGTAACAAAGTGCGCTGCTCTCTGTTGGATCTTCTCTATCTCTTCTATCAACCTTAACTGGTACGGATCCCACACTGCTGAGCAGTATTAAAGCAGTGGGCAAACAAGCATACTGTAACCTACTTCCTTTGTTTTCGGACTGCATTTCCTTAGGATCCTTCCAATGAATCTCAGTCTGGCATCTGCTTTGCCGACGATCAACTTTATATGATCATTCCATTTTAAATCACTCCTAATGCATACTCCCAGATAATTTATGGAATTAACTGCTTCCAGTTGCTGACCTGCTATTTTGTAGCTAAATGATAAGGGATCTATCTTTCTATGTATTCACAGCACATTACACTTGTCTACATAGAGATTCAATTGCCATTCCCTGCACCATGTGTCAATTCACTGCAGATCCTCCTGCATTTCAGTACAATTTTCCATTGTTACAACCTCTCCATACACCACAGCATCATCTGCAAAAAGCCTCTGAACTTCTGATGTCATCCACAAGGTCATTTATGTATGTTGTGAATAGCAATAGTCCTATGACACACCCCTACGGCACACCTGAAATCACTCTTACTTCAGAAGACTTCTATCCATTGAGAATAACATGCTGCATTCTGTTATCTAGGAACTCTTCAATCCAATCACATAATTGGTCTGATAGTCCATATGCTCTTACTTTGTTCATTAAACGACTGTGGGGAACTGTATCGAATGCCTTGCGGAAGTCAAGAAACACGGCATCTACCTGTGAACCCATGTCTATGGCCCTCTGAGTCTCATGGACGAATAGCACGAGCTGGGTTTCACATGACCGTCTTTTTCGAAACCCATGCTGATTCCTACAGAGTAGATTTCTAGTCTCCAGAAAAGTCATTATAGTCGAACTTAATAGGTATTCCACAATTCTATAACTGATCGACGTTAGAGATATGGGTCTATAGTTCTGCAAATCTGTTCGACATCCCTTCTTGAAAATAGGGATGACCTGTGCCCTTTTCCAATCCGTTGGAACGCTACACTCTTCTAGAGACCTATGGTACACCGCTGCAAGAAGGGGGGCAAATTCCTTCGCGTACTCTGTGTAAAATCAAACTGGTATCCCATCAGGTGCAGCGGCCTTTCCTCTTTTAAGTGATTTTAATTGTTTCTCTAACCCTCTGTTGTCTATTTCGATATCTACCATTTTGTCATCTGTACGACAATCTAGAGAAGGAACTACAGTGCAGTCTTCCTCTGTGAAACAGCTTTGGAAAAAGATATTTAGTATTTTGGCCTTCAGTCTGTCATCCTCTGTTTCAGTACCATTTTGGTCACTGTATGTCTGAACACTTTGTTTTGATCCACCTACCACTTTGACACAAGACCAAAATTTCTTAGAATTTTTCTGCCAAGTCAGTACATAGAACTTTACTTTCAAATTCATTGAACGCCTCTCGCATAGCCCTCCTCACACCATATTTTGCTTCGCGTAATTTTTGTTTGTCTGCAAGGCTTTGGCTATGTTTATGTTTGCTGTGAAGTTCCCTTTGCTTCCGCAGCAGTTTTCTAACTCGGTTGTTGTACCACAGTGGCTCTTTTCCATCTCTTACAATCTTGCTTGGCTTATACTCATCTAACGCATATTGTACGATGGTTTTGAACTTTGTCCACTGATCCTCAACACCAACTGTACTTGAGACAAAACTTATGTGTTGAGCCGTCAGGTACTCTGTAATCTGCTTATCAATATGTGCTTGTATAGGGTATCTCCAATAGAATGCACATAATTCAGAATGGACTGGACAGGATACTGTGAGACAATATCATTCATCCATCAGGAAGTCCATGCACTTTCTCTATTGCCACATTAAACAATGAAGATGGTACCCACACCAATTATTAGTGGGTGAACAAAATCACCAAAAAGGATTTATACCCACTGCATGAATCAATGACACCTCTGACATTCTCTAGTTACTGGGAGATTGAGGTTGATGAGGCTGGCTGAGAAAAGACTGGTTTCATAACAACTGATGGCCTTTAAGAGTACAAAATTGTGTCATTTGTGCAGTGATATGGTTCACCTATGAACACATCACTGACAATTTGGTTCGTGGTCTTATGTGGATGATATATCTTTGCTAGCTGGATTACATTTTTGTCTTCTCAAGGACATCTGATGATCATCTCAGCTACTTGACAGCTATGCTGAAGTATGGCCTTGAAATAGGTCTTTGTCCACATCCAAGTAACTTCATGTTTGTCCCCAAGAAATAAAAATTAGGGGCACATACTTAATAGAAAAGAAGTCCACATTCTGATCAAAAGCAAGTAAGAACCGTAACATATTTTGCAAGTCCTCAGCACATTCATGGTGTGAACGGCTTCCTCAGAATGCTCCTACTAAAGTTGCTTCATAAAGGGTGTTAATTGCAAACCAAGATCATTATGGGAACTACTGCAGGGAAATGACAAATTTACTTTGAGAGAGGAGCAAGACAGATCCTGCTACATCCTTCAGGAGGAGCTGACATCTGCAGCAATATTGGTGCTTTCTGATAAGAGTACTGAGACGAAACTATGCACTGATGTTAGTGATAGTGGGTAGGCACAGTTATAGTGCGAATCCTGGAAGGCACCACCAGGGTATTTAAAGTCCAAGAAGAATTACTATGTGACTAAGAAAGAATGCCTTGCAGCTGTTTGGGCAGTCAGCAAGTTCCACCCCTTTTTACGTGGTAGACCATTCACTGTTGTGGCAGACTATCATTCTCCACACTGATTGACAGACCCGAATGATCCATTAGGATGATTTGCATGATGGGCACTGAAGCCTTAGGACTGTGACATCACAGTTATGTACAAAAACAGATGCTTACTCAAGGATGACGACTAGCCTTTCAAGGAATCCACTGAAAGAACATTACATCGTTAGTGATATCCTAGTCATTTTCAGCTGAACAAAGCAGAATTGAAACTAACAGACAGAACATGGTATAAAAGGAATTACGAGACAAAAGTGGTTACTCAATATCCCAGATCATTTACAACCCGCCATACTGAGCTATTACATATCTCCAACATCAGGTCATCTAGGATGTGCAAATACTCTTGACAGAATCAGAAACGGGTATCAATGCCCAGATCTCTACTGACCTGTCAGACATAATGTAAACCACAGTAGAGAGCACCAATGATGAGACCATGAGCATCAGTTGCTTTCTCTCAACCCCCCTCCTCACCACCACTCATCTGTACATTTAGTACCAATTTAACTTGCAGTTTCTCCATTTAACTGGATTGGAATTGACCACTTGGGGGGGTTTCCCAACTTAACAAATGGGAATAAGGGATAATAGTGTGCACTAACTACTACACCCACGACACTGTCACAGAGGTTGTTTCAACTGCTGAATCACTCTAAATCACCAGGTTTCTTGCAGAGGACAGTTTTGAACCATGGAACACTGTGTGTAATATCTGGTTGTGGCACAGTGTTCAGTCACAATAGCTGTCATTTCACAATGCAACATCTTCCACAGGGCTACAACTGCCTATCCTCTGCAGTCAAATGACCTCCAGGAAAGTTTCAATAAGACATTCACAGGTATGTTCTCAGTGTAAACTGATGTTGTACGGATAGGTACTGCCTGTCATGAATTTTGCCTATAACACAACGAGCAAGACACTACAGATTTCATATCATTTTTATTACACACAATTCACAAGCTGAAATAACAATGTATATTTTGTTTCCATTTCAATCTGACAAATTACACCTTATACCTCATCATCAGAATCAAAGAAGCAAGACAAGTAACATGCATATGGGCCCTGGATGCCCAGGATAAGGACAGTGAATGTTATAATTTTAACATGGAGGCAGCAAACACCACTCTGGTGGTGTTCACAATAACCCAGGGACGAACACTACTTTAGCCCATAACAACTCCTCAACTCCTGTGTTACTTATCCAACTTTTCCTATGAAGTCATAGATGGTGCTCCTACATCTGCATACAACCCTATCAGAATTCAGAAGTGAGGATGATGACAGAGGCTTGAAATATAAATCACAAGAAGACTTGCCTGAGTATCACTTTGTCTTGATGGAATGTCATAGTAACCAAGATGACGTGATAACATGACCAGAATGTTTGTGTATGCCAGTACTAAACATTTCACCTAATAAATGCAAGTACTGGCCGGCAGTTCTGTCACATATTTTATAAGCAGTGGAAGAAAGCTCCTGTCTCAGCTCAAGAAAGGCAAATACATTCCCCTGTCAGAAAAGTGAGAAAAAAGCTGCCTCACTCCTGATTCCACCTTCCTCACCAAAAATTTTGGCTTGCAAATATATTCATATTCTTTTAACACAAAACATTCTAAAGCCTTTTGCTCAGTCTCTCTCCGTAGCTAAGCCTTCAAATTCAGCATCTCCCTCTCATTGCCACTGTCTATATATGTCTCCCTCACAATATCTCCTTTTTCTCCCACTGACTTATAGTATATCCCCCTGCCACTGTCTCCTCTCTTACTTACAATGTCTCCTTTTGTCTTTCTTACCACTGCCACTGTGTCCACCATGCCTTGGCTGCTCAAAATTTTAGCGGATATAATGTATCTTTTCCCCTATACGCACGTGTTTAAAATTTCAGTCCTGACTGTGCCCCCTCATATACCTACGTGTTAAATTTCTCTGGGTAGGAGGGGTCTGACCTCCTAGCATAGGCATGGTCTCCACTCATCTGTGATTTTCACTTCTACTGACTCCTCTCTCATTTGCTCCAACTGCTTCTATCTCCAATCATCACTCTTTCTCATTTACTGCCACTGTCTCTCACTGATCATCAATATTTCTCTCCATCTCTCTGGCTCTCACTGGGTTTCATCTTTCCTCTCCTTTTCTTTCATTGCCACTTTCTCTCTCCCAACTTCACTGTCTCCACTCTCTTTCTTTCCTACTGGCACTACCTCCTCTCTCTTCCAGGATCACTCTCTCTCTCTCTCTGCTGCTCTCTTGCATCACAAAGAAGTGTGAATATGCTTGCATGCCAATATTTTTGGTAAGGTTGGCAGAATGAAGATTGAGGCAGCTGGTTCCACACTCTTCTGTCAGAGTCTGAATCAGAGGCTGAGATGGTTCTGCGACCATGTGGGCTGCAGATTCCTCGACTTGTGCCATAGGGTGGTGGGGTTTCGGGTTCCGCTGGATAGGTCAGGAGTCCACTACACGCAACAAGCGGCTACACGGGTAGCAGGGGTTGTGTGGCGTGGGCTGGGCAGTTTTTTAGGTTAGATGGCCTCGGACAAGTACAGAAAGGGCAACAGCCTCAATGGGTGCAGGGCAAATTCTGGACATGCGGGAACAAAGCAGCAATCGGTATTGTAATTGTAAACTTTCGAAGCTGCGTTAGTAAAGTACCAGAACTTCAAGCGCTGATAGAAAGCACCGAAGCTGAAATCGTTATAGGTACAGAAATCTGGCTCAAGCCAGAGATAAATTCTGCCGAAATTTTTACAAAGGTACAGACGGTGTTTAGAAAGGATAGATTGCATGCAACCAGTGGTGGAGTGTTTGTTGCTGTTAGTAGTAGTTTATCCTGTAGTGAAATAGAAGGGGATAGTTCCTGTGAATTATTATGGGTGGAGGTTACAATCAGCAACTGAACTAGGTTAATAATTGGCTCCTTTTACCGACCTCCCGACTCAGCAGCATTAGTGGCAGAACAACAGAGAGAAAATTTGGAATACATTTCACATAAATTTTCTCAGCATGTTATAGTCTTAGGTGGAGATTTCAATTTACCAGATATAGACTGGGACACTCAGATGTTTAGGACGGGTGGTAGGGACAGAGCATACTGATTGCACTATCCGAAAATTACCTCGAGCAATTAAACAGAGAACCGACTCATGGAGATAACATCTTGGACCTACTGATAACAAAGACCCAAACTTTTCGACTCTGTATGTGCAGAACAGGGAATCAGTGATCATAAGGCCATTGCAGCATCCCTGAATATGGAAGTTAATAGGAATATTAAAAAAGGGAGGAAGGTTTATCTGTTTAGCAAGAGTAATAGAAAGTAGATTTCAGACTACCTAACAGCTCAAAACGAAAATTTCTGTTCCAACACTGACAATGTTGAGTGTTTATGGAAAAAGTTCAAGGCAATCGTAAAATGTGTTTTAGACAGGTACGTGTCAAGTAAAACTGTGAGGGATGGGAAAAACCCACTGTGGTACAACAACAAAGTTAGGAAACTACTGCGAAAGCAAAGAGAGCTTCACTCCAAGTTTAAACGCAACCAAAACCTCTCAGGCAAACAAAAGCTAAACAACGTCAAAGTTAGCATAAGGATGGCTATGCGTGAAGCGTTCAGTGAATTCGAAAGTAAAATTCTATGTACCGACTTGACAGAAAATCCTAGGAAGTTCTGGTCTTACGTTAAATCAGTAAGTGGCTCAAAACAGCATATCCAGACACTCCGGGATGATGATGGCATTGAAACAGAGGATGACACGCATAAAGCTGAAATATTAAATTCCTTTTTCCAAAGCTGTTTCACAGAGGAAGACCGCACTGCAGTTCCTTCTCTAAATCCTCGCACAAACGAAAAAATGGCTGACATCGAAATACGTGTCCAAGGAATAGAAAAGCAACTGGAATCACTCAACAGAGGAAAGTCCACTGGATCTGACAGGATACCAATTCAATTCTACACAGAGTACGGGAAAGAACTTGCCCCCCTTCTAACAGCCATGTACCACAAGTCTCTAGAGGAACGGAAGGTTCCAAATGATTGGAAAAGAGCACAGGTAGTCCCAGTCTTCAAGAAGGGTCGTCGAGCAGATGCGCAAACCTATAGACCTATATCTCTGACGTCGATCTGTTGTAGAATTTTAGAACATGTTTTTTGCTCGAGTATCATGTCGTTTTTGGAAACCCAGAATCTACTCTGTAGGAATCAACATGGATTCCGGAAACAGCGATCGTGTGAGACCCAACTCGCTTTGTTTGTGCATGAGACCCAGAAATTATTAAATACAGGCTCCCAGGTAGATGCTATTTTTCTTGACTTCCGGAAGGCATTCGATACAGTTCCGCACTGTCGCCTGATAAACAAAGTGAGAGCCTACGGAATATCAGACCAGCTGTGTGGCTGGATTGAAGAGTTTTTAGCAAACAGAACACAGCATGTTGTTATCAATGGAGAGACTCTACAAACGTTAAAGAAACCTCTGGTGTGCCACAGGGGAGTGTTATGGGACCATTGCTTTTCACAATATATATAAATGACCTAGTAGATAGTGTCGGAAGTTCCATGCAGCTTTTCGCGGATGATGTTGTAGTATACAGAGAAGTTGCAGCATTAGAAAATTGTAGCGAAATGCAGGAAAATCTGCAGTGGATAGGCACTTGATGCAGGGAGTGGCAACTGACCCTTAACATAGACAAATGTAATGTATTGTGAATACATAGAAAGAAGGATCCTTTATTGTATGACTATATGATAATGGAACAAACACTGGTAGCAGTTACTTCTGTAAAATATCTGGGAGTATGCGTGCGGAACGATTTGAAAGTGGAATGATCATATAAAATTAATTGTTGGTAAGGCGGGTACCAGGTTGAGATTCATTGGGAGAGTCCTTAGAAAATGTAGTCCATCAACAAAGGAGGTGGCTTACAAAACACTCGTTCGACCTATACTTGATTATTGCTCATCAGTGTGGGGTCCATACCAGATCGGGTTGACAGAGGAGATAGAGAAGATCCAAAGGAGAGTGACGCGTTTCATCACAGGGTTATTTGGTAACTGTGATAGCGTTACGGAGATGTTTAACAAACTCAAGTGGTAAACACTGCAAGAGAGGCGCTCTGCATCGCGGTGTAGTTTGCTCGCCAGGTTTCGAGAGGGTGCGTTTCTGGATGAGGTATCGAATATATTGCTTCCCCCTACTTATACCTCCCGAGGAGATCACGAATGTAAAATTAGAGAGATTAGAGCGCGCACGGAGGCTTTCAGACAGTCATTCTTCCCACGAACCATACGAGACTGGAACAGGAAAGAGAGGTAATGACAGTGGCACGTAAAGTGCCCTCCGCCACACACCGTTGGGTGGCTTACGGAGTATAAATGTAGATGTAGATGTAGTTTTTTAAAGAACAACATATTCCCTTTCTTCTGCTCCAACAGGAGTATTTTCCCACTGGTTCCCTTCTTTTTCCTGCTATAGCACAATAAGCTGCTTATACAAAATTAATACTGTAGGTCAGTAAAGTTTTGACAGTCTATTTACGTACTTTGACACATACAAATAACAAATAGGTATGCATAATGTAAGTTTAACACAAAATCGTTCACTTTACATTTTTTTTCTGGGTACTTGCATCACATTCCACTGAAAATTCCCATCATATTATTTGTATCTTAAAAGAGTAAAAATGTTATTAGACATATCAGGGCGTGCTGAAAAGTACTTCCTCCAAATTTTTATGTGAAGAATTCTTAAAGCTTTTTAAGAAAAGAAATGTTATGAACGTTCTACATCTTTATTATTGATGTCTACATATTTGCAGCCCGCTGCCACTTGAGGGCTTCAAACTGAAGTGTGTAACACAGCAGTCTGTACCGTAACTATGTTGTTGCATGAGAAAGAGCGTACTGTAATTGAGTTAAGAATTAGAAGATTTCAGCCACACATGGAGCACCCTCTACCTCAGCAAGACAATGCCAGACCACATATGAGCGCTGTGACATTTGCAACAATCTCGTAGCTTTAGTGTCATGGATCATACTCCATACAATCCCAACTTGGCCCCATCTGATTTTCATCTGTTTCCAAAACTTAAAGAACATCTTGGAGAATTTTGCTTTGATAGTGATGAAGTACATCAACATTGTATAGACCCATCCATAGAAAAGTAGCAACATGCAAGGCAATACTGACCCTACAACTTATCTTAGAAGCTAGGTTAAGGAAAGGCAAACCTATGTTTATAACATTTGCATACTTAGAGAAAGCTTTTAACAGTGTTGACTGGAATACTTTCTTCCAAATTCTGAAGGTGCAGGGGTAAAATATAGGGAACAAAAGGCTATTTATATTCGTACAGAAACCAGAAGGCAATTATAAAAATCAAGGGCCATGAAAGGGAAGCAATGGTTGGGAAGGGAGTGAGTCAGGGTTGTAGCCTATTCCTGATGTTATTCAATCTGTACATTGAACAAGCAGTAAAGGAAACCAAAGAAAAATTTGGAGTAGGAGTTAAAATGCAGGGAGAAGAAATAAAAACCTTGAGGTTTGCCAATGACATTGTAATTCTGTCGGAGATAGCAAAGGACTTGGAAGAACAGTTGAACAGAATGGACAGTGTCTTGAAATGAAGCCTAAGATGAACATTAACAAAAGCAAAATGAGTATAATGGAATGTAGTCGAATTAAATCAGGCGATGCTGGGGGAACTAGATTAGGAAATGAGACACTTAAAGTAGCAGATGAGTTTCGCTATTTGGGGAGCAAAACAGCTAAGGGCAGTTGAAGTAGAGAGGATATAAAATGTTGACTAGCAACGGCAAGGAAAGCATTTCTGAAGAAGAGAAATCTGTTAACATCAAGTATAGATTTAAGTATCAGGAAGTATTTTCTGAAGGCATTTGTGTGGAGTGTAGCCATGTATGGACGTGACACAAGGACAATAAATTATTTAGATAAGAAGAGAATAAAAGCTTTTGAAATGTGGTGTTACTGAAGAATGCAGAAAATGAGGTGGGTAGATCACGTAACTAATGAGGAGGTACTGAATAGAACTGGGGAGGAGAGGAATTTGTGGCACAACTTGAGTAGAAAAAGGGAACAGTAGGTACGACATGTTCTGTGGCATCAAGGAATCACCACTTTAGTACTGGATGGAAGTGTGGAGGGTAAAAATCGAGGGAGACCAAGAGATGAATACACTAAGCATATTCAGAAGGCTGTAGGTTGCAGTAGTTACTCAGAGATGAAGAGGCTTGTACAGGATAGAGTAGCATGGAGAGCTGCATCAAACCAGTCCTTGGACTGAAGACTACAACAACAACAACAACAACAACAACAGTGATGAAGTGGTACAAGCAGAGATGATGATGTGTCTTCTTCAACAAAGTCAAACAGTCTATAGTGATGGTACGAATAAACTGGTCTCTCATTGGGAGAAATGTGACTGTGGCCAAGGTAATAGTTTGGTGACCTCAGAAACCTTGCAGTGACTCTAGAACTCTTGCCATGTGTTCACTACATAAGTTAAAACTCCGTTATGGGCATACATATGTTAAAGGTTTGTGAAAATCGGGTTTCTAGACTAATGTCAAATTAATGTACAGTTAAAATTTGAGCTATTTGCTAGGGTTACTTATTGCACCCCACAATGGAAAAATGGCAAAAATTGCCTTTTGTGATTTTCTGTGTAAGTACTGTAACTTTGGACTTTTAGATCATGACAACAGATAATCATATTGAAAAATGTTTTGAAGCTACCTGGGAATGTAATCTTTAGAACATATGGTAAAACTGTGATGATGCTTCATGCTAAATTTTTCTGGGTCGTAGGAAGTATGTAATGTTTAAATTTTGACCCTGTACTGTAGGGTAGCTACAGTATGCTCATTCTTCTGATAGGTATACAAGTGGTCACTAGGCCAATGGCTATCCAAAATACTTGATCACTTAGATCTGTGATCAATAGAATCCCAGATATTAACTGCTTGAAAATTTTTGATATATATTGGTACTATGCTCTGTAATGCACAGCCCATTTTTACAGGATAATATGACTGTTGTAATAAAGATGAGATACAGCGAGGAAAATGGCTATAGCAGAAATCTAAAGTAATTTCATTAGATAAAAAAGAGTTACCAAACTGCTTTGCAAAGGTAATACTTACAGGTGCTAAATGAGCAGGAAATAAATGTACAGAAAGAGTATGAATGTTTCTGTGTGTTATGTGGAAAACAAAGGAAACTTTTGGAAAAAAGAAAGGTCTATAGAATTCAAGGATATCAGAGGCAATCTCATGAAGAAAGTATCACTCTTCATAGGCATATCAGTATATATAAACCTGCAGTTTTGAATATCTAAGTGAGCAAGAAATTTTGAATCAAAACTATGACTAACAAGAAAAAGATTATGGTGAGCTGAAATCTTATGTTTCTATGATAAGATAAATGACATCCCCCCCCCCCCCCCCTCCGTTTCTCCCACACATTGCAACAATTTGTAGGTAGATCTTCCTCCATGGATGACTTCAGACTATGTATGGTACAAGTTTGATGAAGCTATCTGATTATTTGTAAATGCTTTGGTTATATAGACATTGGTTCCCATGTTGAGAAGAAGTGTAGTGTTAACTAAAATGTTTACATCTAGTTGTTCTTTACACCTCATATTCACAGTTGATGGGATATTTTCAAATTGGTTTTACAAGATGAGAATTCCCATATTCAAGGAGTCTGAACAGGTGACTGGTTGGAACAATAAATAGAATTTCTGCATCTGAACTTATCATCAATACAGTGCCAATCTTCAGAGAAAACTGTTACTTGAACTGGGTGTCCCACATAGATTATTGACTTATATCCCGTGAACTTATTTTTATCTCTGATCACAAATCACATATTTGCAGATATGTTTCTTACAATTCCAGTGAGCAAGATTTATACATAGTCTAACATGTCTGAATAAATACTTCCTCTTGGTGCAGGGTGTATTAATATACAAATGTAACATGAAATTAAAAAACACAAGCAGGTTCATGTGGTATCCACCATGATTAAAGCACTGCACCAAACAATGCCGTGCTCCATTATGTGTGGCCGAGAAATACATCATTGGCTGCACTTCTCCGTGCATGGCCCAATGCTAATATCACAGGCTGCCTTTGCACGCACATGCTTCAACCCACAGCGAATGGCAACCCATAACACTCACTCAGTGATTGGCTGCCCAGAAAATTGGCTGCCGGCTCCATTACCTATGGAACCTTATTTACTGCTGCTACTAATGTCTACAAACCAGTTCTCATTATGCCACGTTCTACTCCACAAATCGGGAGTGCTACACAGGGTGGTTCTCCTGTTCGATGTTGATTTGGCTGCTCTCGGGACTTAGAATCTGAATGCTGTAATGGAACTCTGACTTCAATTTTCACTAGGCTTAGAATGTCAATGGACTTGTGGTTCTGACAGAATTCTGCATTTCATTTGCACTTCCTGGACACTGGTATGACGACCATCAATTTATACAATTTTCTGTAATGTGTTCATCTGCAGCTGGGCGCTTGGTGACAGAATTAAATGTGTCAGTATTGTGTCAATAAACCATAGAATGGTGAAATATTAATGGTGTTATTCCTGATTATAACACAATAAAAAATGGTGATGAGCCAGCAACTACCTACATTGGAAGCTCCGCTCAAGCAACTTATGCATCAGCAGGTCAAGAACCAAAAGCTGGTACTGAACACCCTCCAACCATTTTTTCAAAGCTTACTGCAGATGCAAGTAACACAGCAAGTTTCAGCTTCTCCTTCCTTTGATGAGGCTTTAGAGGCCTGGGAAACCTACAAATCAAGATTACTGGGGCATTTCTAAGTATTCATTGACTGACACCAAATGCAGATACACCCTAATAGAAAAGAAAGTGATGGGCATCATCTTCCCACTACAGAAATTCCACGTTTCTGTTTATGGCACGAAGTTCACCTCATCATAGACCATAAACCACTGATCTCCTTATACAACCGTGCAGCAAAGATTCCAGACAGGAGTGCTCACTGCCTCATATTTGGCATGCTACCAGTGTGAGATTCACTTCTGCAACATGACTGAGCATGTCAACGCTGATGCCCTCTCCCACCTTCCATGGGGAAATGATCCAGAAATTGACAAAGAAGAAATTCTGTGTTTTCACATTGATGAAGAAACAGAAGCCACTACAGATTCTTTTCCCATAATCAGCTCCTGTATCGCAGACACAACTGGCAATGACGAGGTACTCCAACAAGTCACAGAGTCACATCCTTCGTGGATGGCCCAAATGACAACATCCCAAGGCATGAAATAGGAGAATGAATGACTCGACCAAAAATGTCCAGCCTGACAAAGCCAGCTGGCAGCCCCACAACATTCACTTGCTTGTTGGCCACTATGTGCTCGCCTGTGGGAGTGGGTACACATTGATTTTGCTGGGCCAGTGTTTAATGGCATGTTCTTGATTTCTGTACATTGTCTGCTGCAATGCCATGTCAATCACCACCACCATCATAGCCTTAGAAAAAAAAATTGTGATTGAAAGTCTACCAAAAGTGTTCATAATGGACAATGGTCCACAATTCTGTAATGAGGAGTTTCATGGTTTCTGTGCCCAGCATGGCATTAGCCACTTTCCAATGTCCCCCTTCCATGCACAATCTAATGGAGAAGCTAAGATAATGGACTGCACTTTCAAAACTCAGATGAAGATATACCTTCAGAATCATTCCACTGATGCATCACTAACTATTTTTTTGAGCAGTTACAGTTTCACACTCATTGGAGAAAAAAGTCCTGCAAAACTTCTCCGCTGATGGCAGGCCCTAACGCTCCTGAGCCTGCTCATGCTGATGCCATGGCCACCACCAACATTGCCTGCTTCCAAGTTCTGCCCTGGGACCTTGGTGTGGGCAAAAGAATTTGCCCAGCAACCAGCCTAGATTCTGGAAACAATCATCAGTGCTGTGGCCAGATTTTCCAGGTGCAGCCTTTGGACCGGGAGGAATGTATTTGTTACATTTATGGCTGCTGACTATGTATAAAGTTTATTGCTTTTCATATTTATATCCAAAGTGTTACACATTACTGGGCTTTTGTTGGGTGAAACAATATAAGCAGTTGAAAATTTCTGGCAGATTAAAACTGTGTGCCCGACCAAGACTCGAACTTGGGACCTTTGCCTTTCGCGGGCAAGTGCTCTACCAACTGAGCTACCGAAGCACAACTCACGTCCGGTACTCACAGCTTTACTTCTGCCAGTATCCATCTCCTACCTTCCAAACTTTACAGAAGCTCTTCTGCGAACCTTGCAGAACTAGCACTCCTGAAAGAAAGGATACTGCGGAGACATGGCTTAGCCACAGCCTGGGGGATGTTTCCAGAATGAGATTTTCACTCTGCAGCGGAGTGTGCGGTGATATGAAACTTTCTGGCAGAGCTGTGAGTACCGGACGTGAGTTGTGCTTCGGTAGCTCAGTTGGTAGAGCACTTGCCCGCGAAAGGCAAAGGTCCCGAGTTCGAGTCTCGGTCGGGCACACAGTTTTAATCTGCCAGAAAGTTTCATATCAGCGCACACTCCGCTGCAGAGTGAAAATCTCATTCTGGAAACCTCCCCCAGGCTGTGGCTAAGCCATGTCTCCGCAGTATCCTTTCTTTCAGGAGTGCTAGTTCTGCAAGGTTCGCAGAAGAGCTTCTGTAAAGTTTGGAAGGTAGGAGATGGATACTGGCAGAAGTAAAGCTGTGAGTACCAGACGTGAGTTGTGCTTCGGTAGCTCAGTTGGTAGAGCACTTGCCTGCGAAAGGCAAAGGTCCCGAGTTCGAGTCTCGGTCGGGCACACAATTTTAATCTGCCAGAAAGTTTCATATCAGCGCACACTCCGCTGCAGAGTGAAAATCTCATTCTGAATATAAGCAGTTGTTGAACATTGTAAATAATGTATCTATTGGAATAAGTGGATGTGTTTGTGGTCAACATTTCTCTCAACAGTTGAACATGAACAAAAACAAGTGAAAGATGAGAAAAGCGAAAACTGTTAAAACATCAATGAATCTTAACAATCTAACTTGCTACCTAAACCTTTGCAGTATGATTTCCTGTTCTCACAGAAGGCACATTTACATATGAGATTTCCACTTTTTATGTAAAATCATAAACATCCATGCGAAAATAAGAAAATCTTATTATTCTTGGACTCTGAAGGAAAAAAGGTCAAACAATTTTTGTTCGTTTCCAAAATTAGGTACCTTTATCTGGAATTTATGCTAAATTTGTGAACATTCTCAAAATACAAGTCTTAACTGTAGCTTTTCTCACCTTGCTTGCATTATTGTTAAATTTGCCCTTTTCTTGTATAAAGAAGGAATATAAATTACCATCTTGATATATGCTGAAGAACAACTTTTACTACAGAACTGTAGAACACACACAAAGCACAAACATGAAGAAAACCACGCAAGGTAAAGATGTCAAAGAACATAGTTCAATGAGACCGCAAGTCAAAACTCAAAAGTTCTGTTTCTGTGGTCAATAGTTTTCACTAGTTTATCACTTCTGAAAAAGGCATGTTTTAAATGGTAATGAGCATTTCACAAGTGATAACCCATGGATTGACAGATGTCTGTGTATTACTATATTTTTTAGCATACACAAGTGCAGTTTTCAATTACCAATGCTCAAAAATAATACACTCCTGGAAATTGAAATAAGAACACCGTGAATTCATTGTCCCAGGAAGGGGAAACTTTATTGACACATTCCTGGGGTCAGATACATCACACGATCACGCTGACAGAACCACAGGCACATAGACACAGGCAACAGAGCATGCACAATGTCGGCACTAGTACAGTGTATATCCACCTTTCGCAGCAATGCAGGCTGCTATTCTCCCATGGAGACGATCGTAGAGATGCTGGATGTAGTCCTGTGGAACGGCTTGCCATGCCATTTCCACCTGGCGCCTCAGTTGGACCAGCGTTCGTGCTGGACGTGCAGACCGCGTGAGACGACGCTTCATCCAGTCCCAAACATGCTCAATGGGGTACAGATCCGGAGATCTTGTTGGCCAGGGTAGTTGACTTACACCTTCTAGAGCACGTTGGGTGGCACGGGATACATGCGGACGTGCATTGTCCTGTTGGAACAGCAAGTTCCCTTGCCGGTCTAGGAATGGTAGAACGATGGGTTCGATGACGGTTTGGATGTACCGTGCACTATTCAGGGCCCCCTCGACGATCACCAGAGGTGTACGGCCAGTGTAGGAGATCGCTCCCCACACCATGATGCCGGGTGTTGGCCCTGTGAGCCTCGGTCGTATGCAGTCCTGATTGTGGCGCTCACATGCACGGCGCCAAACATGCATACGACCATCATTGGCACCAAGGCAGAAGCGACTCTCATCGCTGAAGACGACACGTCTCCATTCGTCCCTCCATTCACGCCTGTCGCGACACCACTGGAGGTGGGCTGCTCGATGTTGGGGCGTGAGCGGAAGACGGCCTAACGGTGTGCGGGACCGTAGCCCAGCTTCATGGAGACGGTTGCGAATGGTCCTCACCGATACCCCAGGAGCAACAGTGTCCCTAATTTGCTGGGAAGTGGCGGTGCGGTCCCCTACGGCACTGCGTAGGATCCTACGGTCTTGGCGTGCATCCGTGCGTCGCTGTGGTCCGGTCCCAGGTCGACGGGCACGTGCACCTTCCGCCGACCACTGGCGACAACATCGATGTACTGTGGACACCTCACACCCCACGTGTTGAGCAATTTGGCGGTACGTCCACCCGGCCTCCCGCATGCCCACTATACGCCCTCGCTCAAAGTCCGTCAACTGCACATACGGTTCACGTCCACGCTGTCGCGGCATGCTACCAGTGTTAAAGACTGCGATGGAGCTCTGTATGCCATGGCAAACTGGCTGTGGCGGTGCACAAATGCTGCGCAGCTAGCGCCATTCGACGGCCAACACCGCGGTTCCTGGTGTGTCCGCTGTGCCGTGCGTGTAATCATTGCTTGTACAGCCCTCTCGCAGTGTCCGGAGCAAGTATGGTGGGTCTGACACACCGGTGTCAATGTGTTCTTTTTTCCATTTCCAGGTGTGTATTATACACTCTTCTGATACAAATTTTTTTGGAATTGCGCCTGTTCCTTGCAATTTACACTCAATGTAAACATTTAAAAATATAACTTGTTCATTTCAGGTACCCTGGAACTGAATGTCAGCAATTACTTGAATGCACAAGCTAACCCAAGTGAGAATAACATATGCTCTTTTTTCAATTCACTCCTTCTGTTCCGTACATCCAATTAGTGGGAGTTGTTCTCATAATGTGGATGGTAGCACAGCAGACTATTGGCCTATTGGCTGCGGGTTTGATTCTTGGTAACATCCAATGGTTAACGAAGAAAATTTTTGGCAACAGCAACTCTGGCAGACTGCTTGAATTTGTGTGGGCAATGATTTGATGCCTATCTTTAATGTAAATTAAACTGGAAATGGCACAATGTATCAAATTATTTTTCTTAACAATTATTTTTCAACACAACCTGCCATGCAATAGCCTACAAGCTTTTCAGACTGTTGCTGACCACTCTGTATATAATTTTAAACAAATACTATACATGCAACAATGCACTGTTTTGTTTATCTTTCTTGTAGTCATCTTTAACAGAAAATAGGAAAGCTGTATTTTTTGCTTGCCAGATTATGATTAGAATACTACTATGAAATCTGAACTGTCTGAAACTTTTAATCTTACTCATTCACAGATTAAAACTATGTGAAATAGTGTCATTGTAGCTTCTATCCTCAGAGATACAGAAGCTGGAGAGGTCTTTCTCATACCTTGTATACTGATGATCTCAACTGCTTTACCCATTCATTTTAGGTAGCTTCAGTTCACAATTAAAGTTTTGATTGCAGTATCAATAAATAAGATTCAATGTCAGAAAGAGGGGAGGGGTAGTGAACATTAAGGGAGAGAGCAAAGAGAGAGGTGGGAGGAGCAGATGGACAGCGAGACTGGTAAGGAGGAGGAGATGGGCAGAGAGAGCTGGGAAAAGGAAATTAGGAAGTATAATCACCTTCCAGATATATATTTGGCAATTGCAAAGCATTTCTGGGTTTGCTAGTCATTATATGGGCTGTTTGGAAATTCCCATTGCAAGCTTTATGACTTGTAGAGGGGAGTGAGTACATAACACTTTGAATACGAACCCATGTCCTTAAACATACCGTTTCACATCTACGATGGTTTCAGTTCAGATGTTTAACACATTCTGCTGGAGGAACTGAATTAGGTGTGACACAGTACTATTATTAGCTACCTATTTCAAAGGAATCATCCATTTACAACTTAAATAATTTTTTTGTATTAACACTTCAACTTATTTGTTTACATTATTCCAACACAAGAATGAACGCAGTGGTTAGCAGCACACTGGACTCGCATTCGGGTGGATGACGATTCAATCCCGCATCCGGCCATCCTGATTTAGGTTTTCCGTGATTTCCCTAAATCACTCAAGGCAAATTATAGGATGGTTCCTTTGTAAGGGCATGGCCGATGTCTTCCCCATCCTTCCCTAATCTGATGAGACCGATGACCTCGCAGTTTGGTCTCTTCCCCCAAACAACCCAACCCAACCCAAGAACGAACCAGCAAACTGTACGTACAGAACAGTACTGATACATTACAACAGTGGCTTGATGTGGTGATTACCATTTGTTATCACAGACATTTTACCTACAAAGCACATTCTGGTACACACTTTCTATCTCACTGCTGTCTCTTCACTTTCTAATGCAGCCACCAGAACTTGTGCCAGCAGATCTTCCTCTATCTCTACAGGAGTCTTGCAGAAAGACAGACATTAAGTGACATCAGATGACTGTCTGACACAGTGTACATCATCTTGTCTATTCTATTGTATACCAGGACAATCAACTCTGAGACTTTTTTCTTACTCTCAGCAGATGTGAATGCATTACACATGTGAACTGAAACCATCATAGAACAGAAATCATATGTTTCTGGACATGGGTTCCTATTCAAAATCTTATGTACTCACTTCCCGCTGCAAGTGCTAAAGTTTGTAATGAGAATTTCTCAACATACTGCACAAGCCTCCAAGGATGTGAGGATGATTTTCTAGATTGACAGGAGGCATGAAAGGAAGTGCTATGATAGAATATGAATGATGTTTTATAGACAAACGGTTCAATGGAGAAGTAGATTTATGGAGAAATGCTCTTGTGAAGAAATTGATCTATAGAGAAATTGCTTATGAAGAAATAGTTTCATGGAGAGTCAGTTATTTACAAGGACTGGCCATTTGTTTATGTGTAATACATAGCAATATATGTGTGCTTTGCATAAATGAGAGGCAAACAGACAAAAGCTTATCCTTTCCATCCCTCCCATTTCAATATCCTTGTAGCATTATGTATCAAAGAATGGATGGAGGGCACTGACGATTGCCAATTTACTGTGTTGAACATGGAGGTAATAAAAGGAATATTGATTTCAGTTACATTCTTGATGAAATGGTGGAATGATTACATGCACCAGTACTCTACTACAATTCTCAAAGTATTTTTAGCAGCACCTCTACTGGAAGAATAGTTTTCATTTCATAGTTGCACCACGATCTGACATCAGATTTTTTGGAGGGACATAACTAGCATGCTCCAATTCTTTTTCTTAAAAATTCTCAGGCATCAGTGAGACATTGTTGGTGGCAGTTTATCAGAGGGAATACAGAAATGCATTAATGGCTACTGTGATATTTATTTTGCAGTAGCAAGGGATCAGGATCAATTTTTGGAGCTGTAATAGCATTCTGTAGAGTGATGAACACCACTTCTCTGTGCCATTGAAACAGTCCATATTCTTGTAAGAGAGCGAGGGGTAGGAAGAGGAAAGGGTGTTTGTCCTTGGGGGTCTATTTATTTTTTGTCAACACTGAGATTCATAATTTTTTATGTTCTTTTTACTGACCACAATGCAAAGGATTATCGTGACACCAGTCCTATATGTTAGTTTTTCAGAGACCCAACCATGACATTGTTCCACCTGATATACATGATAAATGAGACAGATGAACTATCTTCAGATTTAATGAGTAATTTAGTGATTGAAATGTATGCAGGAGATGAAATGAGTGAATATTACTGAGCTATCAGTTTAATAAGTAATGGCGGCAAGTTATTGACATGAATTATTTACAGCAGAATGGAAAACCTGGTAGAAGTCAACCTTATGTAAGATCAGTTTGGGTTCTGGAGGGATTTAGGAACACACAAGGCAATACTGACCCTACGATTTACCTTAGAAGATGTATTGGAGCATCAACAAAAGCAAAATGAGGATAATGGAATGTAGTCAAATCAAATCAGGCGATGCTGGGGGAATTAGATTAGGAAATGAGACCCTTAAAGTAGCAGATGAGTTTTGCCATTTGGGCAGCAAAATAACTAAGAGCAGTTGAAGTAGAGAGGATATAAAATGTAGACTGGCAATGGCAAGCAAAGCGTTTCTCAAGAAGGGAAATTTGTTAACATCGAGTATTGATTTAAGTGTCAGGAAGTCGTTTCTGAAAGTATTTGTATGGAGTGTAGTCATCAATGAAAATGAAACATGAACGATAAACAGTTTACACAAGAAGAGAATAGAAGCTTTCAAAATGTGGTGCTACAGAAGAATGCTGAAGATTAGATGGGTAGGTCACATAACCAATGAGGAGGTATTGAATAGAATTGGGGAGGAGTTTGTGGCACTAATTGACTAGAAGAAGGGATCGGTTGGTAGGACATGTTCTGAGGCATCAAGGGATCACCAATTTAGTACTGGAGGGCAGCTTGGAGGGTAAAAATCATAATAGAGGGAGACCAAGAGATGAATACACTAAACAGATTCAGAAGGATGTAGGCTGCAGTAGGTACTGGGAGATGAAGAAGTTTGCACAGGATAGAGTAGCACAGAGTGCTGCATCAAACCAGTCTCAGGACTGAAGACGACAACAACAACAACATGTATTGGAGAAAGATAAATCTGTGTTTCTAGCACTATTCGTGTACAAGGAGCTCTCCCCAGTCTGAGAATATTTAGGGATACAGTTTAAAAAATTTTATTTCAAAGACACCAGCCAAGCCTTTACATAAGCTCTCCCAGTATAGCTTTAACTGCAGCCTATGTGCAAGTCTGCCTGCCTTTCAGTACAGAAACAGGTGAATCCAGTATAAGATGCTGAATTCAACACAGTATCTCTTTCCTTGTGTCTCTGCTGAATAAAATGATAACTCCAGATCACCATTTAGTCAACAGAGAGTGTCGGTGGTGGGTCATATGTGTGGCCACTAGAGGGCCCCGTGGATAGAAAGCCGTTGCTTCTCTTTCTTGCAATGCAGACATCAGACAGAGCAGAATCTCTTAGTTTCCAGATTTTAGCACGTAAGGATGGCCTAGTGCCTTCTGCCTTTGTCTCTGCTCATCAGGATAGGTCAATGACCACATGAACATGATCGGCTGCCACTTCCATTCCCTATTCCTTTTATTTTATCCTCAATGCCCTACACTGACAGTCAGTTTTCACCTTCCCCCCATTGTGAATCCTTCTGTATCCCATAATTTCAGAATATACCATGGGTTTCCTTTAATTAATTATTTCACTGTGCCACTTTCCTTCCAATGCTCACCCATACTGCTCAGCATCCTGTAGAGTAGGTACAGAGAAAACTTTTGTCAGTACTGGCTTTGAAATTCTGAGCCAAACTACAGTTACAAGAGCCAAAGGACATGAAAAGAAAGCAGTAGTTAAGAAAGGAGTGAGGCAGGGTTGTTGCCTATCTCAAATGTTATTCAATCTGTACATTCAGTAAGCAGTAAATGAACAAAAAAATTGGAAAGGGAACTAACGTCCACAGAGAAGAAATAAAAATTTTGAAGTTTGCCCATGAGATTGCATGAGACTGTAATTCTATCAGACTGTCAGACATGACAAAGGACCTGAAAGAGCTATAGAACAGAACAGATAGTGTCCTGAACAGTTATTACAAGATGAACAACAAACATTAAACAAGGATACTGATGATGATGAAGAAATTAAAGAAAGCAATGCAGAGAAAACTAGATTATGGAATGGGACACTAAAAGTAGTAGATGTGTTTTGTTATTTGGGTAGTAAAATAAATGATAATAGCCAAAGAAGAAAGAATATAAATTGCAAACTAGTAATAGCGAGAAAAGCTTTTGCAAAAAAGGGAAATTTGTTGACATTGGATACAAATTTAAATATTAAGAAGTCTCTCCTGAAGGTATCTGCCTGGAGTTTAGCCCTATACAGAAAAGAAACATGTTCAACAAACAGTTCAGATAATAGGAGAATGGAAGCTTTTGAAATGTCGTGCTAAGTATTAAATGGGCAGATCAGGCAACTAATGAGCAAGAAGTGAACCAAATTTGGGAGAAAAGAAGTTTATGGCACAATTTGACTAAATGAAGGGTCAGTTGATAATTCCAATTTGGTAAATGGCAGATGTACACTTGTATGTGTGTGTGTGTTTGTGTGTGTGTGTGTGTGTGTGTGTGTGTATGTGTGTGCGTGCAAGTCATGGAGGGAAGGGGGAGTTGTAAATATTTCGCAGGGAGACATGGAGAGCTGTATCAAGGCAGACTTCAGACTACCATGACAACAAAAACATTATACATGTAACAGCCAACCCCACAATAACTTTTTCAGGAACTTCTCCGGGGAAAAAAAAAAAAAAGTCTAGAAGGAATTGTGTCACAAGTAGCCATTAGATTTAGGTACAGAACTGTACCATAATATTGTAGCTTGAGTGTTTAATGAATTCTATATTGCATAAGTAGCAATCTAGAGGTGACATGCTCATTACATGTGAATATATATGATAAAGAGCTATAAATAGTTCACGTAAAGACAATTCCTGTCTGAAAAATGAATTTATATGTTTAGACATATCTTCTGTTATTAAAAGTATGACTTATACTGTATAATTAATTTACTTTACAATCTTCAATTTTTTGGCGAATGATTATATTATTCATGGACAGCAAGAAAAGTTAACTCAAATATGTGAAGAAGAATCATTTTATAAAATGCAAAGACTGGAATGTAATGAAAAGATTTAGTTGAATACAACCGACTTTGTGATCTGTTAGTATTTTTTTATTCACCTGATAAAGATGGACAGTAGACCATATCATAATTAGTGGCTCAGTATAATGTTCAAGAACTGTTGTTAAGAACCATGTTGAACAGAAACATTTTGTATCGCTCAGTTTCAGTAGGAAAATGTGGTGAAACTAAGAGCATCAGAAAGGATGTTTTACCCATGTTTTACCACGTTTTTCATAACCTTAGTGAACACAGGATTTATAAGTGTAAACTTAGACAAAAAGGAAATAAAGAATTTAACACTGTTAACACCAATTTATAAAAGATTTTGGTTATGAATGTGTTGTAAGCACTAATTTATATCTTTTGTTCATTTCTGCATGTGCTGAGAAAATATTGTCTTTCTGAGATCTATACAGCATTGCTCACTCTGCAGATGATAGTATACTGTGAGTCGCTGATCACTGTTTCTAATAGGCCAAAGCCTGGGGAGTGGAGAGTATTCCCAAAATGGATGTTAGAAAATTTAATATAGGTGAAACTAGAATATATCATCATAAAAGATGAAGAAGAACTGTTAAAACACATTAGTCATGGATATGAGTTGAAATGAAACTGAATATTATGTGCTGAATATTTCTACCTTTGATAGAAGTGTTTTTATTTTTTGAAGAGTGAGTATCATACTCATGGACAGCAAGTACAGTTAATCAAAATACATGAAAAAGAATCATTTTACAAAATGCAATGATTGCAATGAAATGAAGAAATTTAGTTTTCTACAAATGACTTCTTTTCTGTTGACAGTATGCACAGTCATATTCAATCATTGCATCTTTATAGTAGTGGTATGATCTAATCTTTTTGATAAAATAATTAATTCTCAGATAATACAACACTGTTCCGGATAGTACACATATTACCACTACAGTATGAATCTTCCATCTTGCCCTTCATCTTACTTTTGTTTCTTTCTCAATTCCTTTTCTTTATCTTATATCCACCTTCTACTTTCTGCCCCAGATGGATTTATACATCACCAATACTTTCAATTTTAAATCTGTTTCATCTCACTTTTTCTTTCAATTCTCCCTCTTTTCCTTAAGCCCCCACCCCTGTTTGCTTGGTTCTCTGTCCATTACCTCAACCTGTAACCACCTCCTTAAGTTCTCTATCCTGTAGCCTCTCTCATTGCTCCATGTAATCATCCATCATATCTTATTTTATCCCGTATCATTCCTCACCCAAAATTTTATTATTCCCTGTCTTTTTCAACTTAAACTGTCAATCATATGTAACAAGTGTAACAAGGTAATAGGAAAGTACCAGAAAAGATTATCTGTTTCAAACCCATTTGTAACAGCTCTGATACAGTACACATGTTTCACTCTTAAGAATACTCTGCTTTCTACAAGCACCAATCCAAGAATCAAAACTTTTGTATATTTGTTTATTATAGAACTGTAAAAATCATAGTATATTTTCTGTCCAAGATTTATGTTATCATTATATAAACAGAAAGATTACATTTGAAAAGCATTAATGACATTTAAAGAACAATTGTGAAATTTTATCCTTTATTGTAGTATCATTATTTGTCCAATTTTTGCAGCCCAAGTCAAAATGCTAGGAAGCAGCATCACAAATTACTCAATAATTGTGAAATTGTGGGTTTATTTGGGGTTTCTGGTGGCTTTATCTTCTTTGCCAGTTCATACACATTTTCGTCTGTTATTCTAACCTGGAATTGCAATATACAGAAGGTCAGAACTTGCCACAAAACAGTTTAGGGACCTCTAAGGTATAATGAAACACTATGAACTACAGTTAGAGTTGTACTAGTGAAACTGTATCTTCTTATATCATCACTTAACAGATCAAACAGCCATATCACCAATGCAAGCCTTAGACTTTCATAAAATATAGGATCCATCCTATAAAGTGGCGGAGAAAGTAAATGTCTTGTAATTGATTTATTAATAATTGAATTTTAGGCATTTTGTTCCAAAAACAGATTTCTCATATTGCAGACATTATCAGACATACTATTAGGTGGATACTATTATCTGATTAATTGTAATAATTTTATTCAATATCTGTAAAATGTCTGTCTAACTTATAACCTGACTGTATTAAATATTTAGTTCTATCATAGAATAAGGAAGTGCTTTCTGTCTGCTTCCAATCTGAAAGTGTAAACTGTAAATAGAACAAGAATCATCATCAGCTACCTACTGAATACGTATCCTAATAGCAAAAACCAGACAGTCCAGAACAAAAGGAGAGTCAATGTATGTACAGCAATATGATGACATATGCACTTCATACAACATGGAACAAGTTATTACTGGTTGTCCAGCTGACCTTATATCCATGTGAGTGGCACCAACCAAGAGACACATTTATTTTTCCTCTTGTGGCCAGAGGCAGTGGCCACAGCAGCAAGCTACAGACACTCTCAGTCATTATCAAACCAACTGTAGATGCGTATACTAAATCCCCCACCGTGTAATCGGCATGTAGGGCTGACAAAAGGCCTAGTTTGTGCTGTTGCCAGTGTGGGAGGCTCCTTGCCAAAGAAATGAGCAGCACAGCCTCATCTGGACTGGCCAACTCAAATGATCCAGCTTGTTACGGCAGGGACAGCTAGCTGGCAGCATGTTGGAGGCAGAATGCTGCACCTGTCCAATCATGGTTAGGAGAGATTTGGGCAGTGAGAATAGTTTCACATCCATGTGCTCTCCCATAGTAGCCCACTCACCTACTTGCTTTTGAAAGGGTTAATTTGGGACACAGGTTGTATTGGTGAAGAGGCAGAGCAGATTACAGCTAGCAGCACAGTGAATTGTTGTTGGAGTGTGAAGTCCCAGGGTCAGAGTTAGTGGTGAGGATGGGAGCACTGGGGGTTATGAAGTTGTGATTCACCACTATGTTAAAAAGCTACTGGCCCTTGTGGCTTTCAATGACACTTCGGGTCAACCAGGTGCTGCCCAAATGGGCATACCAAGGCACATGTGCTTCAGATGTAGGCAGAACCCATACTTAGGTTGGGTGTGCTTCGCAGGGTGCAGGAGGCCTAGCATGGTTTAACACCTGCACTTGAACTGACCCTGTTGATAGAAACTTTGCACTGGAGGCTGGATGAAAAGGGGCAGTGGTCAAGTGCTCGATGATGCTGTGAGAACAGGAGACCCCTAAATGTGATGCCATGAACTGGGGACTGTCATCAGACACTACTGTGTGTAGTGCTACTTTTATTGCAAAGATTGTAGAGAGAGAATGGATGGCAGCATAAGTGGTCACTTAAAAAAATCACTGCCACAAAGAAGGAAACTGGAAATAGTGTCCACCAACAGCAACCACCAAAGACCCAGAAATAGCCTGGCAAAATTAAAGTGTACTCTCTCCAATGTGTGGTCTGAGTGTGTCCACTGAGTGAACAGTTGTGCCAGGTCCACCTGGTTTAGGGAGCATGCATAACAGGAGAGGCAGGCAAGTTCAATTTTAGCACAAATACCCGCACAGCATACATTCCACCATGCTAATGCCTTCATGCATTTCATCGCCCATTGCAAGGCATCAAAGAGCTGGAGATCGTGGTGCCAGAGCAGTAATGGAATGATGACCCAGCATCCAGTCAACTGTGGTCAACATTAAGATGCTATTTGTTTCATTGAGTCTGTGTCTCATTGCAAAATAGTTATGAAATGCTGGCTCTGCTTATTCTGGCCACCCTGATTGCACCACTGACAAAACTTTGTGCACAACTGGATCACAGGATGCTACCATGGCTACCTATATGCTGCCAGTGGACATTATTCCATAGTGTGTTTCAGATGCTGACTGAGCACAAAACAAACCATTTAGCAGTGACCGAACTCTTTATCAGGGCTAGTGGGAAGGCAGGATACGGTTTCTGCATTGACGCATTGGGCAGTATGATGAGAGCGGATTTCATAGTTACACCCACTTAAAAACAAACAACCACCACTGCAGACATTTTGCTGTCTTCTTTGCGACCTAAGACCTTTGTTCAAAAATCAATATTAAAGATTTGCATTCTTTAATGGATGCACCATTTGTTAGTGTTAACTCTAGGCCTTATGGGTATAGTATCAGCATTACAACATTTTGAAAAAGTCCTTGTTGTTGTTGTTGTGGTCTTCAGTCCTGAGACTGGTTTGATGCAGCTCTCCATGCTAATCTATCCTGTGCAAGTTCCTTCATCTCCCAGTACCTACTGCAACCTACGTCCTTCTGAATCTGCTTAGTGCATTCATCTCTTGGTCTCCCTCTACGATTTTTACCGTCCACACTGCCCTCCAATGCTACATTTGTGATCCCTTGATGCCTCAGGACATATCCTACCAACCGTTCCCTTCTTCTAGTCAAGCTATGCCACAAACTTCTCTTCTCCCCAATCCTATTCAATACCTCCTCATTAGTTATGTGATCTACCCACCTAATCTTCAACATCCTTCTGCAGCACCAAATTTCGAAAGCTTCTATTCTCTTCTTCTCCAAACTATTTATTGTCCATGTTTCACTTCCATACATGGCTACACTCCATACAAATACTTTCAGAAACAACTTCCTGACATTTAAATCTATACTCGATGTTAACAAATTTCTCTTCTTCAGAAACGCTTTCCTTGCCATTGCCAGTCTACATTTTATATCCTCTCTACTTCAACCATCATCAGTTATTTTGCTCCCCAAATAGTAATACTCCTTTACTACTTTAAGTGTCTCATTTCCTAATGTAATTCCCTCAGCATCATTCGACTTAATTCAACTACATTCCATTATCCTTGTTTTGCTTTTGTCGATGTTCATCTTATATCCTCCTTTCAAGACACTGTCCATTCCATTCAACTGCTCTTCCAAGTCTTTTGCTGTCTCTGACAGAATTACAATGTCATCGGCGAACCTCAAAGTTTTTATTTCTTCTCCATGGATTTTAATACCTACTCCAAATTTTTCTTTTGAATCCTTTACTGATTACTCAATATACAGATTGAATAACATCGGTAGAGGCTACAACCCTGTCTCATTCCCTTCCCAACCACTGCTTTCCTTTCATGCCCCTCGACTCTTATAACTGCCATCTGGTTTCTGTACAAATTGTAAATAGCCTTTTGCTCCCTGTTTTTTACCCCTGCCACCTTTAGAATTTGAAAGAGAGTATTCCAGTCAACATTGTCAAAAGCTTTCTCTAAGTCTACAAATGCTAGAAATGTAAGTTTGCCTTTCCTTAATCTTTCTTCTAAGATAAGTCATAAGGTCAGTATTGCCTCATGTGGTCCAACATTTCTACGGAATCCAAACTGATCTTCCCCGAGGTCAGCTTCTACCAGTTTTTCCATTCGTCTGTAAATAATTCGTGTTAGTATTTTGCAGCTGTGACTTATTAAACTGATAGTTCGGTAATTTTCACACCGGTCAACACCTGCTTTCTTTGGAGTGGAATTATTATATTCTTCTTGAAGTCTGAGGGTATTTTGCCTGTCTCATACATCTTGCTCACCAGATGGTAGAGTTTTGTCAGGACTGGCTCACCCAAGGCCATCAGTAGTTCCAATGGAATGTTGTTTCGACTCAGGTCTTTCAGTGCTCTGTCAAACTCTTCACGCAGTATTGTATCTCCCATTTCATCTTCATCTACATCCTCTTCCATTTCCATAATATTGTCCTCAAGTACATTGCCATGTATAGATCCTCTATATACTCCTTCCACCTTTCTGCTTTCCCCTCTTTGCTTAGAACTGGTTTTCCATCTGAGCTCTTATTATTCATACAAGTGACTCTCTTTTCTCCAAAGGTCTCTTTAATTTTCCTGTAGGCTGTATCTATCTTACCCCTAGCGAGATAAGCCTCCACATCCTTACATTTGTCCTCTATCCATGCCTGCTTAGCCATTTTGCACTTCCTGTCGATCTCATTTTTGAGACATTTGTATTCCTTTTTGCCTTTCTTCATTTACTGCATTTTTATATTTTCTCCTTCCATCAATTAAATTCAATATTTCTTCTGTTACCCAAGGATTTCTACTAGCCCTCGTCTTTTTACCTACTTGATCCTCTGCTGCCTTCACTACTTCATCCCTCAGAGCTACCCATTCGTCTTCTACTGTATTTCTTTCCCCCACTCCTGTCAATTGTTCCCTTACGCTCTCCCTGAAACTCTGTACAACCTCTAGTTCTTTCAGTTTATCCAGGTCCCATCTCCTTAAATTCCCAACTTTTTGCAATCTCTTCAGTTTTAAACTACAGTTTATAACCAATCGATTGTGGTCAGAGTCCACATCTGCCCCTTGAAATGTCCTACAATTTAAAACCTGGTTCCTAAATCTCTGTCTTACCATTACACAATCTATCTGATACTTTTTATTATCTCCAGGATTCTTCCAAGTATACAACCTTCTTTTATGATTCTTGAACCAAGTGTTGGCTATGATTAAGTTTTGCTCTGTGTAAAATTCTAACAGACGGCTTCCTCTTTCATTTCTTAGCCCCAATCCATATTCACCTACCATGTTTCCTTCTCTCCCTTTTCCTACTGTCGAATTCCAGTCACCCATGACTATTAAATTTTCGTCTCCCTTCACTATCTGAATAATTTCTTTTATCTGATCATACATTTCTTCAATTTCTTCATCATCTGCAGAGCTAGTTGGCATATGAACTTGTACTACTCTAGTAGGCATGGGCTTCGTGTTTATCTTGGCCACTATAATACGTTCACTATGTAGTAGCTTACCCGCACTTCTATTTTTTTTATTCATTAGTAAACCTACTCCTGCATTATCCCAATTTGATTTTGTATTTATAACCCTGTATTCACCTGACCAGAAGTCTTGTTCCTCCTGCCACCGAACTTCACTAATTCCCACTATATGTAACTTTAACCTATTCATTTCTATTTTTAAATCTTCTAACCTACCTGCCCAATTAAGGGATCTGACATTCCACGCTCCAATCTGTTGAATGCCAGTTTTCTTTCTCCTGATAACGTCCTCTTGAGTAGTCCCCGCCTGGAGATCCGAATGGGGGACTATTTTACCTCCGGAATATTTTACCCAAGAGGACGCCATCATCAGTTAACCATACAGTAAAGCTGGATGCCCTCGGGAAAAATTACTGCTATAGTTTCCTTAAGACATTGAAAAGCCTGTTGAAAGGAAGCTGACTACACAAATATGTTGTCATTTCTGTGCAGGTAATAGAGCAGGTGCACGATTTATGCTGCTTGTGGTATAAACTTTGCATAGTAAGTGATTTTGCCAATATTGTTTGAGATTAGTGAGCACTGGCATACATATTACTGCATCAACATGGTTACCTGTAGGTGTGATACCTTTGTCACAGAGGATGTGTTGGATTGAGAATGAAAACACTGCACTAATTGACAAAATAAACCATTTTCCAAGATTAGTTTCAAAAGGATTGTAATGTTCATGCTGCTTTCTGCAAGCAGTGTCTGTTACAATAAAAATATCGGCTATATAGTTTATACAGAGTGGAATACCATGGATCAGTGGCTATAATTATTTTGGGATATGGCACTGGTAAAATCCACATGGTGTATTTAAGACCAGTAACTGTTTTGATTCGCTTCTGATGGAAGTTGCAGACTGGGATCTTTTAAAGTAATGTTTGAATAATATTGTTGCCCGGCTTGTTTTGCTAACACATGCTCTGGGCACACTGTGGGTAGAGATCAGTGTTGGACTGAGAATTGATGGTTGCCTTAACACATCCCCACAAATATGTAAAGAACCTTTAGGTTTTTAATAACAACCACAGACATCACCCACTGACTGGTTGAGATCAATGAAATGAGCCCTAGTAGCCTGTATCCATACAAAATTGTTGCAAACACCATATCTGACAGCAAACAATAGTGTATGAGCTCTACAAAATTTTGGTACTACTGATGGTTTCATAGATTTGTGGTGTTATATACCATTCCAGAGCAGTGATGTGTATACCTAGATATTCTTACCGACAAATGTTGCTTGTGAATGAAAACCATAAAACAAGTTATTGTAGAGGAGAGCACAAATATCGTACATATTTGTTATTTTATTTGCATGTGAAGAACCATGCTTAGGTACAACAAGTGTCTTCATGAAGGGATGGCAATATAGTAACTTCACACCAGAAAGTACCTGCAAAGATGTAAGTGAGCTCCTACTATTGCCAGCCTACTATGGAGAGTGGCAAAGTCAATGAAGAACATGCAACTCTGACAATGGTTATGAACGTGCTAAAACAAATAATGTCACCTGAGATTTCCTGTTACCTGTCCAGTTGTGACAAACTGCATGGACATGGAAGAACATTTTCATACCCATATCGTAAAGTGTTTGGGGTATTGCGCAGTGACTGTTCACAATAAGAAGAGAACATTTTCAGTAACCGACAAACATGGAAGTACAAAGAAAACAAGATGCTATCACAAAAATAATTTATGCAGCCTCTTGGATGTCTTGAATGTTACTATGCATTGCTAGCAAATGAAATGATGTTGAATAAATTTCATCAGAAACCAGGAGCTGCAATGACGTGCTGAGCTGGACAAGTTTTAGTTTACCAGATATGACAAGTTAGGGTTGCATTATTCCTCTGAATAGAACAATAATTTTAGGATAAGATTCTAGAAATTGAGAAGAAGATGAAAAAAGAAAATCTTTATTTTCTCTGTGCATATGCACCATAGGATTAAGATACGTGTTTGAGCTGTTTACTGAAAAATCAGTGATGAGGACGAGACCATAAACATAGATTATATAAATATGGTGTCCTAGAAGAACTGATGGCACAGAATGAAACCACTGCCAATATTTTTAAAGCAGACAAATTTTGTCTGTTTTTCAAAGTTATGCCTGATAAATTTTACATTGTGCAAAATGAAGATTAACATAGTAGAAATCTCAGCAAGAAAGAGATCTGGTTCTCAATAGTGCCAGTGCTGAAAGGCAAGATAAAATTATGTTGCTTGTCATTGATAATACTGCAAATCTTCATTTCTTCCAAAACATGTAAACTGCCAGGTGAATAGACTTATCGGTGAGGTGTCTGGATAACAAGAGATAAATTTGTCACATGACTAAAAGTGTTTGATCACAAAATGGATAAGGAGACCGCTATAACAAACAAACTTCTTCAGCAATCATAAAAGTGTGAGAACTTTTTTTTATTGCAGCCATCTTGTTCAACATTATCTATAAAACAATGTGCAATACAATGTCCTGAAGTCCAGGAAGCTATTAAATTGCCTAACTGCACTTAGTTTTGGTTGTTGTAGAACTTCGAGTCATATGTAACAGTACATTGGAATTTCTGGGGAAAAATTTTTATAATGTTCATGACCAAATGGATAAAAATTGTTATGTTGTAAACATGTAGAGTGGAAAATGTCTACGTTAAAAATTCTGCTCTTGAAGACTTACAGGTAGTCTGCAGAAAACAGAAGGTTATACAGAAGATTTGTGTTGAAAACTATGCAAAGATGGAATAGGAATCAGAATTACTTCTTTTGAAACATCTGGTTCTGGGCATAGTTACTCTGATGTGCAATATGTCTTTGCAGGAAATGTTGAATTGTCTGATGATGTAAATAGTATGACGATTAATCACACAGAAAAGTCTGTACTTAATCATCAGTGCAAACTGAAGCAATATTATTTTCACCCATTTTTTAAAAAGGTGTACTTATTGTGTTCCTAAAAAAGGAGTTTGTACTCTATTGCAAAAAAATAACTGAATTTCCATTACAATAGCACATACAGTTCTATCTTACATCAGGAATCTTTTTATGCAGACGCATATTAAGATTACTTCTTACATAAAGGTCTGCTATCATAATTCCCACTTAAATTTTTTTCTGAATGATGTGTGCTTTACTCACATACCCTTGAAGAGAGTCCTAACAAGATTTTGCTGTATCTCATTTCTTTCTTACAGTTGTATCCAAAATACAGTCTGAAGTGTACTTGTGTTACGAGTAGCCTGTCATATATCAACAGAAATCCTTACATAAATCTGATTATTCAACAATTTTGGAGACTATTCCCCCCCCCCCCCTCTACCTCTCTCTCTCTCTCTCTCTCTCTCTCACCCCCCCCCCCCCCCCCTCTCCTGTCAGTGAGTGAGTGTGTGTGTTTGTGGGTTAGAAAAGTGGTCGCCAAACATTTTAGCCTGAGGGCCACACTGGCTCTTCCACTAACAGAAGTTCCAAGGGTCAAGAACTAGCTAAAGTCTAAGTTTTCATGAGGCCTGACATCCATTACTCCTCTGAAATCCCAGGCAGAATTTAAAAGTTTTGATGTTTACCACCACTCATATGTACTATATACATATTATGTACAATAGTACATACATAATGCTCAGATAGCCTAATGCAGGAGTCTCCAACCATTTTAGCCTAAGGATAATTCTGGCACTTCTGCGAAGTCCTGAGGACCAAGATTTAGCTATGTTAAGTTTTCTTGAGGCCTGGTGCCCTAGTGCTGACAGGAACTTCTTGGTACAGTCCAAAAGTTTTTGTGGTGCTAACCTCTCTTGTCTTTCTTTACAAGCTGACACTGATTGGTACTGCAATAGTCATTATTCAGTGAACTGCTTGGCCTTAATTTCATTTCTTATACATTGCTACAAATAAATACCATTCATGAAAGTCATTGTTACACACTCTTACAAAACCTTGTTACTTCCATGTGTAATTAACATCACAGTGAGTGGTCAGAGCATAGCATGAGCTGCATACGGCGTTAGCAATGCAGAGTATTTTCCCACATTTCTCACTACACAATGGCAATAGTTCCCAATAGCATTTCTTTGGTGTGAATTCATGTAAATATGGAAAAGGAACAGAAGATAGTGAGTGAAGAAATTTTAAAGACCAATGGAGACATCAAAAGTATCTGGACACACTCAAAAACATGCGTTTTTCATATCAGGTGCACTGTGCTGCCACCTACTGCCAGGTACTCCATACCAGCGACCTGAGCAGTCATTATACATTGTGAGAGAGCAGAATAGGGCCATCTGCGGAACTCATGGGCTTCGAACGTGGTAAGTTGATTGGGTGCCACTTGTGTCATACATCTGTACAGGAGACTTTCACACTCCTAAACATCCCTAGGCCCACTGTTTCCAATGTGATAGTGAAGTGGAAATGTGAAGGGACACATACAGCACAAAAGCATATAGGCCAACCTCATCTGTTGACTGACAGAGACTACCAACAGTTGAAGAGGGTAGTAGTGTGTAATAGGCAGTCATCTAACAAGACAATCACACAGGAATTCCAAACTGCATCAGAATCCACTACAAGTACTATGATAGTTAGGCAGGAGGTGAGAAAACATGGATTTCATGGTTGAGCGGCTGCTCATAAGCCACACATCATATCAGTAAATGCCAAACGGTGCCTCGCTTAGTGTAAGGAGTGTAAACATTGGACAATTGAACTGTGGAAAAACATTGTGTCGAGTGATGAATCACGGTACACCATGTGGTGACCCGATGGCAGGATGTGGGTATGGCGAATGCCCTGTGAACATCATCTGCCAATGTGTGTAGTGCCAACAGTAAACTTCGGTGTTATGGTGTGGCCATGTTTTTCATGGAGGGGACTTGCACCCCTTGTTGTTTTGCATGGCATTGTCACAGTGCAGGCCTACATTGATGTTTTAATTACCTTTTTGCTTCCCACTGTTGAAGAGCAATTTGGGGGTGGCGATTGCATCGTTCAACATGATAGAGCACCTGTTCATAATGCATGGCCTGTGATGGAGTGGTTACACAAGAATAACATCCCTGTAATAGGACTGGCCTGCACAGAGTCCTGACCTGAATCCTAGAGAACACCTTTGGGATGTTTTGGAGCGCCGACTTCATGCCAGGCCTCACCAGTCAACATCGATGCCTCTCCTCAGTGGAGCACTCTGTGAAGAATGGGCTGCCATCCTCGAATAAACCTCCCAGCACCTGATTGATTGTATGCCTGTGAGAGTGGAAGCTGTCAAGGCTAAGGATGGTCCAACACCATATTGAATTCCGGCATTACCCATGGAGACCGCGACAAACTTGTAAGTCATTTTCAGCCAGGTGTCCAGATACTTTTGATTACATAGTGTATTTTGTGACTGAGTCAAATAATAAGGCAATGCATGTAATTTACAATGAAAGACTATCAGTTCCCAAATAATACAATTATGAGACTAAATATTCTCACAGTTAGCCAATGGTTAGAAATATATGCTTATTTTACACATGTGTTAAAATCTCAGCAAATATTGTTTAAGAAAGTAGATGCTGAACAAGAAGCAGCAACTCATGATAGTTCCTGTGTAGCTCACTCACTCAATAGCAAAACATGGAAAACAATTTACTGATAGCAACTCAATTGCATGACTAGATCAGTTGAAGAGGTGTGTCCAGAATTTATTTTAAAACACCACTTTGTCCGGCAACAATTAGGCTCAAATCATAAATGATATTGCTGAAAATATATTAACTCAGTTGTCTGAGAAAATTCAGCACCTAGAGTGATTCTCTTTGATTCTAGATGAGTCAACAGATCTCTCAGATACTGCACTGGTGTTAATTTTATTGAGGGACAAACAAAAATTATGAAGTGTGTGAAGAGCTTCTTGATGTTCATAACATTCATGGCATGGCCATGTGAGAAGAAATTTATAAAGTAGTAGAAAATTTATGAAATATCACATGGTTTCAATTATCATCAATACTGTAAGTTTATTAAAGAAATTGAAGAAAGTGTCCTGCCATGTAATACAGCAGTACAGTGGCTTAGCTGTGGAAAGCCTCTGACACAATTTTTTTAAGCTCCAATAACAACTGAAATATTCTTGAATGAAAGAAATCGTCCTCTAGCTTACAAAACTATGAGTGGTTGTTAGAAGTTATCATTGTATACTGATTTAATTAAACATTTGAATGACCTTAATTTAAAACTAAATTGAGAAAACCAGCTACTGCCTTACTTGGACACTCGTATTAAATCCTGTCAACAAAAAATGGTTTTGTTTCAATCTCAAATGAATGAATAACCTTATTCGATCTGCAGTCAGAAACTACATTTCCTGTAGATTTTGCAATTGAAACTTGAGTGCTTTAAAATAAATTTTGAGTCTCATTTTTCAGCTTTTCATGCAATTGCAAATGATATCGAGATTTTCAAAATCCTTTTAATGCCCAGAACTTCAGACAGAATTTTTGATAAAGATAAATATTTAAATTCACCATTGCTGGAATTTAATGAGAATTCCACTCTCACAGTAAGACCAGTTGCACAAGTATGCTCACGGCTTTCTTTCCACTTTCTGCATTTTTTTTTTCTGTCAAAAGATTCTCCAAACTGAAATACACAAAAAATATTTACAAGTATAAACTAACTGATGAGCATTTGATTTTGCTGCTGATAATTTCCACCAGTAAAATTGGTCCATAACTGCAAACAATTTTAAGTGGGAAGTTGGAGCTACATAAACATCATTAATCATTTGTGATCTGAGGCTTTCCCGGCGAATGTGCTGTATCGAAGGTTCTCGGGTGTCCAGCCAGATCCGACTTTGACGATTGGATCCGGCTGGAGACCCAAGAACCTTGGATACATCCTTAATCATAATTTAAATGCTTAATTTCTTATGCCTATTGTCTATGTATGTCACTTAGGCACACTAAATTTTCAAAAAATCTCATGTAATTAATTACAGTTAAAATGTTCAATTACACTGAATAATCTGTTAATGTGTATCTTAATTTGTCATAAAATAAAAACAACTGAATATTGTATGTATAAAATTATTTAATTGAATGGATAAAAAATTACTCGCCAAGCGGTGGCAGAACACACACATAAAAGACTATTGTTATTGTCAAGCTTTTGGAGCCAATGGTTCCTACTTCAGGCAGAAGGGGAAGGAAGAAGGGTGGAGGAAAAGGACTGGAGAGGTCTAGGAAAAGGGGTAGAGTTTGTGAAAGTCACCCAGAACTGCGGGTCAGGGGAGACTTACCATATGGGATGAGAAGGAAAGATTGTTAAGTCTTTCCTTCTTATGTTCTGTGTTCTGGTGCTGCTTGGTGAGTAGACTTTTATCTATCCATTAAATAATTTATATCTAAAAACAAAGATGATGTAACTTACCAAACGAAAGCATTGGTATGTTGATAGAGACACTAACAAACATCCGCACGTCCGGATGGATATGTGTGTGTAAGTGTATACCTGTCCCTTTTTCCCCCTAAGGTAAGTCTTTCCACTCCCGGGATTGGAATGACTCCTTACCCTCTCCCTTAAAACCCACATCCTTTCGTCTTTCCCTCTCCTTCCCTCTTTCCTGATGAAGCAACCGTGGGTTGTGAAAGCTTGAATTTTGTGTGTGTGTTTGTGTCTCTATCAACATACCAACACTTTCGTTTGGTAAGTTACATCATCTTTGTTTTTAGATATATTTTTCCCACGTGGAATGTTTCCCTCTATTATATTATTTATTTGCACTGTAACTGTAAAAAGCTACTTTACTTAATGAGTATGTAATTAATTTGTCAATCTCACTCATAATTAACTATCATTAACTGACACATTTTTAAAAACATGTACTCAAACAGATTTATGATACAGTATTGTAATTTTTATTTATAGTACAGTGTATCCTATTTTAGAAAAAAAGTTGTCTAAAGATATCTCTGTGCTTCAAGATTTGTCAAAAAAGAGACATAGCATTATTGTTAGTTAAATTTGTCGTATGCATAGCTACTGCCTTTTGAGCATCTTTAATGAATTTGTGCCAGTTGACAATGACATATCAGAATTGTAATTCAGAAGCAGATACTGCAAGGAAAAGGATTACAATGCAATGGTGAAGAAAAGATCTTGCAACATCATTGCAGAGAATTTGCAGCATCGTCATGGAAGCCCGAGCAGTGGTACAGGAGACAACAATTGCCATGCATGGCACAATATGGTCTGTAGAGCTGACTGAATACAGCATTGTCAGAGATTCTATCTCACAGAGCAGTAGTTTATTGGAGAAGGCATGACTTAGTTCATTTATAGTGGCCAAAGAGACTGATCCACAGGGTGGTTTTTGAAATGGTTATTACTGACTGAAAAAAATAGCACTCTACAGACTCTTTTTGCGAAATATCATTCATTAAGCTAGTCAGTTTTTTCTCATTATGCAAATCACTCATTATGTGAGGTGCTTGATGAGCAAGGTTCGACTCTAATACAAAAAAAGTTGTGGCAGGCTGGATACCATACGTGTCTGACCTATTACCGCTGGCCAGACTGATGGTGTTCATGGACCACTGTTCGCCAGCAGGCTGTAATTTGGAAACCTCTGTATTAGAGTGTTCAGTTCTGAGTTCATTCGTGTCTTTCCTTAAAAAATTTGAAACAAATATGGTTAAAATGCATAAAATGTAAAAAACACAAAATACGAACTGTGTTAGAAATGTGACCACTTTCCCTCATTTTCATTATCTGTCACCCGCACACTTTCATTAGTCCTCAGACTGTAGAACTGTAAACATTGTGATTATTCTAAAGCCTTCTAAAAACTTGAATATAAAAGCAGAGTAAAGGCTGAAACAACTCAGAAAAGTGTATCTGGATGAATCCAAGCATCGACTAACTGTCTCCTTTATGCCAATCAGTGAAGACTTCATTCACCTATAAGTGATCTGTACCTTCATAGTGAGGTGATAATATGCACATTTATACACCACTTAAGAAAGGAAGCTTAAGGTTTAACGTCATTAGACACAGAGCACAAGCTTGAATAAGGGGTGAGTGAATCAGGACAAACAGTCTTGCAAAGTAATTCTGAACATATTCTCAAATAACTGTGTCAAACAAGTTGTCCTACAGCCCACAAGCAAAAGAAATATTTCAGACTACCTGGCTACGTATAGATATGATTTTTTCACAAGAGATGTCAACAAGAGATAAATGCTGTTACAATGAAAATTAAAGGCAACAATACAGGAGGGTTCTTCTATTTGGTTAAACCAACTGATCATTATTAATAATCTACTTAAAAAATAATATGAGAACAATTAGTTCAAATCCAAAAAGTGTAGAAAAACTATGGTTAAAGTTCAAAGACATAAGAAGCTACAGTTTGGGCAAACACTATTGAGCTGTCCCAGCTTTGTATGGGTAACATTAACCATCTATGGCTAGTCGACTTGTCTGGTGTACTGGTAACAAATTCTACACATTAATCTTCATCATGAATCAGTCTATCTGTTAGCAAAAACAGTAGCAAAATTCCTTGCAGTCATTCCTGAGATTTGTTGTTATGGCCTGGTTTGATGCATCTCTCCATTCTGTTCTATCCTGTGCAAGCGTCTTCATCTCAGAGCAACTACTACTACCTACATCCTCCTGTATCTGCTTAGTGGATTCATCCCTTGGCCTCCCTCCATGATTTTTACCCTCCACACTTCCATTGGTGATACCTTGATGCCTCAAAATGTGTCCCACCAACCGATCCCTTCTTCTAGTCAAGTTGTACCAGAAATTCCTTTTCTTCTCAGTTGTCTACAGTACCTCATCAGTTATATGATCTGCCCATCTAATTCAGCATTCTTATCTAGCACCACATTTCAAAAGTTTCTATTCTCTTCTTGCCTAAACACTGTGTTGTCCATGTTTCACTTCCATACATTACTACACTCCATACTTTCTGATAACACTTCCTGACACGTGAATCTATACTTGATGTTAACAAATTTCTCTTCTTCAGAAACGCTTTCCTTGCCATTGCCAGTCTGCATTTTATATCCTCTCTACTTTGACCATCATCAGTTTTTTTGCTGCCCAAATAGCAAACCTCATCTACTACATTATTGTGTCTCATTTCCTAATCTAATTCCCTCAGTGTTACCTTATTTAGTCAGACTACATTCCATTATTCTTGTTTTGATTGTGTTGATGTTCAATTTATATCCTCCTTTCAAGGCACTGCCCAGTCCATTCAACTGTTCTCTGACAGTTCTTCACTGTCTCTGACAGAATTACAATGTTATCGGCAAACTTCAAAGTTTTTATTTCTTCTCCCTGGACTTTAATTCCTATTTCAAATTTTTCTTTTGTTTCCCTTACTTCTTGCTCAATATACAAACTGAATAACATTAGGGGTAGGCTACAACCCTATTTCACTCCCTTTTCAACCACTGCTTCTCTTTCATGCCCCTCAACTCTTATGACTGCCATCTGGTTTCTGTACAAATTGTAAATAGCCTCTCGCTCCCTTTATTTTACCCCTGCTACTTTCAGAATTTGAAAGAGAGTATTCCACTCAATATTGTCAAAAGCCTTCTCTAAGTCTACAAATGCTATAAACATGTTTGCCTTTCCTTAATCTATCTTCTAAGATAAGTCATAGGGTCAATATTGTCTCGTGTGTTCCTACCTTTCTACAGAATCCAAACTGATCTTCCCCAATGTTGGCTTCTACCAGTTTTTCCATTCGTCTGTAAGGAGTTCATGTTATTATCTTGCAGCCATGACTTATTAAACTGATAGTTTGGTAATTTTCACACCTGTCAGCACCTACTTTCTTTGGGACTGGAATTATTATATTCTTCTTGAAATCTGACGGTATTTCACCTGTCTCATACATCTTGCTCACCAGATGGATGAGTCTTGTCATGGCTGACTCTCCCAAGGCTATCAGTAGTTCTAACGGAATGTTGTCTACTCCCGGGGCCTTGTTTCAACTTCAGTCTTTCAGTTCTCTGTCAAATACTTTCTGGTACTGCGCGCTGCAGAATTTGAATCCCTGCCAGACGTCATGGATGTCGAACACCCCTAGAGATCTCAGCATCATCGCGGCGTAAGCTGTGGCAGCGCACGCCTCCTGGCCCGCATTCAGCTTGAGAGCGCCACAGTGGAACACGTGGTTCCAGCGGCCAACAGCAGCACCCCCGATAGAGTATTTAAGCACCTGCCTCTCGCTCAGCCAGACAGTCTAACCTTGTGTACGTCTCTGGACACATCGCCTCGCCTTAGACAGCTTATTTACTTTCTTGTTCTGTGTACGAGTGGACATGTTTGTTAGGTTTTCTTGTGACTCCGTTGATTCGATCTTGTTGTTCATTCTGTCCTTTGTTGGCCGTATCCTTCCTTTACCACTGTGTTGTTGTTAGTGGGCCACTCTGCTGGTCCCGCCGCACTTTCTGTCACTTCAACCCCATGACCGTTCTGGTCGCCGTTACATTTTTCAGGCAGTATCATATATCCCATCTCATCTTCATCTACGTCTTTTCCCATTTCCATAATTTTGCCCTCAAGTACATAACTCTTGGTAGACCCTCTATATACTCCTTCCACCTTTCTGCTATCCCTTCTTTGCTTAGGACTGGTTTTCCATTGATTCTTTTCTCCAAAGGTTTCTTTAACTTCCCTTTAGGCGGTGTCTATCTTACTCCTATTGTCATATGCTTCTACAGCCCTACATTTGTCCTCTAGCCATTCCTGCTTAGCTATTTTGCACTTCCTGTTGATCTCATTTCTGAGATATTTGGATGTCTTTTTGCCTGTTTCATTTACTGCATTTTTATATTTTTTCCTTTCATCAATTACATTGAATTACCCAAGGATTTCTACTAGCACTTATCTTTTTGCCTACTTGATCCTCTGTTGCCTTCACAATTTCATCTCTCAAAGCTAGCCATGCTGCTTCTACTGTATTCCTTTCCCCTTTTCTTGTCAATCATTCCCTAATGCTCCCTCTGAAACTCTCTACAACCTCTGGCTTTTCAGTTTATCTCCTTAAATTTCCTCCTTTTTGCAGTTCCTTCAGTTTTAATCTACAGTTCATAACTAATAAATTGTGCTCAGAGTCCACATATGCCCCTGGATATGTCTTACAGTTTAAAACCTGCTTCCTAAGTCTCTGTCTTCCCATTATATAATCTGTCTGAAACCTTCTGGTGTCCGGGGCTTCTCCCACTTATACAACTTTCTTTCACGATTCTTAAAACAGGTGTCAGCTATGATTGACTTATACTCTGTGCAAAACTCTAACAGGCGGCTTCCTCTTTCATTCCTTATCCCCAGTGCTTATTCACCTACTATTTTTCCTTCTCTTCCTTTCCCTACTATCGAATTCCAGTCTCCCTTAACTATCTGAGTAATTTCTTTTATCTCATCATCCATCTCTTTTCTCTCTTAATCATCTGCAGAGGTGGTTGGCATGTAAGCTCATACTACTGTGGTGGGTGTGGGCTTCCTCTCTGTCTTGGCTGCAATAATGCATTCACTATGATGTTCATAGTAGCTTACCTGCATTCCTATTTTCTTATACATTATTAACCCTACTCCTGCATTGCCCCATTTGATTTTGTATTTCCAGCCCTGTATTCACCTGACCAGAAGCCTTTTTCCTCTTGCCACTGAACTTCACTAATTCCCACTATATCTAACGTCAACCTAACCATTTTTGTTTTTAAATTTTCTAACCTACCTGCCTGGTTAAGGGAGCTGACATTCCATGTTCTGATATGTAGAATGCCAGTTTTGTTTCTGCTGATAACAAACATCCTCCTGAGTAGTCCTTGACCAGAGATCCAATTGGGGGCTATTTTACCTCTGGAATATTTTACCCAAGAGGGCACCATCATCATTTAACCATATGGTAAAGCTGCATTCCCTTGGGAAAACTTCCAGCTGTAGTTCCCCCTTGCTTTCAGCCGTTCGCAGTACCAGCACAGCAATGCTCTTTTGGTTGATGCTGCAAGGCCAGTTCCATTAATCAATCAGACTGTCACCCCTGCAACTATTGAAAAGTCTGCTGCCTCTCTTCACATACAGATAGAAAAACATGTCGGAGGACTTTATGATGTGAAGTGACAGATGCACAGATTCTGCTCAAGCAATTATGCTCTCTGGAGTTGTGGTGAATAAAATATGGACCAGGTAACAATAGTTATAAATTATATAAAAAACTTACCTCATGAATCAGTATAATTATTTGTGAACATTATGTCAAAATCTCTACAGTTGTTCTTGAGATTATTTGTAACGTAAAAAGAAAAACTGTGTACCTAAAATGGAGTTATCCACAAATACGTAAAACTATCAACCTCTGTGTGTGCAATTTGTACTTTTATTTAATTTTCTGTGTTTTTTAAAATAATAAATTTATGCATCAATAATTGTACAGGAAATTAAATAACATAATGCAAAATGGACAAGAAAGAATAATGTAGCTGTTTTGATGAGTGACCACTGTGCAGGTTCATGCAATGTGTCAAAATAAAAATAATTGTAACAAGACAATATAATAGTATGTGATAGGAATAATTGTTTACAGATTGTGTAATGTATTTGGTTGAAGAATTTGAATATTATGAAAAGTGTTCATAAACGAATGATAGTCAGGTATATGGATATCAGTTTCACTAGCACACTGTGTCATGTGACAACTCAGACAGAGATGCGAAGCAGAGAGCCTCTTGGTGGTAGGAGCTGTGTAGTTTAAGGTGGGCTAGACCAGGCTGGGGGTTACATGTGTATGAGTTGCAAGGTAGGAACAAGTCTATAGCATTATTCAGAAACTAATCTCCAGTTTACAAGTTTGTGAGATGAGAATTTTAACTGTGAACATAGTGCAACTTACAGTGACTGTAACGTAGTGAACAGTTTATTTACCTATAACTGCTCTGCTAGAACTATTTCAGATTCCAATCAGACCATTGTGTATAGTATGTGTAGGACCATTATTCATAGCAAAGCAATTTTCTATGAATAAAGCAACAGTACCAAATAATGGAAACTCCAGGTATGAATATCACAATGTAGGAAGACAGGAAAGAGTAGATATACAAACAAATCCATAGCACAGCCATAGGCATCCGCATGGCACCCTCCTATGACAAATGGGCCATCTAGAGGATATCTTCCTAGCCTCCCAAAACACCAAAACCCTTGTCTGGTTGTGGTTCATTGATGATATCTTCATGATATGGACACAGGGGCGAGATACCCTATCTTCGTTCCTTCACAACCTCAACACCCTATCTCCCATTTGCTTCATGTGGTCCTTCTCAACCCAGTATGCCACCTTCCTAGATGTTGATCTCCTCTCTGATGGCCTCATCCACACCTCTGTCCACATTAAACCCACTAAACACCCACAGTAGCTGCATTTTGACAGCTATCATTCCTTTCACACCAAAAAACTCCCTCCCCTACAACCTGGTCACCTGGGTATGGTGTAACTGCAGTGACAAAAATTCCCTTGCTCAATATGTAGAGGTTCTCACCAAGGCCTTCACAGACCTGATCTGAAAATACATCTCACTTTCCATTTCCCTTCACACCCCTCACATTCTCTGTTCCTGTAATCATCCTGGCTTCAACCTACAGTAACTATTGTCCCCACACTTTCCACCCAACAGTTTCCACCACACCACGTGTAGATGTATCACTTAAAGTAATAAAATAAGACAATTAATAGCTTGGTAAACTCGTACCATTCAGTGGATGCTGTGAAAACTCTCATTACAAAATGGAATATTGGGAAACATAAATAAAACTTAATGGAAACGTGTGAATCCTACAATAATTTCCAGTCAGACATTTTACATTATGTACACTGTTGAATTTCCAATATCATATTTAATGAGAATCCCTGACAAAGCACTATTTGCTGACTGGAAAAAATAGTGCAGATCACATATGTTTACAAGAAGGATAAGAGAATAGATGCATGAAATTACAGTCTAATAATGTTAACAATCATCTGTTGTAGAATCCTGGAGCATATTTTCAACTCAAAAATTATAACAATCATGGAGAAAAAAGATTATATTCAGGGAAAATGCAGGTAGCTTTATCCATACACAATTTCTTGCAAATAATTTATGCAAGTGATAAGATTGATGCTATCTTTCTAGAGAATTCCACAGGGCATTCAATACTATCATATTATTGGATAATATTCAGAATAGGATAATTAAGACTATCTTCACAGAAATGTAACTGGATCAAAGAAATAATAATTAATAGAATGCAGTTCATTATAATGAGTAGAAATTTTGTCCAAGTCTTTGTGTTATTTCCCTATGGTTAGCCAATAATTGTCCAGAGGAAAGTTTCATTCTAGTCCTCCCACCAAGGAAAAATGCTTAATAATACCAGGAATTGAACTTGCAGTAACACACACTAACTGCTCAACTGTTGACGCAATCCTACTGACTTAATGACTGTAACAAATTGGTACAGCTTTTACAAACAATGACAGAAACATTCAGGAAGTTTAAATGTGAATATTGGCAAGACAGGCAGAGTTGTTCTTGTATAAAGCTGTCAAGTAATCTAGAAAACCAGTAGTTGAGGAAATTAATTTAGGAAAAGAAATGAATCCAAAAGCCCACTGCACCATGAAGAGCTGGTGTCACACGGAGAGTGGTAACTTCTCTTGCTAAGAGCAGAGGGTGGGTATGGGGCTAGTCTGTAGTCGCCTGTGTCCCTCTCAATCCCCTCATTATGTATAGCTGTGATGAGCTTGATGTATACTGTGTACATGAAAGCTGGACAGGATTGCACAAAGAACCTGGAGCCCACAATTGGCTCCAAAAGACCAGTACTGAGACAGTAAGATGTTCAGTGCCTTCAGAAACCTTCCTTTTATGTTACATAGATGTGGTAACCACTGATCTGGGAATAACATGAGGTCAGATGAATCTTTGAAACTCAGAGTAGTGTCCCTCATTTGAAAGTCAAGCAAATCAAAAATTTTGAGAATCACTTAATAAAATTTTTTGAGAAGCACTTAAAATCACACAAACACACACACATAAACCTGTAAAAAATTTAAAACCTGTTTTTCAATTCCTTCCACCAACTCTAACTTCCTAACAATGAGATTCAACAGGTGGATTGTTACGGCAGGATTTGAAGAGAAATAAAACAAACATCAAACATCCCACAAACATGGGATATTGGCACTGAACTGTTAACCAGACAGAAATGGTAAGTGTTACACCATGAAGCACCAGCCCAATATTTACCAAACTTTGTGGAGATATTATCACGTAATAGGTATTATCAAACTTTTTTCCATTTGGAACTGATGACTATCATCATCATCAGTAGGAGGTGTGATATCCAGATACACCAATTCTCATGCTCATATGGATCATACAGACCTTCTCAAACTCAAAATTAAAAAAAAAAGTTGATGTGCAAAGGATTGAATGATAACAGATAAATGTCAATGGAAACCCTATTAACGGAGGTGTTCTAGAATATTATGCCTCCAAGCAGTTTCCTATCCTTTTTCTGTATCTTAAACTAGTCTTATTGAATGCTGCTCTGACAGGAAGACCTACTGTGTAGCCATCATCAATAGGGACAGCCTTTTGACAGTGGATCAATGCCTCTTGATACATACTACGTGCATACCTGTCAGATGTATGGTGTTTGACTTGAAAAATAAAATAAATAAAAATTAGCAAGTTTTAGTGTAACATTAAGAAAAACTTTCAATCTCTTGCGTAAAGAAATAGAATCAGGAAAAAATAATTGTTCATGAAGACTGGTAGTAAAGATCCCTCAGCCTAATGAAACATAAACATGTTACAAGCAATATTTCTGAACATTTCATTTCCATTCTGAAAATAATATCTAATTCCTGAGGTCAGTGGCTTTATTTAGCTTTAAGTATTCTTATGAGAATATATTAAAGAAAATACTTATGCTACTGCAGCAAAAAGAACAGAAGGGGAAAACCAGAACATAGTGCTTGATGCCTACAAAATTCTTTAAATTACACGAGAGTACTTACCATCAATTGATTAATGTAGTATTCGTAAGGGATATTCCCTGTTTCACCATCAATAGCAATAGCCATCATTTCATCCAATTCTTCCTGAGTGAACGGTTCACCTTCTTCCATCATTGCTTTACTCAGATAATCTTTGGTGAGATACCCCTTGTTCTCTGGATCCAGTGTCAGGAATGCCTTTAAAAGTTCTTCAGGTGAAGCTGGTTGCAATCTACAAGATGATAAAAGCAAAGTAAATAATGTTTAAATTAGTATAATATAATGCTTCAAAAGATGTTTTAAATTATAATGATGACAAATGAAATTACTACACTTTTAGAAAAAGTATTATGTTTGTGTACAAGTTTGTAGCACTTTTGTTTTTGTTTTGCACATTGGTATTCCGGTTACTATAGGTTTATTATTGATTGTCATTTCTTATTTGTTGTTCACTGTTGCTCTTCGAGTTTACTCATTGTAATTTTGTGATTTGGAGATAGTGTGTGCGCTTTGGACACTAGAAAATGGAGTGCTAAGTTGAGAAATAGGAACATTTCTGATATATTGATTGATTGATTTCTTTATTAATCCATGTAACAATTTACATTGTGTGGATTTCATCAGCAAAATCATATACAATACAATATACCTACAATTTATAGACATAAAATTAATATTTACACACATTTTTAAGATATCTTACATTAGTTTTATATCCTTATGTAATTTTCTTATAGTACTGAACATTTCTGGATTTCATATTATAATTTTTTCCTTGTGTATTACAATACAGGCTAATTTAATTACACTATGTGTTTTAATTCAGATAATCCATTACTGTGTAATAGCTTTTATTTGATAAATTTTTTTTTAGTTTAGTTTTGAACTTTCCAATTGTGTCAATATCTTTTATATTTTGGGGTAATTTATTATATAATTTAATGGCAATGTACAACAAGCTCTGCTGAGTTTTAACTTTATTTTTCCTCTCTAAGTGCAGATTGTATTGGTTTCTGCTTCATAGCTGTGTACTAAAGAATTTTTAACATAGCAGTCAATATTTTTTTTCTGTTTTGCATTCGATAGAGGGGTGACAGCAATGTAGGCAGCCACAAACATTTGTGACATGTATAGAGCAATGCTGCTGGACAGAGCATGGCAAGAAAATTGTTTCCTCCTTTCAAGGAGGATCATGTTGACATTAGTACTCCACATTCAGGAAGAACTTTGGAGTCTGATGAAGATTGTTCAAACACATTAATCCACAATGATCCATGTCTGTGTCTGAGAACTGGCAAATGTGATGAACTGTGATCATTCCAAAATCTTGTGACATTTGCATGCAATGGGGATGGTTGAAAAATCAAGTATATAGGTAGTGTATCATCTAACCCAAAATTATAAAATCAGTGAGTAGCCATAAGTGCTCATGAACAGCATCAAGTCCTGTCCTGCATTGTTACTGGTGGAGAGAAATGGCGTCTTTACACTAACATAGTGAAAACAAAGGAATGATTGAGCACAAACTAAACAGAAACTTGCCCCACAAAGACCTATGTGCACATCTGCAAATGATAATTTTATGCACCGGGTGGAACAGTGATGGTGTGGGGTACTATAAATTGCTTCCCCAAATGTAACTATCACTGCTGCCATTTACTGTCAACAACTGAAACATCTTGGAGATGCAGTCCAAGAATAACAACAAGGAAGACTGTGTGAAGTAGCTCTACTGCATGATAAAGCCTGCCCACATTCTGTTAGACTGACAAAAAACATTATAAAGGAGTTGAATTGGGAAGTCTTTCTGCACCCCCCCCCCCCCTTATCCATCCATTTTTGCACCTTCAGATTTTCACGTTTTCTGCTCTTTATCAAACAATCTTCAAGTAACTTTCTTTCTGGGAAAAAACATGCTCTGAACATGGCTTGATGAGTTCTTCACCTCAAAACCATGTAATTTCTACGGTCGTGGAATCAAAAAGTTACCCCAGTATTGACAGACTGTTGTAAATATTGAAGGAGAATATATTATTAATGACTAAAGTCCCTGTTACCTGTATCTGTTCTGTTTATTAAACTTACATAAAAACACTATGAACTTGTACACCAACCCAATATGTCCATTTATACCTATAATGTAAAATGAAACATAACTGTTTTCACGTCCCCTACCTGATTCTCAAAAAGTTAAATGTGTATATTGCAATCAGCAAATGATACATCACTGGAAATACCTCTGACAAGATATGAATGCTGCTCATTATTGCAAAGACATATTAATCCATCATCATGTAGCTAACCAAGGACAAAATATTATAGAGCACCTAAGGATGTAGACAAGTCATCAAATTTATTCTATAATATGTATCTAACATCTACAAGAACAGGGAACATAAGCTAGAAATGAATTATAGTCTGACAGTGAATCTGAAAGTCACACATATGATGGCAACAAGACAGAGCTGTTATTTTGCGCAAAGTTTACAAATTTGCTGACAGCAGTAACATACCTTACTGAAGACAGAACCTACAGTCATTACTGTAAGAAGGTACACAAGTAAGCTTGCACAGAATAACCAAATTACTTTATTGGGAACACAGTTTATAATCTACATACAAAATCTGTGTACATAGCTAGGCCAAGTCCAAACAAATTACTGAAGACAGAACCTACAGTCATTAGTGTAGGAAGACACACAAGTAAGTTTGCACAGAATAACCAAATTACTTTATTGGGAACACAGTTTATAATCTACACACAAAATCTGTGTACACAGCTAGGCCAAGTCCAAACAAGTAACAAGTGTCTCAAAAGCAGAGTCCAGTGAGAACACAAATGAACCATAACACAATGAGTAAGAGAGCCCTCTGCTCCAGGATTATACACACATCAAAAAAAGTTCTGCATCACCCCAATTCCCAGAACTCCTAAAGACAAATGTTGACTGTGGATAATATATCACAGACACAGTCCCTCAGATATGGCACTAAACCTGCACAAAGGTGTAAACAACCATTCATGAGCAGCACCTATTAGATGGAGGGGGCCTGACAGCCAACCAGTTCCAGTCATTCCACCAGAAAGAATGTACACAGTTCATGTTGTCTGTAGTTCAACCGTGCCTATACTGTCAATACCGCAGTTTGAACACGTCTGCATTGTTACTTTGTGCCAGGAAGGGCTCTCAACAAGGGAAGTGTCCAGGTGTCTCAGAGGGAACCAAAGCGATGGTGTTCAGATGTGGAGGAGATACAGAGAGACAGGAACTGTCGATGACATGCCTTGCTCTGGCCGCCCAAGGGATACTACTGCAGTGGATGACCACTACCTATGGATTATGGCTCGGAGGAACCCTGACAGCAACACCACCATGTTGAATAACGCTTTTCTTGCTGCCACAGGACGTCATGTTACGACTCAAACTGTGTGCAATAGGCTGCATGATGTGCAACTTCACTCCCAACATCCATGGTGAGGTCCATCTTTGAAACTATGACACCATGCAGTTCGATAAGATAGGCCCAACAATGTGCTGAATGGACCAATCAGGATTGGCATCATATTCTCTTCACCAATGAGTGGTGCATATGCCTTCAACCACACAATCATCAGAGACATGTTTGGAGGCAACCTAGTCAGGCGGAATTCCAGTCACCCATGACTATTACATTTTCGTCTCCCTTCACTACCTGAATAATTTCTTTTATCTCATCATACATTTCTTCAATTTCTTCATCATCTGCGGAGCTAGTTGGCATATAAACTTGTACTACTGTAGTAGCTGTGGGCTTCGTGTCTATCTTGGCCACAATAATGTGTTCACTATGCTGTTTGTAGTAGCTTACCCGCACTCCATTTTTTTATTCTTTATTAAACCTACTCCTGCATTACCCCTATTTGATTTTGTGTTTATAGCCCTGTATTCACCTGACCAAAAGTCTTGTTCCTCCTGCCACCAAACTTCACAAATTCCCACTATATCTAACTTTAACCTATCCATTTCCCTTTTTAAATTTTCTAATCTATCTGCCCGGTTAAGGGATCTGGCATTCCATGCTCCTATCCGTAGAACGCCAGTTTTATTTTTTCTGATAAAGACGTCCTCATGAGTAGTCCCCGCCCAGAGATCCGAATGGGGGACTATTTTACCTCCGGAATATTTTACCCAAGAGCACACCATCATCATTTATCCATACAGTAAAGCTGCATGCCCTTGGGAAAAATTACGGTCGTAGTTTCCCCTTGCTTTCAGCCGTTCACAGTACCAGCACAGCAAGGCCATTTTGGTTAATGTTGCAAGGCCAGGTCAGTTAATCATCCAGACTGTTGCCCGTGCAACTACTGAAAAGGCTGCTGCCCCTCTTCAGGAACCACATGTTTGTCTGGCCTCTCAACAGATACCCCTCCGTTGTGGTTGCACCTACGGTACGGCCATCTGTATCGCTGAGGAACGCAAGCCTCCTCACCAACGGCAAGGTCCATGGTTCATGGGGAAGTTATTTATGTTAAGAAATTATTTTTGATGTCAAGAAATGCGTGTGTCCAGTTAGATCACGCTAACAAGAGTTGTATTACATGTCCAGTGATGCACTAAAGATTAAGTTGTGAAGTGATATCATCACAATTATGAAAAGAATGTTTTATACCACTATATTCAGTTGTTTAATTGTTTTTCTGAAAGTAGTAAAAATGAGTACATCAGGTAGGTCTATTGCTGGTAGTCCATTAGCAAATATGTAGATGCAAGATGTCACCGACACAGACATAACAGCAAATGACACCAAAGTTCAAAATGTCAGTTTCTGTGACAACAGCCAACTGTACCCTTTAAACGCTACAGACACAGATAACAGTAATGTTAAAATCCATGATGCTACCATGATTACGGCAGATGAAATGGATTCTCAGTTTTCACTGGGAAGCATTTTCTCTCATGGTGAGAATGAAAGGTGCAATAGTGCCAGTTTGTTAAATTATATGTTTCCTGCAACACAGGAAACATATATAACTGAATGAAACATAATGGGCACACCAGTATACTGAACATGTCACAATTAATGCAAGAGATAATGAGGTACTTTAATGTGAAATTCAGTATACAAGCACAACAACTCAATGATTTAAAAAATGATTTTAGAAAAGGGACAAAAGCAAACATCTGACAGTCTTAAAGTTCATTTAACAGAGCAATTTTATAACATTAGCCAGTATTTACATACTGACATGTCCATAAATATTGGAAAGGGGCTAAAAGCAGAGTTGCTCATTGACTTATCCAAGGATATAAATAACGTGAATCAAATACCATTATACAAGGAACAAGAACAACTGGCAGGTGAGTTAAGAGCTTAGAGTGATGTACAAACTAAAATGCAATTGGCACAATCACAAATATGTAAGAATTTGGACACCCAATAGGTGCTGTAAATGAGTTGTAGTCAGTATGTAAAGATTTACCAGAAGTACATAAACTGTCATTGCCACTAAATAATTTGAACTCTCGGTTTGTGCTAAAAAAGGGCAGGAAAGAATTCACATAAGATGTAAAAGAATTAAAGGATAGGGCTGAAGCAAGTATGCTAGACCAAGGTTGTACCCTGGTGCAAAGGTAGTTCAAGAACACATAATTTATGTGGAAGTAGTCAAGGAGGTGATGAAGGAAAAAGAGAATGCGCTATTGGCTATGATAGATCAAGCATCAAGTGGAGGAAAAGTTACTGAGTAACTTAATCAATGTTGCAAAAGTAATAAAAGAAAATCTTATGTCAAGCAGTCAAAGAGCCATTAGACCAGACAGGTAATCCTAGTACCTATCTGCAGTTTGTTACAAGCCCGTCAGATGAAGTAGTTAGGAGTTACAAGATGGGGCAGGTGCTGCTGACTACTGTACCTGTCATGCATCTGTACTCAGGATATAATCTCATGTAACAAAACAATGCCACACAATCAACAGACAGTGCTGCATGTCTTTCCACATTATTAGCTGACAAAGGTTTATTATAGCATTGGCACTGCCCTATTTTTTCATTGGAAGGCAAACTCAATGTTTTTCATAAGGTGCTTTCATAATGTATTCCATAGAAATTGGAAAAAGACACAGGATATCCATTTTCTTGTAGGATATGTGCAAGGGAACATCTTGTTAGGGACCACAGATAAGGCAGAAAGATGCCACCCTTCTAAACAGTTTCGGAGTATTTTGTATAAATTTTGGTTTGCTGCAGTACAGGAGAAGTTGTGCTACGATGTTTTTAATCCATCACCATTCAATAGCAAACATTGGGGGCTAAGAAAATACTCTGACAAGTATTTGACTAAAACTTGATACTGGATGAACCTGATATTCCATGTAGATGTGTTAAAGATTTTTAAAAGCCATCTGCCAGCAAACATATGTGAAAAATGAATTGGCATTCGAGAACTTGACTAAGAGTTTTTTTTATCAGTACTTGATTCCACTGACCTTATTTATGAGGAAGGACCAGTGGATACACAAAATGTCAATGCACAGGTTGATCCCCAAGCATTTAGCAAACAGTTGGCAACCATATCCACCTCGCAACAAGTGCCAAAGTGGTCATAGGAATCACTTTGGCAATTGGAAAGACCAAAAATATAAACAAAGTAACAAGAACAATAAAGGACAAAATTTTAACCAAACAAACTATAATGATCAGAGAGGGTACAGCCAACAGGTGCACAGTGCACTGCTGACGTGGCAATAATCAGTGCGGCAGATGGCAAGGACAAAACATAAACAGGCAATCAAGCATTCTGTCAACAGCTGATTATAGTCAACATAACAACAATTATGTTTCAAATAGTGGGCAAGGCCACTGACATTTCGAATCAAGACACCATTTGGAGGAACCAAACCCAGGCCGTACACTTAGTTGGCATAACCTCAAATGAAGATGTCAGTACCCCAGTCAGCTAAGAAAACTTAAACAGGTCTTGACAGGCCCCCATTCAATGGACAATGAAGGGGGTGTTTTATTAGATATGATCAGAGCAGAGGTATCAAAAATTAATGAAGGAAAGGTGAGGAAATAGTGCAGGCAATAGTTAACACTCAAATATTCAACTTAACTGTACATATGATACTAAATACTGGCACCATGACTAACATGATATCTCAGGGACTGCTTGATGAATTGCAAAAGTGAGGCTGGCATACCAACACCTTAAATTCTACATACAATTATTTTATCCAGGTGTCATTTTTTAAAAATATACAAGGCATTGAACAGCTACCAGAATATGATATGCAACAAGCTAAGTGAGTCTGAGTGTTTTTTACTGAAGACCAAAAAGGGGAGCTTCAGGAACTAGTCAGATATGCACGTGGTTTTTGGGAGACTCCCTGGAGCAATTTAAATAACCGAGAGATTGTGCATATATACACAAGTCGACCCAGTTCATTTGAACCTGTATATCACAATTTTATGCTTAGTATCAAGGAAAGATTTTCAAATAATCATTTCATGTTTGTTAATTGAATAGAACATAAGATTCAGTTATTTAAGATTTTGATTAAGTGTCCATGAGCCACATAAAGCTCTGGAAACACTTCCATCGCTGAGCACAAGACTTATTTTACTAATCTGTGTACTGTCTAAATGCACTGCGAGTACTATACCTGAGACACAGAACACATGATATAGCGAAGACATGGAGACACTACGCACATGCACTTGGGCTCACCTTCAAGTCAACAGCTGCTCCACAAGCGCATAGCAAAGCACAGCCTGATGCACTGCATAGCCGGAAGACTGATGCAGCTCAGGAAAAGAATGCCAACCAAACCATATTCCATAAACTTTACAACATAAGTTAACTACTACAGAAATAAAGAATCTACTCTACAAAGCTGAAACTAAAAGGGAGAGAAGAATTAATCTTAGGAATATTTACAGCAGACAAAATAAAAAAAGTAATTATGAAAAAATATCTACACACAATACTATTATGTATAATATACATACATCTACAAGTGATTGTATACAAGCTAAACTAAACACTATAGGAGGCTATCTATGTACAATGAAGGAAAGAATAGATGTAAAGCTTTGAATAAGCTATGAAAAATAATGAGACTGTGCCTTGTCTACAACAACACTTTTACTTTCAGGTCCAAAAGATAAATCAAAACAACAGCAGCACTATAAACATTTGTGCTCTTGTAACACAAGATGATTGATGAATACAGCTGCATACCAATGGAAAATGAATATGTATATATTGTAAAAGTGATGTTAGTGCCCATTGAGCAACTAAGTGCCTACTTGTAAGTTAATATCATGTTCCCTTTTGGGAAATGTTGCACAAACACATCCTGTGATAAATAAGGTACACAACGGTTAGGTGTTACACATCGAAGCAAAAGAGCTGCACTGTAATGTTAATAATTATAAGTATAAAAATTTGTATGTCAGACATATACAAGTTAAACTGAAGTCTCATACTACCAAACCGTAAGGGATCAAACCAGATATTATAAGTTGCTGATAACAGCACCAATCATTTATGTTCATGGAGCATTTGCACATGATCATGAGCCATCCAAACACCGTTTTACAGCTATTCACTGACAATCTTTGTAGCAACATATTTATACACATCATAATACGCAAGAGCGATGTCCTGTAGTAAAAAAGGTATAAGTCATAAACACTGAAGGGCAATCATTACATGTAGTTTCAAACAGTTGATGTTGATGACACGTATAACATATTGTTGTACATTCAGAATTTACCAGTTGGTAGGAAACATTAAATAAGTGAGTTAACATACAAAAAATGTACTCAATGTTTCTCTTATGCATAAAAAAGGACTGTAGTAACAGAGTAAAATGAATGCTTATTTCTTTCAGTAGTAGGCACTTTCTAGCAGACTTGCAAGAAGCGTGGCTAAGTCTAGCTATGATGGCTTATCGTGATTTACATGCCATGAAGTTTTCTTCTCTTCAGCATCTGGAATGTCAGATGTTCACATCAGACAGGATGTATGGACAAATGTTTATGCACATCACATGGAACTTATGTACACATGTTGTCCTGTCAATAATGAAAGATGAAACTTAATTTGGGTTGACTAATGTCTTACATAAGGCAAAATGTAATGCTGAAAATATCAATGGGATAAAGATGCTATGAAAAAATGTATATAGTAGTAATAGTTTTGAGTGGTGCTCATGTGGAAAAAATTTAAGTGCCACCTAAAAATATATGTATTTACCAAATAAGTAGTGAGTAAACCTGGCATGTCAGTGGTCCTAAAAATATAAATCCTTAGATACCCGGTTTAAGGTAATAATCATCATCAATAACAGTGTTCTGCCAAAAAGGTATGTTTTCACATGGTAGTTCTACAGGCGGTCTGGTCTTCTGCCATCCTCTTCAGGTCTGCATAATTTTCTCTTTCCTTTATGTCATCTATCATCTTGTATCTCCTTCTTCCTCTCAGTCTCCTCCCACAAACCAATCCTTCCAAAGCATCTGCTAGCAAGCACTCCCTTCTCAGTGAATGTCCCAACCAGTTCTTTTTCCTTTCTCTTACAACCTTCAGCAGACATCTTCACTCACCAATCCTTTCCAATACTCTTTCATTATTCACTCTTTCCATACATCTTACTATGTGCACTCTCCTCCACATCCATATCTCAAATGCTTCTAACCTTTTTTCATCCTCTCGTCTCAGCGTCCTTGTTTCTGCCCCATATAGTGCCACACTCCAGACAAAACATTTGAGAAGCTTTTTCCTTAGACCTTTATCTAATTTGCCACATAAGAGGCTCCTCTTTCTGTTGAATGCCTCCTTCACTATGGTAATTCGAGTTTTCACCCCTTGCGACATCTCAAGTCTTCAGTTATTGTGCTTCCAAGATATTTAAATGCACTTACTTGGATAATGGTAGATTGTCCTACTTTAATATTGGACAGTCTGTGTCCTGTACTGATGACCATACTCTTTGTTTTTGTTGTGTTTATTTGCATCCCATATTCCACACAAGCTTCATTCAGATCTTTCAGCAAGTTATTCACTGTCCGCTCACTTACTGCCACTAATACCATGTCTTCAGCAAATCTTATACATTCTATTCCTATGCTGCTTCCTTCTGACATTCCATTTCCAGTCCTTATCCTTACTTTCTGGTGTAGGTATAGATTCTGTATCAGTCATCTCTCTTTCCAGTCTACTCCTTTCCTCTTCAAAAGTCATGGATGTGAAGTAATACCAACACTTAACAAATCCAGAAAACTACTGTACCCATGTGTCAAAGAGCTTAGCAAAAGAAAAATATTTCAGCCCTCAGTAGAGTAGTGGGATGACTTACATTTTACAAAAGTGAGGGTTTAGAATAAATTAGAAAACATTGTGAACTTACATTGACCTCGGTCAAGTGTCAATGCGGTGCTGAATGCGTGAGTTTGGTCTGATCACTGAAATATGTGAATTATGGCAGGAAACCACTGCCCTGAAGCATAAGTGATGAGCCTACACATCTCGGCATTTATAACCCAAGTATGCACACATGACAGCACACAACCCTGAAGCAACATGACGAACACTTTCACTGCAAACTTCGTGATAAAAAGTGAAACAGTACTCAAAACTCGGACAGTCTATCTGTACCTGCAATACCAATGAACTCACAAAATGCACATGCAGCATACACCACATGAGGTACATATGCTTAACTATGCCAGTAGCTGGCAATGATTATGCTTCAATTAGAGGAGCAAAAACTTTGAGTTTCAAATGCACTTATTGTGAAGTATTTGTAAACATGAATGTACATATTATAACGCTGACAAGTTCTGGGCAAAGAACAAATTAAAAATTTGGATACCAATAAAGGTCTTTTGTACTCATACAGGCCAAAAAAAAAACACATTTTAAAATGTTTAAAAGATACAAAATTGAAGAAGTTAGATTGCATCACTACTGTGTGCTGCTGTCCGATTATGTGGAACATGTCAGTATACAGTAGGAGGGAAGTTGTGTAGGTACCTATAAGGTTTATCTGCATAGGAAAATGAGACGAACTAATTCATACAGGTGTCAGTTGAATGTGCCAAATGTATATTAATTTATATTATGCTGCATTAATGTAATCTGAGAGGCTGATGGAAAAATTTAAAATTCTGTACCTTCAAATTTTTTAATAACACCACTCTTGAATTGGAACATCTGAGAACTGTGTTTCGAAAGAATCGGTACTCAGAGTGGCAGATCCAACGTGCTCTCCACCCAACCACTGCAGTACAACCTGTTCAGATGGATGAGGTCACGAGGGAGGAGGTAGGCACTGCATTTATTCCATACACAGGCGCACTCTCGGGGAAAATCGCCCACATTCTGAAGAAACACCGGGTCGGAACTGTGTTTTGTCCTCCGAATAAAACTCGTGCACTGGTGGGGAGCGCCAAAGATGACCTCGGTTTGAGGAAGGCCGGTGTGTACCAGATTCCGTGTCAATGTGGCAAGTCGTATATTGGTCAGACGATGCGTACCGTCGAGGATCGATGCCGTGAACACCAGAGGCACACTCGACTGATGTATCCGAGCAAGTCGGCGGTCGCTGAACATTGTTTGTCGGAAAATCATGCTATGGAGTATGACCGCACGAGGATTCTGGTACAGACATCGAGATACTGGGACAGCGTTGTTAGAGAGGCCATCGAAATTCGCACCAATGACGACCTCACAAACCGTGACTGTGGCTATAATCTTAGCAAGGCTTGGGAACCAGCGATTGGGTTAATCAAGAGTAAATCGAGCAAACGCATAGTTGTGACGACCACGGCGGACAGAGCCATCACACCGATGTCATCTCAGACGCCGTTGCAATCTGTTCCACTGCGCTACCGTGGCGCGGGGTGCGGACGGCGGAGGGAGCGCGCCGCGGGCGGAGGGTATTTAAATCGGCCGCCGCCGCGACCAAACCCAGTTCCCCCTGAGCAGCCATAGCGTACGGATCTCCGTGCGGGCACGTTCACAGGAGCTCAGTCCATCAGTTCACCTGATGATGGCGACATGTTTGATCGCCGAAATATTGTGCCCGTTGGACACCATAGACCGGCAGTACACCCGTGGATATTTTGATTACAATTATGTTATTGGATTTTTTGAAAGTATGTATTTATTGTTGTATTTTTCAACGACTTGGGCAGGTTCAAGAATATATTTATGTATACTATTACAAATGTAAATGTTTAATCACAGTTTCACTGGCAATCTGATATTTCTCAGGTCTGTCTGTGTAACTCAATTGCTGGAAGGGGGAGGGGGGGGGGGGGGGGGGAGGTTGATCTAATAAAGCAAAGTGTGGCAAACTGGTACCATCCCAACTGCTATAATTGAATTCCTTTTAATATTTGAATTTTTTCATTCTATTTCTTACCCACTTTTCACACAGTCATCTATGTAATATATATTGGTGACATATACATAAATATTTCAAATCAATAATTAGTGTGAGAGTCATATAAATTCATAGTTTAAATTATTTTTTTGGCTATGTTGATTCCATTAAATTACATGGCTTTCAAGAGAATATTATTAATTAAAGGGGCTGGATAGCTGATGCTACAGTAACAACACATAGTGGGAAAATATTGTGAAATATTTAACAGAATCTGAAGTGTTGACACCATTCATTTGAAAGTAATCACTCCACTCCCTCTGAGAATTATTTCCATTTTCACAAAACTAATTAACTTAAGAGATAACTGACGCTGAAAGACTATGCCACCATTGCTATTTTCAGTTTCGTCTCTGTGGTTGGTAGATTCTGAACTTTAACACTGCATTTTGTTGCCATTATTTTTATGAACAAGGGGAGATACTGTGTTAATTGATTAAGCCACTAATTAGAATTTTACTTATTTGTCACAATGTAAAATAAGTTTCAAGACAGCTATTACACTCTTAAGTGTGGTATTCCCTTTGTTGATGCACAAAATGTAGCTATGCATTTTTAAAATTTATCAATCTTCTGCGTATTTTACACACCACATTATCATCTTGGTATAAAATCCACTCTGAATTGAATAATCATACCTAGTAATTTTTCTAAACATTACATAGCTTCCAAAATCAGCAAATACCTTTACGATAGTCTTTATATGACTGACCCCACCCCAAAATAGGCAATCAGCACTCGAGTGTTAACATGCTAACAGCTATGTAGAGCCTGCATCTCCATAACACCTTGATAACAACTAAGTCAGTTCATATGTAATTAGTCTGGGTTCAGATACAGCAATGGTTAAATCTATGTACAACTACCCCATAAAAATCCTCAGACAAAACAGAGTAACATCTTGTATTAGACTTCCAGGTGTGCTAGTAAACATGCAATATCTAAATGTAACTGTTCCATGAAACTATACTTACCGGATGTTTTAATTATGTTGTCACTTCCTACATGAAAAAATAGTGTGCACTGTTCCTTTTATAATCTTACCACTGTGTCACACCACTGTTATGTTCATCAAATATTTTGTTACTTCAGTGGGACGGTGTAATCAAGGGAATGTTTGTATGTAGAAGTTTGAGGTACCTAGCTGTGTATGACATACAAATGCGAAACTGGACCTGGTCACTGCATAATTTACAGTAGTAATAAATGTGGAAAGAGCCACATAACTGTAAGAACTGTCCTGCATATGTATTTTGCACAAATCTGGAAAACCCATTCAACATATTACAAAGAGACATCGAACTGCATGACAGTCTGAGGACAGTACAGGTATGTGCCATCACACCCTCATTTGTTATTTTTCTTACACCTATTGCTTCTAGCTTGTTTAATAGTGTTTCCTGGTCAACAGTGTCAAAAGTCACAGCCAAGTCTAAGACCATGCCTGTAAAATAGTCATCCTTGTCATGAGCTTCAAGTACCACTTTCACAAACTCTGCAATATTCAACATTGTACTTCTTCCACTTTGCAAACCAAAGTGTGCTGCATTAAAAAAAAGTTGTATCTATTCAAGTATTAATGTTTCATTTTTTTAAAGAAACAGGCAGTTGTGAAACAGGACTGTGGTTTTCAATACTCTCCCCAATAACTTTCTATCATAAAAGCGCAACTCGCTTTAGATACTATGGAAAAATACCTGAGCTAAAGGACTTATTTATTATGTTCATTAACAGGGCTTGTATGCTGTATACATACATCTTCAGAACAGATGCTGAAACTCATCTACATCTGCTGACTTTTAAATTTTCGATTTCTGTATTGTCTTCATGATATTCTGACTTCAGAGTAGGAGTAGTAAAGCAAGCTGTAGCAAAGATCTGATGAGAGATGAGGGAGTAGGATGAACATTGTTTAAGGTAAAACTAGATGGATGATCCAAGCCACAACTATGTTGGAGACTTCTCTTTAAACTACGAAATCACTGTTGTAGGCATGAGGAATCCAAAAGGTTAAAGAAGTGAGGTAAGTACCTAGATCACGAACACTGTGCTTCACAGTATGTTCAGCGATTTAATATTGTATACTACTGGTCTCAAGAGTTCTGTGGCAGGTCATTCTTGTTGGATATTGGGTTTCAGTCGTACAAACACAAAGGACTAAAAAGAATTCCAAGTCTATTGGAATGTGATGTGTATATTCTCCATTGTTACTCTTCCCTTCTGGCTGGCTGAAGTAACATCACATTCTCCTTTATTTCTGAGCTACTAAATTCAATGTCAAATTCAGGATCTCTACTGCAGTCCTTTTTTGAAAGCATTGGCTAAGTAACAATACAGGAGAGAGGCTGAAAGTGTGCATTTTGCTCTCAAGTATCCAGAGTTCTGGCAGTGGTATATGGAGTTCTAGGGACTACTTAAGGTGTTTTATTATTGTTCCACTCATATGAATAAGCATGAGGTAATACATCCTCTTTGGAAATGTAACAGAAAGAGATGACTGTATCAAATGAAAAATTAAACCAAGAAAGCCATTAAATTATGAGAAAGAATTTTCTTTCTAATTCAACAGGAAGGGCAAGTCACTTGGGACTCACCTGTAGGAAAGATGAGAGCAGACAAACATGAAGGGCAGGGTATCAAAGAGAGTGAATCAGAGTTACTACATTGATAAGCGGTATGCCAGCTTCAGTTCAGAGAAGTTGATGATAAGAGTGTGAAGTAGAAATAAATTAAACTCTTTAACATATTAATTTTTTTTAAAAAATTATCTTCCAAAAACTAAATTTTTTATTGATTAAAAACATCCTATAATAAATGGCATTACATATAGATAAATAAAGATAGCTTTTAAAGCTCAAAATAATGAGTTACAACATTTTGGGGATCACCAATAATAAAATCCCAAGATAATCATGCACTGGACGTCCTGAAACTTATAGTCATTTTTTTAGTTTCCTTGTTGCTATGAAGTCTAACCATGTATTTTGCAATGGCTTCCTGTGAACATAAAGGCTGGAGGAGTTGGTCGGATCACAGTGGATATATTTATCTCATACCACTGATGAGCAATTGTCATTCAACAGACAAAGTGTCACCACTTTCAGCCTCTAATGAAGTAACATCACATTCTCCTTCATTACCGAGTTACTAAATTCATTGTCAAATTCAGGATCTCTATTGCAGTCTTTTTTGAAAGCATTGGCTTAGTAACATTACAGGAGAGAGGCTGAAAGTGTGAATTTTTTTCTCAAGTATCAAAAGTGAGACACAGTAAAGATGATATCTAGTGGCAACCACCTCAACCAAAACATTGCAGCCAGGCTACAAATGTGGGACTAATGGTCTCAAGAGGGCCAAACACTTAAATATAAGCGCTGAAGCAGATATAAGTGGGGTTTTATGTTTTTGTTACTTGAGGATGCCTAGGATTTTATGTTGCTGCCGACATAATAAAAAAGAGATAACACAGAGTTTTAGGTTAAGGGGTTAAGAGTATGGGAAATAAATATTAAGAACTTGGGTGGGAGAAAATGAAGAAGAATGGAAGGAGAAGCACAAAGACAAACATTAAGAGCAATAAAGAAATTATTAAATCAGAAATAATAAATAAAAGAATACAATCACTTTCCAGAACTCTGGAGCTGGTAACTTGCTCTCCAACACATCTTTACACCACAATACTGTCATGGACACTCCACCTGCCCCTTTCCCTCTTTTTATCTTTATGATATCTTTTCTCATTAAATTGGATACAAATTTCATTATGTTGTATACACTCTTTATTTATTAGGACTATTTTAATTATTGCTTTTACTTTTCTTCTGAATTCTACTCCCCCCTTCTTTCTCATTTTTTCCTGTTCTAGTTCACAATTGCAATATTTATTCCCCTTCCACTAATCTATCTTTATTTCTCCTTCGCTATCATCTTCTCTGGATTAAAACTGGCATAGCACTTACCAATCTGCTACTCCTGACCTCCTCCTGTCTTTGAAGTACCATCCTTCACCTTTGTTTACCCTCTTCCTCGCAATATGTGGGTTCCTCTCATTCTGATGTCTGAGTGATCTGCTCTTCATTTCAACCTTCTGCAATTTGTCCCTCTCTCCTCCTCAAGGAAGAAACTAACAGTTCCAAAAGCTTTGATACTGCTGTGTACTTTTACTTTTTTATTTTTCTGCCAGCATTAAAAACATTTTGCTCTCTGAAGTACTGGCCACAAATTATGTCTCACAATTTAACAATAGATGATGAGTGTGATTATAGAGGTTAGTGGACTGTAAAAAAACTATTTTTGGAGATGTGAGAATGATTTCTGGTAATACTTTTTTAATTTCTGGTCTTGAGTTAAAAGTAATCACAATGTTAGCATAGTAGCTGACCTTTATTTGTGTTTGTAGAAAATGGGGAAGATATCATTTCAAATTAATTTATAGCTGCAACCTATTAAAGCTAGTAATCCTCTTATAGTTCTGAGAAAAAAGAAATGATAGTAAAACTAGTAATGTTCATACAAGTAGGTTTTCTAAATATCTAATATTGTTTGCAATGTTGAAAGTGGCATACCTGTTTTCCTGGATTATCTGTTTCATTACTGGTAAAAATTTGTCAAGCTGAACACTTCCTGATGTTTCTTGATCTTCAACTGCAACAAGAATTTCTTGTATTTCTGCTTCAGTTGGACAACATCCTGAAGAATTGCAAGTGTTTTTTTAATTGCCCATTTCCACTATAACATTATGCATAGTAGCTCTTGTCTTGAAAAATAACTCATTCACATAAACACAAATGAATAATGACTATAACAAAACATCATGAACAGGTACTTAGGGGAAACTAGTACTGATATATTTATACTTGTATGATGATAGTATGGCACAAAGTATACACAACAAGCAGTCTGTGTGAGAATTTTGACTGTGTGGTTATGAGTCACCATTGACTTTAGTATGAAATATTGTCATACATAGTACAAATATATTTGAAATTAATGTTTTTGGTCCATATGTAATGCAGCTTGAAGTTCATCAATGGTCTGCCTTAACAAAAAACACAATGTTACTTCAGGATGCAACATGTTACAATTTACTGAACATCCGTTCCTGTTAAAGAAGTTGTCCACATGTCATCTTTGCGTTTGTATGCTATATTACACTCATCTCTGCAGTAAATTTGTAATGCATCAGTAACTAACTGACAGAACTTTTGCTCAGATATGAAATATGCTATACCATCTACAATCTGGTGAGATTTGGATTCATTTTCACTCATAAATTATATTATCCATAACTATGGGCTTTCACAGACTTTTCCAGACAAACTTTTGTCATAAATATATCTTTTTGTTTATGTATTGTTCATTTGCATACTGTGATGCTGCACTATGAAGATTAGTTTGCTAATATATGACAGATAATTCTAATAAAACAAAACTATATCATGTATTATAATTTTTCCATGTAATTTGTAATATCAGACAAAATATGTACATTACTATTAGTATTTTTATGTGATATTAATGATACTCAATGAATATTTCATTATAACATTAAGTTAACAGCATTAGGAATATTTTTAAATCTATAGAAACTTTAGCATCAGTGATTACTTTCAAAAATCCTCAAAGACAACACTTATTAAATTAAAACTGAATTACAATATGAAAATGAAAGTTACAAAAAATAAATAAATAAATAAAATAAAAATAAAAAATAACAATTGACGTGGAGAACATTCTGGAGGCAACAAGAATAATTATCAAGGTTTATATTATCATTATTTGGTGCCTTCTACATTGGACTCTTTTTGTTATTCAAAGACTTAACATCATCTAAAGCTCTTTGGAGACAGTGGTATTGAGAAAGCCAATGAAACTGTTCTCAGGTTTTTGTATTTGATCCGAATTTGTGTTTTCTTGTGGTATGAAACTCTGACTATGATTGTGAACTGATATATGTAAAATGGAAATGAAACCATTTATTGGGAAAACACATGTTATTGCTTCTTGCCTGTTGCAATAACAACCCAGCCCCTGAACTGTTTGGTTAATAATGAGACAGATTCCTAGATGAACTGATACCATCTTGAAGTTAACTAAACTTTTTTCATTTTTGGTTATGCCAACTGTCAGCTTAGTAAAAATTGAAATATATCACTTGTTCAGTGGTTTACATTATTTTGCAATGATGCCATGAAGAAAAACAGCTGTTTTCTGATTGCTATATTAAGGGTAGGGTATGACAAGTTACAGATTTTTTCTAGCATAACTGGATCATCTTGCAAATCTTGAAAGCCACTGGTACAACTCTTTAACCTTATCAGTTTGGATACTGTACATTTCATGTTTGAGATGACCCCTGACAAATAAATCCAGTCAGCTAATTTGAAAAGCCAAGGTACAGGCCCTGCTGGACCTATCCATCTTGGGCCACACGAACAGCTTGTAGTGAAATTGTGTGCTTATGGAATATCATCTCACTTATGTGACTGGATTTGTGATTTCCATTCAGAGAGATCACAGTCTGTAGTAACTGATGGAAAGTCACTAAGTAAAACAGAAGTGATTTCTGGTGTTCCCCAAGGTAGAGTTATAGGCCCTTTGCTGTTCCTTATCTATATAAATGATTTGGGAGATAATCTGAGCAGCTGTCTTAGACTGTTTGCAGATGACATTGTCATTTATCAACTAATAAAGTCATCAGAAGATCCAATTCATTGCAAAACGATTTAGAAAAGATATCTGTATGGTGTGAAAATTGACAACTGACCTTAAATGATGAAAAGTGAGGTCATTCACATGAGTGCTAAAAGGAATCAGTTAAACTTCAGTTACATGATAAATCAGTCAAATCTAAAGTCTGTATATTCAACTAAATACCTAGGAATTACGATTACAAACAACTTACATTGGAAAGAACACTTATAAAATGTTGTGGGGAAGGCTAACCAAAGACTGCGTTTTATTGTAAGAACACTTAGAAAATGTAACATCTGCTAAGGAGGCTGCTTACACTACAATTACCCGTCCTCTTTTAGAATAATGCTGCGCAGCATGGGATCCTTACCAGTTATGATTGAAGCAGTACATCGAAAAATTTCAAAGAAGGGCAGCACGTTTTGTATTATCCTGAAATAGGGGAGAGAGTGTCACTGAAATGATACAGGATTTGGAAACAAAGGCATTTTTCGTTGCGGCGAAATCTTCTCACAAAATTCCAATCACCAACTTTCTCCTCCGAATGTGAAAATATTTTGTTGACACCAACCTAGATAGGGAGAAAATGTCACCATGATAAAATAGGGAAATCAGAGTTCATACAGAAAGATATAGGTGTTGGTTCAATACACCCTCTGCCAGGCACTTGAATGGGATTTGCAGAGTATCCAGGTAGATGTAGATGTAGACGTAGGGTTGCATCAGTGTGTTAGATGTCATCTTGCATTCATTAGCCACAAAATGTTTCAGTGCCCCATTACGCACGTGGCACATTCCCCAACGATGGACAATTGGGTGAAATTTGAGCCCAATTAGGTGGAGGGAGAACTGAAAAAGTTACATTTCAAATACATTTGTGCTAACTAGAACAAAACTTTGTAGTGAAGTCAGAAGCAGTTCAAAACCATATATCCACAATTATCTCACAAATGGTCAATTTTTGGATCCAAGTTTACCAAAATGTTTTTGCTTCTATTATCTTACACATTCACCACATTTTGTCTGTCAATTATGGTACACACTATACACCACTTGGCCTATAGCAGAGCCCTGTCTAGGGCCCTGACGCATATAACACTTCCAAGGGTTGGCTCATTACATCATAGAGCCACACATTAAGGAAGAAAAAAATCCTTTAAGCACACAAATAATGTCCACTTTGCACACCGGTGTAGCTGGAAGTAAATTGTGTCACAGATGCAAAGTTTGTTTATTGACTACAACATATTTTTTCTTGTATAAAATCAATCATTTCCAAATTAATTTAAGAAATCAGCTTTAGAAATAAGATAATAACTGACTGGCAGTAGTGAAAAATAATATCAAAGTTCATTCTTGATTAACTACCTTTGTTTCATTTACCTGTTCATTTCTCTAAATTTCCAAACTGCTTTTTTCCTGGAGAGTAATGTCACTTTTCTTCTTTCCATGACTGATGAGGAAGATTGTTTTGGCCAAAATAATAATCATACTGAATCACATTAAATTTTCATCAGGGTAAAGCATTACCTGTCCTGCCATCTTGATGATTCTCTGTATTTCTGTGATGTACACCAAAGATCCACTCACCTGATTATTTGTGAGACAAATATAAAATAAAATTACAGCTCTGTGCATATCTTAAAGCCACTGAGACAATAATATCAACTGTATTATCACTTGAAACATTTCTTTAATTAACCTTAAGGAAGTCTCAGTACATTTAAAAGAGACTTCCTCGATTTGTTATGGGATCTCTGGGAAAGATAATATAACAAATGTATACTTATGGTGGGAAGGACTACAAGAACTGATAGTAAATGAATACCTCTAAATATATGTGATGCAGAAATATTATGTTGGCACATAGCTTTGAAAGAGGGCAGAGATGGGAATGTTTCAGTGTGCTTCGCTATGGAAGGAATGAGAAGTACGTACAAAGTGTGAAAACAAAAAAAGAAAGGACAGAAAATAAACATAATTCTATAAGGCTGGCTGAAAGAAAGTCTGTTTCTGCAATCATTCTAATGATTTTTTATTTATTATGTCTAGTATTAAATGTGAAATTTTTATTTTAGACACATAATCATGTGATGTATTTGTGATAGTAGCATTAATTGTAGTGCAGTAGCAGCAGCAGTAGTAGTATCACTCCTTATCAAGTGGACTAGGGGTCCCCACAAGACCATTTCCAAATCTGCCTGAAATTATATGGGAAGGCTCCACAATGTTTTGTATGGATATGTACAAAGTTTCAGCTTGGTATTTCCCTAGGTTCCATTTCTGCAGCTCTTGTATATAGAGGTTCCACGCTTGCACCACCTACACACATGCTGAACTGCAAACTTTGGGTAACTAATATGAAAAGTTTCTTAAATTACAAGCCCTTGCTTTCATATATTTAAACAATTTTTTGTTCTGAATTAAGAATATATTACTGATTAGATTTTTAAATAAATCTAGTGACAGCTGACAGAAAATTTATTGTGCAACTAGGAGAACCCAACTTTAGCCAGCAATAAACTGTAATTTTAAAGACATATCCAGCCAAAAATTGTAATATGACATTCAATCATGCTGTCTTCTCGTGTTTTTTGTACAACAGCCTCTATCCTTCTCTATCCAAATATATGCACCAGCAAATTTGATGAAAATGCCTTGAGGACCACATTTTTTGTAGTTGTGGGGGCCCATATGTCAACTGTATGTTATTTAATCTTTTTTATCTTGCTGTATCTAAAAAGAGTATCGTTTAAGCTTCAGAAACTATACAGTTAAATTTTAGACCCATGCCTACTAATGAATGAAATGACCTCCAAAAGGTTTTATAAATTCATTAATGAAATTTGTTTCACATCATTTAAGGCATTGTTGAAAACATGGTTAAAACATTGCCAACACATTTTTACACTCCTGTTGCAGGAATATTTGATCTTGTGATTATCTCACTCTTGCACAGTGTTCTGACTGAACTAATTTGTGTTTTGTGAAATGAACCAAGAAGAGCCTGAAGCTTGTTTTTTAGTGGTCGAGACTGCTTGGTAAGTAGTGGTAAAAAAAAAAAAAAAAAAATGCAGACGTCTGGCAGTTAGCTTGGACCTCAGTCAACATAATCTCATTCAAACATTAGTCGATTTGTGTCTGCTTCATGAAGTTGTTCTTGATTGAAAAGTCAGTTTATGAGCCTAATTATCATCATTAGGGGAGGTGTTACTGTTTTGTTTCAATATGAAGAAAACAGCAGCTGAGTCTCATCAGATCTTCTCCAGCACATATGGTAAGGATGCTATTAGTGACAGAACATGTTGTGAGTGGTTTCAACGCTTCAAGAATGGTGATTTTAATGCCCTAGGCTGTCATAGTGGTGGAAGAGAGAATGTTTTCGAAGATTCAGAATTGGAGACATTGCTGAGTGAAGGCTAGCATCAGACTCAAGAAGAATTGGCATGATTAGTAGGAGTGACACAGCAAGCCATTTCAAAACATCTCAAGGCTATGGGCATAATTCAGAAAACAAGGAACTTGGGTCCCGTGTGAGCTGAAACCAAGAGACGTTGAACAGCATTTGTGTGTTAGTGAACAGTTGCTTCAGAGGCAAAAACAGAAGGGATTTCTGCATCACATTGTGACCGGGGATGAAAAATGGGTTCATTATGATAACCCTAAATGCAAAAAGTCATGGGGATATCCTGGCCATGCTTCCATGTCGACAGCCAAACCGAATATTCATGGCTCCAGGATCATGCTCTGCATTTGGTGAGACCAGTTTGACGCCGTGTACTATGAGGTGTTAAAACCAAGTGAAACAAACACAGGTGTTCATTATTGAATGCAATTAATGTGTCTAAGCAGAGCATTAAAAGACAAATGGCCACAATACAGCAAGAGGCACAATAAAGTGATTCTGTAGCATGACAATGCTCGACCACATGTTGCAAAAGAGGTCAAAAACGTACTTGGAAAAATGGGAAGTCCTACCTCACCCACCGTATTCTCCAGAGATTGTTCCCTCTAACTATCACCTGTTTAGATCAATGGCGCATGGCCTGGCTAACCAACACTTCTGATCTCATGAAGAAGTCACAAACTGTATCGATTCATGGATCGCTTCAAAAGATGAACAATTTTTTCGTTACGGGATTCGTACACTGCCTGAAAGATGCAAGAAAGTAGGGGGCAGCAATGGAAAATACTTTGTATGGTGCATTTGTAACCAATATGTTTCATTAAAGCCTGAAATGTTGGGGAAAAAATGGCAGAAGCAAAGTTGTACACCTTGTAGAAAGTCAGTTTAACCCAGCAAAAGAAATGACAGTGTTTGATGAAGAGCTTTTAAAACTAAGTGTTATGGAAAGCTTTCCCTTAGTTAATACTAGGCAGAAATCTAATCTGCATCTGGATCACATCTCCATGACTCATGTGCAGAAAGCCATACAGTATTCTGCTGCATACATTTTCAATAAAGCAATACAAGAATTAAAAAATCTGAGTAGTAATCCTCAAGTCTAAACTGAAGAATTCCTTCATGGCTCATTCCATCAGGGAGTTCCTACAAAAAATTTAAGCATCTGCATCTATATCTCTGCAAACCCCTGTGAACTGCATGGTAGAGGGTACATCCCACTGTACCAGTCATTAGAGCTTTTTCTTGTACCATTCACATTTGGACCATGGGAAAAATTATTGTTTAAATTGCTATATGTATATTGTAATTAATCTAATCTTATCCTCACAATCCCTATGGGAGCAATTTATAGGGTAATGTAGTATATTCCTAGAGTCATGAGTTAAAATCAGTTCTAGAAACTTTCTCAGTAAATTTTCTCAGGACATTTTCTGTCTATCTTCAAGAGTCACCCATCTCAGTTCTTTCAACATTTCAGTGACATTCCTCTGCAGGTCATACAAACCTTTGACCATTTGTGCTCCCCTTCGATGTGTACTTTCAATATCCCCTGCTAGTCCTATTTCCTATCCTATATTCTAAGATGGGTTGCACAAGTTATTTGTAAGCAAACTAACTTGCAGACCCATTGTGTTTCCCTAGTATTCTACCAATAAACTGAAGTCCATTCTCTTCTTTACCACAACTGAATCTATAAATCATTTCACTTCGTGTCCCTACTAAGAGTCACATCCAAGTATTTGTGGGAGTTTACAGATTCCAGCTGTGACTCACTAATATTATAGCCATGGGACGCTATGTTATTTCATTTTGTGAAGTGCAAAATTTTACATTTTTGGACATTTAAAACAAGGTGCCAATCACTGCACAACTTTGAAATCTTATCAAGGTCTGACTGAATATTTTTATAGCTTCATTCAGACTGTACTTTGAGGAACTTCAATATAGACAGCTGCTTCATCGTCAAAAAGTCTGAAGTTACTATTAATATTGTCTGCAAGATTAATAATATACAACATGAACAGCAAGGGAGCAAAACACACTTCCCTTGGGTACACACAAAGTTATTTCTTCAACTGTTAATCATTCATTGCCCAAGATAAGATGTTGCATACCCCCTACAACAAAATCCTCAATCCAGTCACATATTTCGTCTGATACCCCATACAATCACACTTTTCATAATGAGTGTAGGTATGGCACTGAGTCAAATGCTTTTCAAAAATCGAAAAATACTGTATATACCTGACTGCCTTGTTCCATGGCTTTCAGGATGTCATGCGAGAAAAGTGTGAGTTAGGTTTCACATGATTAATGTTCTCAAAATCCATGCTGCTTGGCATGTAGTAGATCATTCTGTTTTAGATATCTCATTATGTTTGAGCTCAGAAAATGTTCTAAGATACTATAGCAAATTCCTGTGCTGATTATGTGAACATATACTCAATAGCTCGTTGTTTGCAAAGGGTTTACATAAAATTATTTTATTTTTTGTTAACTGTTATGATTTCAATTTCATATACTGACACATTACATGACCATTGAGACTTGCTCCTTAGTTTGTTCCTATAGAAATAGACGTGTGAAATAAAAATATATATATTAAAAAAAATTAAATTCAAATAATGTTATTTTAAGGCCTGCAGGAGGGTGGATGGCCATTCTAAAGAACTGCCTACAACATTGGACCTCAAATGTCAGCTGTGTGTCACTTTAGTGCCAGCTATTCTACAAAGGTGCACACGTTCATCTATCAGCTTGAAGTTTTCAGATTTGTTTTTGCTGCCTGGCAGCAGGGAGGCCAATGTACACACTTAGAGTCCAGGTGGAGACTGTTTTCAAGTGTGACTTGAATAATAATGTAATTATTAAAATACTCAAAATGAAACAAACTCTGCTGACAAACACACTTGAGGATGTTGGAATTAATTCAAACTAAAGATATTACATCACAAGTGGAAAACCATGTACAGCTCCATACTTGATGCAACAGGCACAAAACTACATACATAACACTTATAAACAGTTAGCATAACTTACATAGGGCTTTATGACAATGTGCACAGTTAATAGAAGACACATAATCATTGCCACGTAACAAACAAATGCACTTCAGAACACACAACTATTTTCGAAGAAATAGGCAACTGAATATTATCAGAGAACATATGCACTGTGCTCCCTTCATCTCTAACTTCAAAAGTCAGTAACTAAATAAGTATCTGCTATCACAATATTCCACTTCCACCAATTTTCCCAGTAGTGAAAGCTCAACATCCTCTGCCGCAACTCAGCTGAGATGATCACCAGATGCTCATTCCTCTCACTGTCCAAGAGAATGACATCGCTAACAAACAATGAGTCTGTGAGAAATGTTTCCGGAAGCTTAACTTGTTCACAGACCAGTGGGTGAGATAAGTTGGTCAGCCATGGCTCATGTAGTAGAGGATGTCCCCAAGGTGGGGTTACAGTGGCTGTGATGGGGAAACTGTCCAACATATATTGACATACAACCACCAGCATGTCTGTTGGTCAAAATCAGGGTTCAAGCCAGTGGAGAGAATCGAGCCTGTGGAGGGAAGTGAGAACACATCAGCACTGAAATGCTGCATAATTGGCTTATATTAGATGGTATAATTTTATGTACTCAGGAACGATGCCCAGCACTGGGGGCATTGGGCTGTCCACTGCCAGAGGCTGGAGCATGCCCCGATAATGTCACTAACAGCTTGTAATGTGCAATAAAAAGAACTGTGGCCCAAAAAGGTAGAAATGAAATTTTTTAATGGCAAAAACTATCGCCAATGCTCCCTTTCAATCTTTGAGTAGTTGTACTGTGGAGAGGTCAATGTGTTTGGTACTACATGTTATAGACTGTCCAGAGCCATCATCATTACTATGCATCAAGATTGTCCTGATGCCATAAGGGGATGCATCACCTACCACAACCAAGTGGTGACTGGAGGAGAATGGCTTGAGGCAAGGGGCAGATTTCAGCATGGTCTTCAATTAAGAGAAATCCTGCTTGCAGGTGGGATTTCAACTGTAAGGCACACCCTTTCTACACAAATTGATTCAGAGATTGCCCAATGTGGGATAGGAACTTGGCATAATAGTTGATTCTGCTGAAAAATACCTGCAAATAATGCACTTTTTTCAGTGGGCAAAGAGTCTACTGCAGTGATATTCCTATCAGTAAGCCTGATTCATTCTTTGGTGAGCCAGTGCGCCAAATACTCCACATCCAGCTGAAAAAACCTGTCCTTCTCTAAACAACAATGCAGGCCTGCTTGCCACAGGGTCATAAAAAGGCTGTACAGATTTTTTATATGATCCTGCCAGGAGGATACTGTGACAAGGAGATCATCCATGTAATTCAGCAAGCCAGAATATGCTACATCAGCTGTTCCAGAGACATTTAGAAAATTGTGGGGGCAAGGCAATGCCAAATGGGAGCCACTTCTATCATGCGAAAGGAGTATCAATCACAACAATTTTCCTTGATTCCTCATCTGACGGTAACTGGAGCTAATCATCAGAGAGTCAAACTGTGATTCCTCCTCTGAGGATAACTAGAGGTAATGGTAAGAGAGGTTGGTCTTGGAGTAATATACCCCTCCAGCGAGCCCAGATGTGCATACATTGTCTGATTTATCAAGAGAACAATGGGCCCTGTATCCACCTTGAAACTGACATCTGTGATGCCTTGGCTAATAGCTATATAAAAAACAGAAAGAAACTTCCACATGGGAAAAATATATTAAAAACAAAGATTCCAAGACTTACCAAGTGGGAAAGAGCCGGCAGACAGGCACATGAACAAAACACACAAACACACACACAGAATTACGAGCTTTCGCAACTGGCAGTTGCTTCATCAGGAAGGAAGGAAGGAGAGGGAAAAATGAAAGGATGTGGGTTTTAAGGGAGAGGGTAAGGAGTCATTCCAATCCCGGGAGTGGAAAGACTTCCCTTAGCGGAAAAAAAGGACAGGTGTACACTCGCACACACACACACACACATATCCATCCGCACATACACAGACACAAGCAGACATATTTTTGCCTTTAAATATGTCTGCTTGTGTCTGTGTATGTGCGGATGGATATGTGTGTGTGTGTGTGTGCGAGTGTACACTTGTCCTTTTTTTCCCCTAAGGGAAGTCTTTCCGCTCCCGGGATTGGAATGACTCCTTACCCTCTCCCTTAAAACCCACATCCTTTCATTTTTCCCTCTCCTTCCTGACGAAGCAACTGCCAGTTGTGAAAGCTCGTAATTCTGTGTGTGTGTTTGTGTGTTTTGTTCATGTGCCTGTCTGCCGGCGCTTTCCTGCTTCGTAAGTATATATATATATATATATATATATATATATATATATATATATATATATATATATATATATATATAATAGAAAGAAACTTTCACACGGGAAAAATATATTAAAAACAAAGATTCCAAGACTTACCAAGCGGGAAAGCGCCAGCAGACAGGCACAATGAACAAAACACACAAACACACACACAGATTTACTAGCTTTCACAACCAATGGTTGCTTCTTCAGGAAAGAGGGAAGGAGAGGGAAAGACGAAAGGATGTGGGTTTTAAGGGAGAGGGTAAGGAGTCATTCCAATCCCAGGAGCGGATGGATATGTGTGTGTGTGCGAGTGTACACCTGTCCTTTTTTCCCCCTAAGGGAAGTCTTTCCACTCCCAGGATTGGAATGAGTCCCTGCCCTCTCCCTTAAAACCCACATCCTTTTGTCTTTCCCTCTCCTTCCCTCTTTCCTGAAGAATCAACCATCAGTTGCGAAAGCTAGTAATTCTGTGTGTGTGTTTGTGTGTTTTGTTCATTGTGCCTGTCTGCCAGCGCTTTCCCGCTTGGTAAGTCTTGGAATCTTTGTTTATATCCAAGCGGGAAAGCGCCGGTAGATAGGCACAATGAATAAAACACACAAACACACACAGAGAATTTCGAGCTTTCGCAACCGGCAGCTGCTTCGTCAGGAAAGAGGGAAGGAAAAGGAAAGACGAAAGGATGTGGGTTTTAAGGGAGAGGGTAAGGAGTCATTCCAATCCCGGGAGCAGAAAGACTTACCTTAGGGGGAAAAAAGGATAGGTATATACTCGCGCACGCACACACAAACACACACACACACACACACACACACACACACACACACACACACACACACACGCATATCCATCCATCATCTTTCCTTTTCCTTCCCTCTTTCCTGACGAAGCAGCTGCCGGTTGCGAAAGCTCGAAATTCTGTGTGTGTGTTTGTGTGTTTTATTCATTGTGCCTATCTACCGGCGCTTTCCCGCTTGGTAAGTCTTGGAATCTTTGTTTTTAATATATTATTCCCATGTGGAAGTTTCTTTCTATTATATATACGCACAAAAAATAGAAAGAAACTTCCACATGGGAAAAATATATTAAAAACAAAGATTCCAAGACTTACCAAGCGGGAAAGCGCCGGCAGACAGGCACATGAACAAAACACACAAACACACACACAGAATTACTAGCTTTCGCAACCGATGGTTGCTTCTTCAGGAAGGAGAGGGAAAGACGAAAGGATGTGGGTTTTAAGGGAGAGGGTAAGGAGTCATTCCAATCCCGGGAGCGGAAAGACTTCCCTTAGGGGAAAAAAAGGACAGGTGTACACTCGCACACACACACATATCCATCCGCACATACACAGACACAAGCAGACATATTTAAAGGCAAAGAGTAAGGGCAGAGATGTCAGTCGAGGCGGAAGTACAGAGGCAAAGAAGTTGTTGAAAGACAGGTGAGGTATGAGCGGCGGCAACTTGAAATTAGCGGAGGTTGAGGCCTGGCGGATATCGAGAAGAGAGGATATACTGAAGGGCGAGTTCCCATCTCCTGAGTTCGGATAGGTTGGTGTTGGTGGGAAGTATCCAGATAACTCGGACGGTGTAACACTGTGCCAAGATGTGCTGGCCGTGCATCAAGGCATGTTTAGCCACAGGGTGATCCTCATTACCAACAAACACTGTCTGCCGGTGTCCATTCATGCGAATGGACAGTTTGTTGCTGGTCATTCCCACATAGAAAGCGTCACAGTGCAGGCAGGTCAGTTGGTAAATCACGTGGGTGCTTTCACACGTGGCTCTCCCTTTGATTGTGTACACCTTCCGGGTTACAGGACTGGAGTAGGTGGTGGTGGGAGGGTGCATAGGACAGGTTTTACACCGGGGGCGGTTGCAAGGGTAGGAGCCAGAGGGTAGGGAAGGTGGTTTGGGGATTTCATAGGGATGAACCAAGAGGTTACGAAGGTTAGGTGGACGGCGGAAACACACTCTTGGTGGAGTGGAGAGGATTTCATGAAGGATGGATCTCATTTCGGGGCAGGATTTTAGGAAGTCGTATCCCTGCTGGAGAGCCACATTCAAGGTCTGATCCAGTCCCGGGAAGTATTCTGTCACAAGTGGGGCACTTTTGGGGTTCTTCTGTGAGAGGTTCCGGGTTTGAGGGGATGAGGAGGTGGCTCTGGTTATCTGCTTCTGTACCAGGTTGGGAGGGTAGTTGCGGGATGCGAAAGCTGTTTTCAGGTTGTTGGTGTAATGGTCGAGGGATTCAGGACTGGAGCAGATTCGTTTGCCACGAAGGCCTAGGCTGTAGGGAAGGGACCGTTTGATATGGAATGGGTGGCAGCTGTCATAATGGAGGTACTGTTGCTTGTTGGTGGGTTTGATGTGGACGGATGTGTGCAGCTGGCCATTGGACAGATGGAGGTCAACGTCTAGGAAAGTGGCATGGGATTTGGAGTAGGACCAGGTGAATCTGACGGAACCAAAGGAGTTGAGGTTGGAGAGGAAATTCTGGAGTTGTTCTTCACTGTGAGTCCAGATCATGAAGATGTCATCAATAAATCTGTACCAAACTTTGGGTTGGCAGGCTTGGGTAACCAAGAAGGCTTCCTCTAAGCGACCCATAAACAGGTTGGCATACGAGGGGGCCATCCTGGTACCCATGGCTGTTCCCTTTAATTGTTGGTATGTCTGGCCTTCAAAAGTGAAGAAGTTGTGGGTCAGGATGAAGCTGGCTAAGGTGACGAGGAAAGAGGTTTTAGGTAGGGTGGCAGGTGATCCGCGTGGAAAGAAGTGCTCCATTGCAGCGAGGCCCTGGACGTGCGGGATATTCGTGTATAGGGAAGTGGCATCAATGGTTACAAGGATGGTTTCCGGGGGTATCAGACTGGGTACGGATTCCAGGCGTTCGAGAAAGTGGTTGGTGTCTTTGATGAAGGATGGGAGACTGCATGTAATGGGTTGAAGGTGTTGATCTACATAGGCAGAGATACGTTCTGTGGGGGTTTGGTAACCAGCTACAATGGGGCGGCCAGGATGTTTGGGTTTGTGAATTTTAGGAAGTAGGTAGAAGGTAGGAGTGCGAGGTGTCGGTGGGGTGAGGAGTTTGATGGAGTCAGGTGAAAGGTTTTGTAGGGGGCCTAAGGTTCTGAGGATTCCTTGAAACTCCGCCTGGACATCAGGAATGGGATTACCTTGGCAAACTTTGTATGTAGAGTTGTCTGAAAGCTGACGGAGTCCCTCAGCCACATACTCCCGACGATCAAGTACCACGGTCGTGGAACCCTTGTCAGCCGGAAGAATGATGATGGATCGGTCAGCTTTCAGATCACGGATAGCCTGGGCTTCGGCTGTGGTGATGTTGGGAGTAGGATTAAGGTTTTTCAAGAAAGATTGAGAGGCAAGGCTGGAAGTGAGAAATTCCTGGAAGGTTTGGAGAGGGTGATTTTGAGGAAGAGGAGGTGGGTCCCGCTGTGATGGAGGACGGAACTGTTGCAGGCAGGGTTCAATTTGGATAGTGTCTTGGGGAGTTGGATCATTAGGAGTGGGATCAGGATTGGTTTTCGTCGTGGCAAAGTGATATTTCCAGCAGAGACTACGAGTGTAGGACAGTAAATCTTTGACAAGGGCAGTTTGGTTGAACCTGGGAGTGGGCTCTCCAGCAGGGATACGACTTCCTAAAATCCTGCCCCGAAATGAGATCCATCCTTCATGAAATCCTCCCCAATCCACCAAGAGTGTGTTTCCGCCGTCCACCTAACCTTCGTAACCTCTTGGTTCATCCCTATGAAATCCCCAAACCACCTTCCCTACCCTCTGGCTCCTACCCTTGCAACCGCCCCCAGTGTAAAACCTGTCCTATGCACCCTCCCACCACCACCTACTCCAGTCCTGTAACCCGGAAGGTGTACACAATCAAAGGGAGAGCCACGTGTGAAAGCACCCACGTGATTTACCAACTGACCTGCCTGCACTGTGACGCTTTCTATGTGGGAATGACCAGCAACAAACTGTCCATTCGCATGAATGGACACCGGCAGACAGTGTTTGTTGGTAATGAGGATCACCCTGTGGCTAAACATGCCTTGATGCACGGCCAGCACATATTGGCACAGTGTTACACCGTCCGAGTTATCTGGATACTTCCCACCAACACCAACCTATCCGAACTCCAGAGATGGGAACTCGCTCTTCAGTATATCCTCTCTTCTCGATATCCGCCAGGCCTCAACCTCCGCTAATTTCAAGTTGCCGCCGCTCATACCTCACCTGTCTTTCAACAACTTCTTTGCCTCTGTACTTCCGCCTCGACTGACATCTCTGCCCTTACTCTTTGCCTTTAAATATGCCTGCTTGTGTCTGTGTATGTGCGGATGGATATGTGTGTGAGTGCGAGTGTACACCTGTCCTTTTTTTCCCCTAAGGGAAGTCTTTCCGCTCCCGGGATTGGAATGACTCCTTACCCTCTCCCTTAAAACCCACATCCTTTCGTCTTTCCCTCTCCTTCCTGAAGAAGCAACCATCGGTTGCGAAAGCTAGTAATTCTGTGTGTGTTTGTGTGTTTTGTTCATGTGCCTGTCTGCCGGCGATATATATATATATATATATATATATATATATATATATATATATATATATATATATATATATATATATATATATATATATATATATATATAATTTTTAATATATTTTTAATATATTTTTCCCATGTGGAAGTTTCTTTCTATTTTATTTACATCATCTTTTGCTACCTTTTACTCATAGATATATTTCTGATGACATAGAATATTTTTCGTTTCGTTGTATAGTGTAGAACATGAAGCGTGTAGGACCATGTTTACTGTGCTATTTTTTTTTATATGAGTTCTTTATGACAAAACTTTGATTTTGTTCCTAGTGATCTTTCAAATGCTTTTATTAAATGTATTGTGTGAAATGGAATGCAATAGGCAGAACTGTTGTAAGAACTGTGGAGTGAGAGAGGTATCAATAATTGTCAGGTCAAACAGTAATGGAGACAGTGGCAGTTAGCCTGAAAGCATCGTGGTATGGAAGTGAGTACTGTGCATTGTAATGGTGTGTGCTTAACGTGATATTAATACCGAACTTTCTTGTGTTAGATCAGTGTGGAATTTGACTTTATGATGAATATACTAAACGGACATTGTATTATGCAAATGCTCTTGGTTTTTCCGGAACGATGCCTGTGACAGTGACGAGGCACTCATGAACAGGCAGTATTGGCGTCGGTTTAGAACTGAGCTGCATTACATGAACAGTGAATTTAATATTGCTCTTTTCTTCACTACAGTATATGATGTGTGCTAAAACACTAAATGCCAATGTGGAAAGTGTGAACTGTGTTGCTACGTAAGTGACTGTTTTTGTGGAAAAAGTTTTATTATGAATCTCGAATGTTAACAGTAGATGGACTGTTTAGCTTTGCAATTGGCTAAGTATAGCAAGTGGAATGTTAATTTAAACACGATGTGGTCTGTGCAAAACTATTAGGTGAGAAATCTGCAGTTGAACCAATACAACCTTCAAGTGCTGCATAAGCAGTTACTTTGTTCCAGCCTATGACAAATGGATGCTATGGCACCTATTACCACCACCAGCTGAAACAGAATGTAAGGATAAGTGATATTTTAATGTCAAGGACACAACTGGAGGCACTTATAGGATTCATATCATCAAACTGCTTCTACCACCGTCACCACATCACGCCGACCCTGAACAGCTAAGACATAAAACATTCCTCTCTTCAAGAAACACAAATGTAACCAATTTAATTGCCTTATGCTTTGTAATAGACTATCTCTTAATGTTTGCCTCTATAAATAAAAGTAGTGTACTGTAAAGACTGATCACATTCACTGATTGTTGACCCCACCACTAACAGTAGTTATTGCCATCATCTATTTGTTTTTATTCTTCAAAGTATTTGCATTAGTTGTTACATGCGTTGTATGTGTCTTTTGGAAGGGCCTGCTTTGATGTGTATCTGCAGTAATATAGACAGGAGAATTTGTGTGTTGCACTGTGAAATGTGGCCAAACATGCAAGTTCAGGCATCTGCCATTGATTTTATTTACACCATTGGTTCAAGTTAGCTTACTGGAGGGAACTTTGAATCTGACAGTTGTCAAAGTATGTGATCTTTGTTTACATACCACTTAGTGTCATATTCCCATTCATTCATGTTTAGATCCAAATTTATCTGGGTTTAACTGTTAAGTAGATAAAATTACAGTACACTGTGCCATTATTTATCAAATTAGCTTCAGATTGTTTTACTGTTTTCCATTATCAAAGGATTTTATTATCAGGAATTTAACAGGATTCGGAAACTTCTCATACAGAGGTGTGCTTTTGAAATTTTTGGAAGTAAAATGGGTTCATGGGGCTTACACAACATTAATTTTTGTCATGCAGTTTTTCTTTAAACATTTTGTGATTACAAATTCATGGTCATAGTAAATCTCTGCTAACTGTTTTCTTCACACAGCCTAGAGAGAAATGTGAAGTGTGAGAAACAATTTACACAATAAGGGATTGTGACTGCAGCACATGTACAGTGTCCTGGTACTTGTAGATGGGATGGGAGCAGGTTACACAGGTCTGACACACTGAGCAGAGAAGCCCCTCTTTGCCACAGTGCATGCAGGGTCTCAGCCATCATCACTGTCTGCTCAGGAGTGAGCAGAAAAATATTGCGGGAATGAAGGGAGTGGTCCCCAAAACCATCAACAAGGGGTGGCTGTAGGCTTGAATGCCATGCTGATGTCAGACAATGATGAATCACAATGTTGCTGCAACCTAGGATATGTCCTATGCCTCTGCAACGTAGGGGTGGAATGGGTGGTGATGTGTTAACCGCCACAACCTGTGTCCTCGCAAGAGTCGTTTGTTAGCAGCCGGCACAATTTCAAACAACTGTGCAATGTGTGGGATGTCCTCCAATGGTGGGTCATCCAGTTTCAATGGCACTGTGCAGATGTCAGGATCGATTGTAGGCCGAACCATGACATTTTTCAAGCCAGTGACCCAGGAAGAGTATGATTGTCTATGCTGTTTATAGTATTGGTGAAGCTCGAGCCTGGATGCAACTACATATCTGTGGGAATAATAATTAGTCAACAGAGTGTGTATCTTCTTAAAAGAGAGTGTGATGTGGTGAGACAGAGGTGCCAATTTACGGAGCAGAAAAAACAGATCTGGTGGGCAACCCCATGACACAAATAATGATCACTGCAATCGATCATGTGTGACTTGAAATGCCGAGAAATGTTGCTACAGTTGATGTCAATACATGTCCCAGTTCTCTGTAGTGTCACTAAAAGATGGATATGATGGAGGAAGGTTGAGGGTGTCACATGCAGTGGGCGTTGAAGCCTGGAGCAAAGTGGCCTCAAGCACTTGAAATTTATCCACCCAAAGGTAAGCCAAGGTTTGTAAAAATTCTATGTGAGCTGCTGCTGTTGCATCAGCTGTTATTGTTGCTCCAGCAGGCAAACCAATTTAGCATCTATGTTACCAGACAACTTCTTTTTTCCTCATCACCAATACACAAGTGTCAGAACCCAGGAGAGAAGCAGGTGATGCCACAAGATGGAAGGGCTACCTGGAGAAGAAAACACGATGCCAAGTAGTAGTCAAGCTAAACAAGGCAGACTGATGTTTCACCTTATAGTATAACATGGTTTGTGTTTGATCAGTCCTTTTATTAAGAGAAATTTTATTTAAGGCTCATGCATAAAAATGCAAGGTGAAAGGCTTTTTCTTTTGTTTAACAGACATTATTAAACATATCACAAAAAGTTTTTTTCTGACTGTGGGCACCCATTAGACATTCTATGGCTATAGTACTTCTCCCTGTAGAGCAAACTTTGTAATATATGTATGCAGCGATTGTGATTCACTTTGGGTTGTTTACTTAACGAGTATAGACTTGTATATTGATTAGCAGCAGTATATACTGTTGTTGACTGTCATTATGGCCTGTGTTAATCCAAAGCCTATTTTTTGACATAGATTGTGTTTGATGTTATCTTGACTTAAAGAACGGTAGTCATTTCAATGAAATAGAACAACAAAAGTTTGAAGTACATAGAATTTTTTATTTATCCAAAAGTGACTGATCTGAGTTGTGCAAATTACATATTGCCATTGGATTTTTGGAAATTTATTTCTGAATGTTTCCTGATTAATATGCAAGCCTGCTCTCTTCATTGGGAGCATTAATAGTCCATTGCTATTTTCTGGAAATCTACATATCCGTCTAGGACATTCATGAGCCAAATGTGTACTGTAATTACAGTAGTACAGGCTTCAGAGATTCTATGTGTGAGAGTAAATACATTATCAAGTTTCAGGAGATCCTATGTTATTTAGAAGACTTGCACCTAACCAGGGAGATCTTCACAGACCAGTACAATGACTTCCAGAAATCCTCCAAAATGTTGTGAATGACTCAAAACCCACTGACTTGTGGTATTACCAATTAATTAAAAACAGCTAAATAACAAGAGCTGCATGCAATGAACCAAATAATAATAATAATAATAATTAAACAGAATATTTTAATAATATAATTCCTTAAATAAAAGTCAGTGATGTGACATAAGACAAGGGCAAACCCGAAAGAGCCTATGCAACAACAATGTGAAAAGTGGAAAACTTCATCAAATTTACGTCAACAAGCCATGACCAAAGACAGCTGTAATCCAAATGGCAACCAAAGAGAAAGACCAAATGGTAAATGAGGTTGTTATTGTATAATTGTACTACAGTAATGATAGTAACTAAGAATATCACATGTGAGTACAAAACTAGCTGGGTGGCCATATTATACCAGCATGAGAAATTTATTGGTAAGCATATTCATGTGGTGAGACAGGGGGCATGCTCACATGTGAGTGCAGTGCCTCAGCAATATTATTCCTTCTAATGGCCATCTAAGTCATATCTTCCAGCCTGCACTCAACTTCTGAGCAACTTGATACCAGATCCCTCCCATCAAAATCGGCACATATGCGTAGAAACAATCCAGATGGTGATGTGAGGGTTGGAATGAAGACATGGGGATAGGGACAGTCCCTTCAAGTAGCAGCTGTGAGAAGGGAGAGTGTGCGGCATCATCCATTGGGACATCTCTGGCAACAGACATATAGGGGATTCCGATGATCCTTGCCGATGTGGAGAGGATCACCAGCACAGCAGCAGGTAATCACAGGCAGTCACCAGGGGCACCACCTGTGGTGCTTACGCTTAACAATGGAGCTGTTTGTGGTGGGATTGCTTGAGCCCATTCTGTGTTTGGCCCAACGATACCTACTGACCATAGGCCTCCACTGCTGTTGCCAGCAACTAAGCCTTAGTACTCCTGCAGGAGTAGCCCCACACAGCAAAGCCAGGTGTGTAACTCTGAGACTAACGAGAGTGAGGCTCTGAAGGTGGCAGCATCTGTGAAATGAATGGCAGAGGGTACATCCCATTTTACCAGTTATTAGGGTTCTTCCCGTTCCATTCACATATAGAGCATGAGAAGAATGATTGGTTGAAAGCCTTTGCACCTGCTGTAATTATTTTAATCTTGTCCTTACAATCCTTATGGGAAAGATATCTAGGGAGCTGTAGTATATTCATAGAATCATCATTTAAAGCCGGTACTTGAAACTTTGCTGCTGTGCAGGGTAGCCGCACTGTCTGAGGTGTGTTGTCGTGGTCTGTGCACCTCCCCTCATTGGAGGTTCGAGTCCTCCCTCTAGCATGAATGTGTGTGTTGTCCACAGCATAAGTTAGTTTAAGTTAGATTAAGTAGTGTGTAAGCTTAGGGACAGATGACCTAAGTAGTTTGGTCCCATAAGATCTTGCCACTACAAAAAACTCTGCTAGTAGATTATCTTGGGATAGTAGTTATACCTTCGAGAGTCTGCCAGTTGTTTCTTCAGCATCTCTGTAACAGTTTGCCATGGGTCAAACAAACCCAGGACCATTTGTGCTGTCCTTCTCCATGTATGTTCAGTATCGTCTGTTAGTCATATTTGATATGGGTTCCATGCACTTGAGAAATATTATAGAATGGATCGCACAAGTGATTTGTAAGAAATATCCTTTGTAGACAGATTGCACTTTCCCAGTATCCTACCAATAAACCAAAGTTTGCCACCTACTTTACTGACAACTGAGCCTATATGATCATTCCAAAATAGTTCAAATGGCTCTAAGCACTATGGGACTTAATACCTGAGGTCATCAGTCCCCTAGACTTAGAACTACTTAAACCTAACTAACCTAAGGACATCACATACGTCCATGCCCATGGCAGGATTCGAATCCGCAACCGTAGCAGCAGTGTAGTTCTAGACTGAAGCGCCTAGAACCGTTTGGCCACAGCAGCTGGCTGTGATTATTTCATTTCATATTTGTATGTGTCAGCAGATTCCAGCTGTGATTCACTGATGTTATAGGCATGAGATACAATATCTTTTTTTTTTTTTTTTAATTTTATGAAGCACACAATTTTACATTTCTGAACATTTAAAGCAAAGCACCAATATTTTCACCACTTTGAAATTCTATCAAGATCTGACTGAATATTTATGCAGACTCTTTTAGACAGCACTACCTTATAGATAACTGCACCATCTGCAAAAAGTCTGAGGTTACTATTAATGCTGTCCACAAGATTATTAACACACAACATGAACAAGAAGAGTCCCATCACTCTTCCCGGGGCACACCTGAAGCTACTTCTACATCTGACGATGACTCTCCATCTAAGGTAACATGCTAAATCCTCCCTACCAAACAGTCCTCAATCCATTCACAAACTTCACTTGATACCCCGCGTGATCAAATTTTGGTAATAAACACAGGTGTGGTCTGAGTCAAATGCTTTTTAGAAATCAAGAAATACTACATCTACTTGATTGCCTTAATATACAGCTTTCAGTATCTCATGTAGGAAAAGTGTAAGTTGAGTTTCACATGAACAATGTTTTCAGAATCCGTACTGGTTGGCATGGAGAAGATCGCTCTGTTCAAGATATCTCATTATGTTTGAGGTCAGAATATGTTCCAAGATTCTACAACAAACTGATGTCAAGGATATTGGACAGTAGTTTTATGGATTACTTCTTCTATCCTTTTTGTAGATGAGTGTGACTTGTGCTTCCTTCAAACTGCTGGGCACAGTTTTTTGTTGGAGGGATAAATTCAGTATATAAATTCAGGCATAAACTCAGTATAGATTATTTTATTGGACTCTGGAGCTCTGCTCATTTTCAATTATTCAGCTGTTTCTCAACACCACTGACACTGATATTAATTTCACTCATTTTTTCAGTAGTATGACGTTTTAATTTGGGCAATTCTCCTGGGTTTTCCTTTGTAAGGAACACTTGACAACAGAGTAAGGTTTTTTAGCTTTGGTACTGCTACCCTCAATTTCAGTTCCTGTCTCATTCCCTACATACTGCACACTAATTTTGGTGCCACCAACAGCATTTACATATGACCAGAATTTATCTGAGCCTTGCAAAAGATTATTTGATAGTATTCCGCTATGGTAGTCATTGAAGGATTTATGCATTGATCTCTTGACAGCCAGATACATTTCATTCAGCTTGTCTCTATCTATAGTCCTATGCATTTTTTAAAAAGCTGTAAAGCAGCAGCCTCTGTTTCTTTAGAAGTTTCTTTGCAGCAGCTGCATACCCTGTGCTGAAAGTTTCACGTTCCCCACTGAGATATTAGACTAGTGATATTTTATCTAGTTTATTGAACATATATATCCTTCTGCTTACTTTAGTTGTTCTTTGTACTATGATAATCATTGTTGTCACAACCTTGTCATGACCACTGACGTTAGTTTTGATTAGGACATCCTCAAAGAGGTCAGGTCTCGGTTCAAATGGCTCTGAGCACTATGGGACTTAACATCAGAGGTCATCTGTCCCCTAGTTTGTAGAACTACTTAAACTTAACTAACCTAAGGACATTATACACATCCATGCCTGAGGCAGGATTCGAACCTGTGAATATAGCAGTCACGTTGTTCCGGACTGAAGTGCCTAGAACCGCTCGGCCACCATGGCCATTAGATCCAATATATTTCCATTACAAGTTGGGTTCTGAACTATCCGTTCGATGTAGTTTGCATAGAAGGTATTTAGTAATGTTGCACAGGATGTCTTCTCACATCCACCACTAATGCAACTTAATTTTCCCAATTGATTGTTGGATGATTAAAGTCTCCGCTGATTATTTCAGTATGAATGGAGATCTTCAGGTGCAAGTGAACTGAGGTTTTCTCTAAAGTTTTCCATTGCATCAGGAGATGAGCCTTGTGGGTGATAGCATGATCCAATAAGCATTTTATGCTCACCCCTCATACTGAATTTTTCCCAAATAATTTAACACACAGTTTCAATTTCTATCTTGTTGGATTTTAGTTTTTGTCTACTGCATCAAATACCCCACCTCCATTTCCCATTAGCCTATCCTTTCAATATATTATTAAAATTTCCCAAAAAATCCCACTGCTATTAATTTCATGTTTCAGCCAGCTTTATGTGAATAGTACTACATGAGCATAGGCTTCACTGCTTTTCAGGAGCACTTCAAACTACAGCAATTTGTTGCAAATACTTAGGCAGTTAACCACTAGGATTTTAATATTCTCCCCTGTGGGAGACAGTTCTTTCAATCTTACACTGATACTTCTGGGCTTCCTACAACTATCACTTCCTGGATTGGATGAGGAGTCACTTAAGCAAAAAAAAAAAAAAAAAAAAAAAAAAAAAAAAAAAAAAAAAAAAAAAAAAAAAAAAATTGTGTGCATCCCATACATAGTCAGCTACTTGGGTATCAGCCTCTGATGTGTAGTACACACCTCACCCATTTAAGGAAACCCTACAGTTCTCAACGTCTGGTGCATCTCCAGGAAGTCACAGCCTAGCTTGTTACAGAAGGTTCAGAGTCTCTGGTTGAGTCCTTACACTTGATGCAAAACCAAGGAACCACAATCAGTTCTTGCCCTCAGGTTCAGTTTCCCTGAAAGACAGCACCTCAAACTTGTTGGTTAGGGGAATGGTGTAACACCCTGAGTTATTCCTGGTCCCTGTCCACACCGTACAGGATGCCTAGATCTACCAGCAACACACCAATTGCAGTCAAGTAAATGATTAGGACACATTGTGTACTTTCTGCAGAGGAGACAGGATACACAGGAGAGGATAGTACTTGCACTACCTTTGGTTGCAGTTCTCAGGAGCTCATCCAACACACTTCATGAACAGCATTCACAGTGGGAATGCATTTTGGCTGGTGTAATTTATTACAGGACATTGAACAAATAACTTTAAACTAAACCTTCTGATTATCTTTTAATCTATTGAGCTAAAAAGTACTAATTTGCAATGAAAATTGAAGCTAATAAATGAAAAGACATTTGTAATAAGGCAAGAGAAAAGCCTGTGTTAAAAAATAATAGTTTCCTGAAACTTTTTGAGGTTAACAAAGTCGAAAACAAAGTTAATTTATGATATATGTAAATAATATATACTCATCTTTAAGGGAAAGATAGATGTAACATAATATATTAGTTACATTATCTGATACAACAACTAAATCAAAAGCACCGATTTACTTGAAATTAGATTATGCACAGGACAATGTTAACTTCTGAAAATCATGGGTAAATACACAGTGGAATTTGGGGTGATATATTCTTTGGCAATAACTGTGAATCACAAATACTGATTTGCTACAAAATAAGTTATTCAAAACACTTGCTCCGGTAACTTACAAACATTTTGTTTAGTAGGTATCGGAAAATATTCAAAAATAACCAGTTCCTTATATAATTATGCAATAAAATTAGAGAAGAATTGTTTTGAAGGAGGATAAGCTTACTGTTCTCCAATATTTTAAATAAGCACAAATAAGTTAAAGCCTACAACTGACGATACAGTCCCAGTACTAGATTATCACAACACTCACGAATATTCAAAATTTCACAATGCAATACAAACACGTCCTAATACAATCAATGAAAGCTTACGGAGAAGCAATGCAAACAGTAAAATATCTTAATCTAGACTTCCAAATCAGCACATGGTTCTTGCATATGTGGTCTCACACAAACGAAAATTCTGAAATCAGCTTTTATATATAAACAAATGAACAAATTGCACATATTTTTTACTTAGCTGCTTTTGTGCCAATTTCAACATTGGCATGCCAAAGGAGAACACTGCAGCCTAAGTTTACCTCAGTTAAAATTTAGAAATATGCAGCACCAGCAAAGGACGTCTCCTGGTTGTTGCAGCTAACAATGACAGAGCAATGAGGCAAGGTCCACAATTGCAATCCCTGGAGTATATGGAGTGGGTTAAAATCATTAATCAGCATAGTGAGGGCTGACACACTGGCAAAGGATACAGCAGCTTTTTCTATTTGCTACATAAAAGTCAGAATGAGACATTCCACTTCAGCATTTGAGGAAGGATGGAACCAGTGGGCTGCAAGTATGTTTTATGTCATTGGCCTCACAAAAATCTCTGATGGTGGAACCATAAATTGTGGCCCATTATCTGGGATCAATATGTGAGGGAAATGGGGAAACCATCCATTGAATGTTGCCACTTGTGTCAATGTAGTAGCACAGGACCTGCTCTTGGTTGAAATCAGAGTCCAGCTCAGAGGTGAGATGCTACAACACATCGGCATTGGAGTGCTCCACACTGGGCTTATCTAGATGGTATAACTTTATGCACTCAGAAACACTGCCCAGCACTGGAGTGTTGGGCTATTCACTCTGCGAGGCAGGAGTGTGGCCTGAATAATGCCACCTATGTCTCTGTAATTAGAGTGAATTGTGTTCCAAAAAGTTAGACATGAAATTTCTTAATGGCTACCACTACACCAATGTCTTCTTTCCAATGTGGGAATAGTTTCACACTGTGCAGGGGTCAATGGCTCTGACACATATACTGTAGGCTGTTCGGAGCCATACCTGTTACTATGACCACGACTGTCCTGATGTCATAAGTGGCCGTGTCGGCTGCCACAACCAGCTGGCAACTGGGACAGAATGGCTTGAGGCAAGGGGCTCATTACAGCATGGTCTTCAAGAGAAAATCCACTCAGACACAGGCACAGGGGTCCTGTTGAAGGGCACACCATTTCTATGCAGACTGATTGAGGGATTGTGAAAACATAGGCTGCACGGGGTAAGAAATTGGCTTAATAGTTGAGTTTGCCAAAAAAATCTGCAAATCAGGTAAGTTTTTGGGTAGGGGAAGGAGTCTGTTGTAATGATACTCGTTAGTGGGCCTGATTCCCTCTTTGATGAGCCAGGGTCCCAAATACTCTACTTCTGGCTGAAAAAACCTACACTGCTCTAAACAACAACACAGGTCTGTGCCCCACCAGATAGTTACTGTTACAGCATTCCACACATTGTGACATGATGGGTATAATAAAAGTATTGCTATGTATTAAGCCACTGTAGCAATAAGTTCTGTTGAGAATGTTGAGAATGAATAGGGACTCTCAGATCAGGAAATTTACAGTTTTAAATAACAAGTAGTGTGGTTTTTAGAGCTCATATGCCATTATTTTGACCCCTGCTACCTGTAGTACGAAAATGTCATGAGTACGAAACTATTTTGCTAGAAGGTCACTGCACAAATCATAACAGACTTAAATACATTGTGACAGAGAGTTGTTCTAGAAGCTGCAGTACTAGGCTGTGATTTTGTGCCTCATTAGCATTGCTGATTGTATGGGTCTTCCCTCTCAATACCTAGAACAGTACACTGTATAGAGTTAAATTTTGCATATTATTCAGTTATTGCCTTTTGGTAGGAGGTATCTTTACATGGTAGAATGATTTAAATTTTAAATTTTTTATGTATGGGCTTAATTCCTGTGTAGATCACACACATACTCCCACTGTAACTGTGTGTTGTAGTTGGTTTCTTATCCTTGGTTAAACTCCACTGTCGCTGAAGTATTTCGTGCTTAGTTGTTAAGTGATGCAGGCAAGTTCCTATACGTATATTTTTGAATGTTATGTGTTAAAATGTCTTCACGATACAATTTCTGTTAATCTCCAGGGTCTTGCGTTTTGTATGATGTGTTTGATGTGCACAGAGAGCCCAAGCGTTCGCAAGTGTCCTTCAATTTTCCTTTTCCTGCTGCAGTCTATTCTGACCTAGGGATCGGAAAAACTTAGTCTTTAAAACTAATAGCAGTATTTTGGTTTTAAGTAACTGGTATTTTTCATTTTTTGTCTCAGTTACAATAGGTGTTTTTTATTATTACTGTATGAGTAAGAAACTGAAATATCCATTACCCATAGCATTTCTTGTCCTTAAATAAATCTTGTTTTAAAAAGTAATTATTTTTATTTGAGAAATTTGCATGGGTTAAAAATATTGACATCACTGAATATGCAAAAAAGCCATCTGTGCTATTTTAATAACAATGCCAACAGAAATTAGAAACAAGAACATGACATAAGAATTGGTGCAGCATGGCTGAGATAATACAAGTAATGTTCCTGTCGCCCTGTGTCATGGTTTTAGGTATGTGCAGTGTGTACAACGTGCACCCATCTGGTCTATTCAGTTGCTTCTCACTGTCATTGCCAGACATCTGCTGTACTGCAAAGTGGCACCAACCCTAGTCTGGAAATATTTTATGAAGTGACACAGCACTGAAGTACACTGCTTCATTTGCTTTAAGGGGAGATGGAATGCCCTGTCCTGACAATGTTAGAGTTAGTGACTTGGCTTCCCTGTAATTCAGGAACCACTGTAGCCATTGACATGACACTTTTACAGGGCATTAAACTGTATGTTCTGAGTTTAGTGGCCCACAATAATTGCATTTCAGCCACTGCTTTTGGAAATACATTTCTTAAATTACATGTTTGTGTAGTTTTCTTGTACATTATCCTAAATAATTTTAATTATACATAACATTATGTTCTTCTTTTAGTTCAGTAGATTCAGGATGTGTATGTTATTACTCCCTGAAAATTTGAATACACTACTCTACATGGTTTCTGAAATGTAGGAAAAAATGCAACAGAAAATATAAATTTTCAGGAACAGCTTCTCGATTAGATTAGATACAGTTTTCATTCCATGGACCCAAAAATAGAAATGATTCTCGTAGGTGTGGAAAACATCAGAAAGTATAACATAAAAACATAACACATTTGAATATAATACTTACTACCTTGATCATTTGTCAGGAGATAGTTGAAATAGGTTAATACAATGCAGTAAACTAGAACAACTAATATTTACAGAATTAACATGCTGTCAGAATGAAACACTGTTATGCACTGTCAATAAATTTATCATACACAAAATACCTAATCTTGACTGTTGTGACAAAGTGTTGTCAAAACTGAAATCTAACAGATATTTTTTACTTAAGTTGGCTTAGCAATCTAAAGTTTCAAAAGACTGTAAATCACTTAATATATGTTTAATTATTTTATTTTTAGTCACTCAGAAGCACCCTGCACCATACTGTATATCATCCTCTTGATCTTTTTCCAAGTTTTTTTTCTTCTTTCCTTCTTTCTGGATTCCTTAGTGGCCAACTGTGCTGCATACTTCATTTTATCAATTTGAAGCTTGTCCATTGGTTCAAGTTCTCTGATGCAATTTGCTCCAGGATTAATTCCCATATGCTGTAGCACTTTCACCCTAACAATGTTGCCATCATTAAAAACAGTAACAGCTTCACTGACCCCTACTTTAGTGTCTTCATTCCAACAAAAATATTTTTTGCTAAGCGAGTCCATATAAGATTATTGAATGACTCATTGGGCTTTTGAGTCTGACTATGCAAACACTGCTTCAGTAATTCAGGATTTGCCAGGTCTTTATAAATAGGTTTTATGATATCCGTGACTGTTGCTGGGATGAAATGTTTACGGTTGTATGGACTGTATGAGTACTGGCCATTGTGGTAATTGCATCATGAATCAGGTCCAGGAGGGCAAAGATGGTGTGCTGGTTTTTCATCAGTTGACTGTCTGTGGAACAAGGTAGCCCATACTGCCTGCTTCAGTTTCAACAAATCATCAGTGTTATTTCTAATGGCCATCCCATAATTCTGCTGTAGTTCATCAATCATTTTGTCTGTCAGCCTCAGAAAAAATTTAGCACTTCGACATACAACGCGTGTTTATACTATGAAGCAATATGATACTGGTTTTGACTGTGCTACCAATACAAACATGTAATTTAACCTTTATAACACAGAAATCCACAGCCTTATATGTAAATAATTATTGATTTTATTAGATATTGAAGTAATGCAGGTAAACATTGTAAAGTTTTCAACCAGTATAGATTATATTTCAAAAATGAAATAAAATACTTCCCATATGAGTTTATAAGTGAGGTATATATCATTTTATTTGGAAACTGCAAGTTTTATAATGAGATAAAAATTCGAAAATGTGAAAAAAAATTCCGTTCTAACTCCCCTTAAAAGATTAAAGATTTGGCTGCCATTTCTATGAAATAATAAAAGGCAAAGGAAATTATGATAATAGCAATAAATTAAAAACTTAACAACAATTCATTCATAGTATACAATAAGAATAGAAAGTTGCTGATCTGCTGCCTTTGTCTTCATAATATGCCTTTATCTGCTTGAAGCCACTGAATACGTGCAAATTAACACAAAAACAGCATTTCTTCAACCTCAGTTTACACCTTTCGGCACTGACTATCCATCATAACCAAACAGTGGTATGTGCATCTTCATATTTTTATGTCACAATGATTGTTCCATAAAATTTCAGCTCTACAGCTGCATGCCTGAAATTTTATGGAACAAATAGTGGTATGATTTTAAATTACAACATGATATTTGAGAAGAGTTTCAAAAAATTTGCACCAATAGCAGAATACTGGCGATTATTTGTAGTATTCAACCACTTCTCCATTTTCGAGAAAAGTAGCAAATGTTGGACGGACTAAGTTTCCTTTTATTTGTCTATTTAATTTAATATTTTGATTCTATGTATCCTGAAACTGAGAGAGTTAAAATTTTTCAGTCTTTGTTCTATACTTATTACAATGTATAATATGAATAAACAACTGAAAATCAGTTATTTCAGAAACTGGTTATTTTGTGTGGGTTTAAAAGTCACGTTAAACTGGAGTGGAAACTGTTTGTTTCAGAGATAACTGCCATCCCTTTTATACCTTCTTTTTATCTTTCCTATCGAGACCTGATGGGTGTAGTTTCCTGCCTTGCAGCCACCTTGCTGTGAACAGATGTTCAGAGCTTTAGGGGTCGCACAAACCACTTCTACACAAAAACCACATCCAACACAGAACCAAAACACATCAGTGTGCAAGGGAATAAGCTATATCATGAACTTTGATTCCAATGAGTTCTTATTGCAAAACCTGTCACAGACACACAACCTGCATCTAGGCCTTATGAGAAAAGTGGCAAACCCTTAGATTCTGACCATCCTAGTATTGTCTATCAGGTTATTAGTGAAACTAGGTGACTTTAGGCCTCAAGAGCATAATTACACAATTAACACTTGTGTTGCAAAAACCACTGGGACACTGTGTGACATGCCAGATTGCAGAAAGAAAGGGTTTGCTTTTAGTCCTCTCCCCTTTCTTTTACCTTCTTCACATCTTTTGTTTCTTCTGTAGAGAGTAATGGAAATGGAACTCAGTGCATGTGGATAAATGTGTGTTTGCCTTTGGAGATTATGAGACAAAGGAACATTCATATGGTGATGTACATAAAGATTACATTCTGCTGTCATCTTCTGCAGGGCAGAGATGTAAGTAGAACTTTGAGGGCAGTGTTGATATGAATATATATGTATGTGGTTAATTTTTATGGATGGAGTTGCTCCAGTTATTGATGTTATTTGTGCAGGCAGGAGGTCCTATGGCTAATGTGTTTGAAGGTAATTATGTACAGGCAAGAGTACCTGTGTCAGGTGTATTAAGCGATAGTTTTTCTGTTGTGCTGATAATGTTTTGAGGTGGAAGCTGAGCAGGACATACTGAATGCTAATGGAGTGGAGCAGGATATACTGAATGCTAATTAAGTGAAATTATGTCACTAACTGTATGAGTGAAGACAACTTAGTGATGGTAATGGTCTGTTTTATGCTGCCACTCCTAAATGCCAGAATACAACCATTAACCATGTTTCATTTGCCTCACTGTGATTTTCCAGATGATGTACCAATGTGCTTTTAGAGTCATTTAATCTGCAGCCTCTGTCACCTGTAGATGCCTGCTATAAGAGGACACCACTTTGTGTGAACATGTGATCCAGCATAGATGTCACCTTGCGGCAAGCCAGCCATACATAGAAACACGATGAATGATGTTGAGCGAGTAAGCTTCTGTATGTCTAATCGCGTCAGCTCTCCTCAAGTGTCTACCAAGTGTAGCTTGTGATTTGTTCCTATTCACCTGCCCTTGCACTACCTTGACACATACCCACACAATCCATACAGCATATAGCAAGCAGTGTATGCAGGCAGGTGTGGGAAGAAGAGCCCACCTATGCATCATGCTTCTCTAGTAGATATAAATTATGCAATCTGTACAGTCTGTAATAAATTTAATAACTTTTTATGTTCACTGATATAAAAAAAAGTGTTCCATCTGCTGCTGTACACTTCTAGAGAGTTTTTTTCTTTCTTCCCCCCCCCCCCCCCCCCCCCCACCTCCCACTCCCAAAGTAACCTATGTACATCAATCAATAAAATCTTTTTCAAAAGTACAATAAAGTTCAGTGGTTAAAGAATAGCTTTTTCAAAGAGGCGTAATATTCTTCAAATCAATAAATATCCTGTACTACACACTTTCTAAAGTAGTCTTCCTCTGTGTTCAAACTGTCTCCATGCCAAATTTCATTAAAATCAATTCAGCAGTTTAATCATAAAAAGTTACAAGCAAAATGAAATTCCACATTTACAAAACTTTAACTTGCAATATCTTTTTCTTTCATGATCCAATTTTGATGAAATAAAACATACATGCTGCCCCAAGCTACGCTCATGTTACCTCTGAAAATATGTCTAGTAGTTTTGGAGGTCAGTATATTCAAATGGACAGTCATGACATTTTTACAGTTTTTTTTATTAGTATAGATAGTACATTCAGATTAGTTTAAGTACGTTGATTCTGTACTATACTTTTCTGTGATGGCTGGCTCGCATGTACAAATATGCACTGTAAATATCACACTAAAATTATGCTGAAGCATAATAGAAGTGATACACAAAACTACCGTCCAACATCCCTGACACTGATTTGATGTAGAATCTTAGAACATATTCTGAGCTCAAACATAATGAGGCATCTTGAATAAAAATTACCTCCTAAGTGCCAACGGGCAAGGATTCTAAAAACATTGATTACATGAAAGCCAAATTGCACTTTTCTCATATGGCATACTGAAAGCTTTGGATCGAGGCAGTCAAGTAGTGTAGTATGTCCTCATTTTTGGAAAGCATTTGACTCAGTACCACACCCAAGCTTATGGTCAAAAGTACAATCATATGGAGTACCAAGTGAAATTCTTGACTGAACTGAGGACTTTTTGGCAGGGAGGATGCAGTATGCAATCTCAGATGGGGAGCCATCGTCATATGTACAAGTAATTTCAAGTGTGCCCCAAGGAAGAGTGTTAGGACCCTTGCTGTTCACGTTGCACATTAATGACTTAGCAAATTACATTAATAGTAAGCTCAAGACTTCTTTCAGGTGGTGCAGTTATATGAAAGACGCAGCATAAATATTCAGACAAATCTTGATAAGATTTCAAAGTAGTTCAAAGATTGGCAACTTTCTTTAAATGTACAGAAATGTAAAATTGTGCACTTCACAAAACAAAAAAAGGAACTCCTATGACTACAACATCAATGAATCACTGTAGGAATCAGCCAACTCATACAAATACAAGGGTGTAACACCTTGCAGGCATACGAAATGGAATGGTCACATAGGCTCAGCTGTCAGTAAAGCAGGTGGTACACTTCATTATATGTAGAATACTGGGAAAATGCAATCAGTCTACAAAGGAGATTCCCTACAAATCACTCACATGACTGGTTTTGGAATATTGCTCAAGTGTGTGGGACTTGTACCAAATAGGACTACAGGGGGATGTTGAACATATACAGGGAAAGCCAGCATGAATAGACACAGGTTTCTTTGATGCATGTGAGAGTGTCACAGAGATACTGCATGAACTTGACTGGAAGATGCTTGAAGACAGGCATAAACTATCTCAAGAAAATCTATTAACAAAGTATCAAGAACTGGCTTTAAATGATGACTCTAGGAATATATTACCACCCCCTACATATTGCCCACATGGGGACCATGAGGATCAGATTAGAATAATTACTGCATGGACAGAGGCCTTCAATCATTCCTCCCATGCTCTATATGTGAATGGAATGGGAAGAAACCCTGATGAGTGGTACAATGCGACGTACCCTCAGCCTTGCTCTTCATGCCAGTTTGCAAAGTAGACATAGATCACAGCTCCACCACCATATTATAACTTAACTATTCAGCTCAGGAAGGAAATTCATGTTGTAGTTACTCTTCTTCTATAAAATGATATAGCCGAAACATATACAGTAAATCTGTTTTGCAATACTTTTATTGTGTCACAAGTACACATCACGCACAAATGAGCCTTACAGAATCTGTAATAAAATTTAACTCCTTCTGACTACTGGCATTTGGGAGAAAGTGAGATTTAAAGAGTTAGGTAGATCTACTCCAAATATAAATCTAACAACTAGAGGGCATGGGACAAGGCTCATTGATTTAGGTCAAACTATGTAGTAGAAGCAGGTAGATGATCCTTCCAAGTACCTAGAATATTTCCCCTACAAGATAAAATGCTCTCTAAAGATTTATGCATGGGCTATGAGGGATTTTGAGGGGAAGTTCATATATCAATATGGTAGCCCAGAGGTCAAATTCACTGACTGGCTATTTGTTGTGTTAGATTCAATTCCTACAGGCACCCAGATTTTTCTCCATTTCGTTTTATTCCTTGCAATTTTAAAATATCAATCATAACATTTAAACAGCTCAATTTAAAACTGTAAAGTTAATACATTCAATTTAGTTAAGATTACTACCCTTTAAATTCAAATGGTTATATGTTACCACATTGTTGCACACTGGTAAAATTTTGCACAAGCTGCCACAGATATTTCCCTTGAAGAGGCTAGGATGTGGGAATCCTACCATATCCATTTTGGTGACAAGGAAATTGATTTGCATATTTTGAGGTTTCTTTTGAAATAATGCGAAGTTTAATTTGCTACTTAATTTTTTCTACAGTACTATGTCTTACAGCTCTGCTTTTTTGAATGTTTCACCTCATTTCCAAGTCAAGAATATGCAGCCTCTCTTTGTGATGTCTATTTGTTTGTCTTTTACTGTTCAATGGACAGTTATACTTTGTGCTTTTATTTAATTTTTGGAGCTAATGGTCCACTGCTCTACAGATGAGCTAAATCCATAGTTGGTTTAAAAGCATTTACTTCCATTATTTTCTTTCAGATTGTTACTAAAAGGGTTAAAAATAATTGCACATTTTCAATTCTTATATTCACTGAACTGACAATCCCTTTCATTCTCTCTTTATTAAATTTTTATGACCTGCGTGCAATAAAATCAATATGTACTCTTTTCTTATGTATGTGTTTTACATGATGTCTGAAGCCCAAATTGCAGTACTCCTCATCACACTCTGGTCCTTCTGTATTGAATTTTTTGCAATTTTGATGTGACTGTTATGGTTACTATGTGGACAACAAATTTATAAAATGGATGGACAACTTTTCTCGAACCTTGCATTGCCAAAATTCAACACAGAGATGCATTCTGGCATCCTATACCTGTTTCAAACTACCGTAGTACAAGAACTGTACTGACAATCTGAACCAGGTATTCTTAAACCTTATTTCCTGTGCTGGTTTGTGTTTGGTCTATTGGTCATACAAAATTTAAGATCCTTTAAAAGTTGGTGTCACTCCTTGATGACTGTCATCAGTGCTTAACCTGCTGTCAGATAGAATCTTCTTACTCTGTTTTTATGTACATTCAGCATCATACTGCTGCTACAATCTGCCAGTTGTGTGTTTGAAAACATGTTTCCTTCAAGGTCATTTTAGCAACACACATGCACTTGTCACTTATTGGCTGCACTTACCTTTCATGCCACTGTGATACTACTATTCCTTCCTCCTCCCCCATCTTCACGCCACTACCCAGAGACTCACCTCCTCACTCTCACTTCGTATCTCTAGCAGCAGCACTTCCTCTCTTCTCCCATATTATTTCATCTTCACTCTCATCCCTCTTCATGTCATGCATCATGTATTTCTCCACAATTTCCCATCACGCAGGACTTGCTTTAGACTGCAGAGAATACGCCACCTCCCCCTCCCCCCCCCCTCCCCCATTCTCCATCTGCCTACTAGAGAGGGTGACATTATCTTTCAATGACGTCACACGGTTATCACTGTTCCCCACCACACTATCCACATAAAAGTCTCTGGCATTATGATGTATGTTTACAAACAATGCTTGCACTCCCATCAGGAAAAAAAAACACATTCTAGCTGTGACCTATTTTGTATTAGATGAACTGATTAATGACAGAATGCATTCTTTCCCTCTCTTTATTTTAAGTTTTATGAATACGGCCAGAAATTTTTTGTTTCGTTAATATAAACAATTACATTTTATTTACTCTTTATAGAATTTTGCCTGAATTTTTCTCCATGCCTATAACTTTATGTTTTATACTTTCCTGACACATCTGGCTGGTTTCATAAAAGGCATTATAACAAGTGATGCCCTCAAGTTTTGACTAATAGCTATCTTAGCATTTCCTGATGACTGCCCTAATTATGTATCAACTATATTCCACCAAACACCTAAGTTTTATTCCACTGTACTTGACCAACAGAAATTATAGTTCCTATACATAATCATTTAAGTCTTTATCCTGGTTTACATAAACCCATATCAGTTTTGCCTTATGAACAGACGAAGAAACTTTTGTTGTTGTTAGTGTTTTACTCTCTTCCTATGAGACGATGATTAGGGTGTAGCATTCTTATGTAAGGTAACTGATGTGGAATGAGTGTAATAGTTTTTCATGTGATGGATGTTCATGATTTGACACCGATCTGTTCGACCAATTACTTTTTTTTGCTTCATTTTCCTATATAACTGTGTTGTAATGAGGTGATACATGTTGATGATTTTACTTTGTGGTTCTGGGAATTCAATAAACATTCAACGATTTGTGTGTTTTCTACAATTAATGAGTAGTTTAACTTGAAAACGTATGATGTCTGGATAACCCTTAAACTAGGTGCATTCAAGTTAGAGTTATATGATCATGATGGGATATGGGTCAGAATAGGCAGTATGAACCCAGAGAGAACTAAACAGTTAGTCACTTTCAGAATACTAAAAGAGAGCAATATTGTACAACTGAAACATGAACTGAAGGTGGTAGATTGGCCAAATACACTACACATTATAAAAAATCTTGATAAATGTTTCTCTATGTTTTTATATATCATTAAAAATGCAGTGGATAGTCACTGTCCACTTATCACAAAAAGATGCACCCCTAACAACAGAAAAAAAACCTCGGCACTCTAACAAGTGGTACATTCCAGAGCTTAAACAAATGAGGACACTGCTACTTATACTAAAAAATAATAGTGATAAAAATAAGGAAGCCAGGAAACACTATGTGACCTTTAAGAAGTTGTACAAATATGAAATAAAATCAGCTAAATGTAAAGTAAATTATTAATATATTGCAGGCTCAAAAAATGCCTGTCAAGCAGCTTGGAATATAATAAAAAGTGAAATCAATATGAGCAAACAGGAAGCCACAGTGCCTATAGATTGCAATATCCTTAACAAATGTTTTATAAATTGTGCCAGCTCTCATTTTTCTTCTTCTTCTTCTTTTGGTAAAAATAATTCTGATAATATTTCAGCTGCTGTAACCCTTCTTAAACAACAAGCACCAGCAACCAAGAAATTCTCTTGATCAAAAATCACCTGCGGCCGCATTATCAAATCCATAAAGAAACTTAAAAACTCAAAAACAGAGGACTATTATGTGCTTAGTAACAGTATTGTTAACCACATAGCCACTGCAATCTTAATACTACTGACATACCTGACACATTGCATACTTGAAGAAGGAATATTCCCTGAATGTCTGAAAATGACAGTTACACTCCCAATCTATAAGAAAAATGACAGAAAAATGGCAAACAATTATAGACCTATATCAATAGTTTCCATTATATCAAAAGTAATAGAAAACTGCATACATATCCAAATTTACAATTATTTTGAAAGTAATAAATTATTGAGTAAGAACCAGTTTGGTTTTCAATCTGAACTATCGACAACCAAAGCAGTTGAATGCCTCCTTAGTAATATATATGAAGGATATCAAAACAAGAAACTCACTTGTGCTACACTGTTAGATTTAAGAAAGGCCTTTGACTCACTCACTCATGAAATAATGATAAAAAGACTAGAACATTATGGTATTGTAGATAAACCATTACAATTTTTTGAATCATACTTAAGCAATAGGGGACAATTAGTAAAAACAAACTATCAAATGTTAACACCCATGAAAGTAAAGAGAGGAATTCCACAAGGCTCAGTGCTTGGACCTTTCCTGTTCATTGTTTACATCAATGACTTCTCAAATTATATGCCATGCAATAATGTACTGAATGCTGATGATATGACACTAATAACAGATGGAAAAATATGCAAGATGTCATAGAAACAAAGTAGTAACTGAAATTATCAGTGACTGGTGCAGAGCCAACCTTTTATCAATAAATAAATTGAAAACTGGAGAAATTTATTTCACCCTGAAACCAATTGAACAAAATACAAAAAATGTCAAGTTACTAGGTTTACATATAGATCAAAAACTTACATGGGACAGACACACAAATTATCTATGTGGCAAACTTGCACGAACTCTCTTTCTATTAAACAAGCTGAGACACATTGTCAGTAAAAATCTGCTAATCTCCACATACTTTGCTTTTTTTCATTCTCAACTGCAATACGGGGCACTTCTTTGGGACAACTCAGTGGGTTCAAGAACCATCTTCAAGTGGCAGAAGAAAGCAGTCAGGTGCATTTTAGGACTAGCACCAAGACAAAGTCACAAAAATCATTTTAAAGAATTAAAGATAATGACACTACCTAGTATATACATTTATTATTGTTTAATATATGCTAAAGAGAACATAAAGAACTTTAAGTTAAGATCTGGAGTGCATGTTCATAATACTCAAAATAATAGTAACAAGACCTAACATACACAAGGCTGACATTAACACAAAAGAGCCATAAACACCTTAGCTTGAAATTTTATAACAAATTCCCAAAGGCTGTGAGTGAACTACCAATGAAGAAGTTTAAGCAAACAATAGAAGTGTGGCTCAAATGTACGCCATATTACTCACTTGATGAGTTTCAAAAACAGTGACACAAAAGAGATATGCTACATGAAACAAAAAACTGCCATATGAATTATACCTACATGTTTGTGACAATAATGTACATGGACACTTAAGATGTACCATAAAGATATCTTGATACTATTGTATAATTAACTGTTATGATTTATTATTATTTCTTTCTTATCTCAGATGTTATGTCTGGTCAAAAGTAGAAAGTGACGCGGACCTTGATCAAGCATGACTTCCTTTTAACTGTACGGTATATGTTATATTGCATTTAGGAACTTTTGGGTAATTGAACATGTATCAATAATTACGGATTTCTGTAGTTGTACATATAACTTTGGATGTAGCTGTATTGCATTGATGTACTGGTGGATATTGTGTGGTATGACTCCTGTAGTTGATAGTATAATTGGTATAATGTCGACTTTATCCTGATGCCACATATCCTTGACTTCCTCAGCCAGTTGGATGTATTTTTCAATTTTTTCTCCTGTTTTCTTTTGTATATTTGTTGTATTGGGTATGGATATTTCGATTAGTTGTGTTAATTTCTTCTTTTTATTGGAGAGTATGATGTCAGGTTTGTTATGTGGTGTTGTTTTATCTGTTGATGTTATGTGATCTAAAGGGTAGTAGAAGTGGTTATGAAATTGCAGTGATGTAGCCGATGTATTTATATGAGTGATTGCTTTGTGTATTTTGCTAGTTTCTGCTCGTTCTAGAAAGAATTTTCTACCTGTCCATAATGTAGGTTTTTTATGTCGATAAATCCCCTTCCTCCTTCCTTTCTGCTTAATGTGAATCTTTCTGTTGTTGAATGTATGTGATGTATTCTATATTTGTGGAATTGTGATCGTGTAAGTGTATTGAGTGCTTCTAGGTCTGTGTTACTCCATTTCACTACTCCAAATGAGTAGGTCAATATTGGTATAGCATAAGTATTTATAACTTTTGTTTTGTTTCTTGCTGTCAATTCTGTTTTCAGTATTTTTCTTAGTCTTTGTCTATATTTTTCTTTTAGTTCTTCTTTAATATTTGTATTATCTATTCCTATTTTTTGTCTGTATCCTAGATATTTATAGGCATCTGTTTTTTTCCATCGCTTCTATGCAGTCACTGTGGTTATCCAATATGTAATCTTCTTGTTTAGTGTGTTTTCCCTTGACTATGCTATTTTTCTTACATTTGTCTGTTCCAAAAGCCATATTTATATCATTGCTGAATACTTCTGTTATCTTTAGTAATTGGTTGAGTTGATTTGTTGCTGCCAGTAGTTTTAGATCATCCATGTACAGCAAATGTTTGATTTTGTGTGGGTATGTTCCAGGAATATTGTATCCATAATTTGTATTATTTAGCATGTTGGATAGTGGGTTCAGAGCAAGGCAGAACCAGAAAGGACTTAATGAGTCTCCTTGGTATATTCCATGCTTAATCTGTATTGGCTGTGATGTGATATTATTTGAATTTGTTTGGATATTAAATGTGGTTTTCCAATTTTTCATTATTATGTTTAGGATCTGTATCAATTTAGGATCTACTTTGTATATTTCCAATATTTATTATTATTATTATTATTATTATTATTATTACTATTACTATTGTGAATGAATAATTATTGTATTATAATTATTACTTTAGCATGCATATCTGCTTGCCCTGCACAGGCACATTTATGTACAATAATAATTATTGTAATTTTTAAAAAAATGTATTGAACACACTGACAATGCCAGTTGTATGGAAAAATACTGAAAGGCAAATAAAGATTCTGTTCTGTTCTATTCTGTTTACAGCAAATGCCATTAAGATATAAGTACACTGACTAGCAGCAGTTAGGACACCAATTCTTTGAAAAGTTTCCAACAAGAAGTTTCCTACAGCACAATCTTGAATTCACACCATAAATTATTCATGTTACTTGCTTTTGGGATTTGAAAACTTAGCTTCATTGGATGAGTCACCCCATAGTGTGACATCACATCACATTATGGAATAAAAGTAACTCAATATACATCTTTTTCTTTTTATGCACCCAATTTTAGACAAATTTCGCATTACAAATAATGATTTGTTAAGTATATTTGCAATTGCTTAATATGTTCTCTCCAGTTGAATTTACTACCGTGCTGTAATTCTAACAGTTCAACTCTGTCAGCCTCTATTATATACTTCATAAATTTTATGAATATCCTAGGTGAAAATCTTCTGAATTTATAAAGTCAAGTCTAAAATATATGACAATGAATTTGGCTACAAACTATTCAATAACATATGCAGTAGATACTGAAGCTATAGTTGCAGATGGCTATAAATGCTTGACACAAGAGTGGGAATTCTACTTTTATGCATTCAAATATTCTCAATCACTTTTTAGGATTTATAGTGAACTCTTTGGATATGGAAGAGGCTTGCAGTATTGTTACATGAAAAAGGTAATTATAACCATAATACAGATTCCAATTAAGAGTAAGCTCTGACAAAAGCTGATTAACTGAGAAAGCATGTAGTTTAAAAATCAGATGATAATGGTCATCAGAGATTGTGTAGCTTATCAATGTTGTCCTAGCATAGCAGCAATGCCCTTGAATAATTACATTAATGTTTTTACACCTCAGAAAACGTTTTGGAGAAGAAAATAATAAGAACTAGTGAGGCTTTTGATAAGCCCAAAATTACAGCTGCTCATGCAGAATGTCGTAATGTAAATGCAGAACAACCCAAGTAAGGGAATTTAATCCCACAAAAGGTATTCAGTAGCCTACTGCTTGATCTTATCAATACAGCAATACAACAGAAGAACAAATGACTAGATAAAGTGAAAACTAAAGTAAGGGATGGTAATACATTCCAAAGGCACAAATCAATAATTTAATAAAACTACTGAGAAACACAAAAAGATAAAAATAAGCAACTTAACCATATGAGAATACCATAAATAAAATATTACACACATTAAGAAAAAAGAATATGTACACACAGGGACAGGATGAGAATGTAATTAAAAACAGTAAAAGTCTTCATTCATACATAAACAATTATAATGATTATAAATAACTAGCTTAGATCAGTTAATAATCATCTTGAGATTTGAAAATAAAATAAGAATAAATCATTAATATGTATCCATTTAAACAGATAACTCATATTGAAAATATTTAAAATTATTAAAAATGTACCAGATTAAGTACATAACAGAGATTCAAGATATTTAAAATTTTGCTTGATTAATAACCTTTTGTTCAAAATAGAACTATTTGATGCTGAAATATATACTTAGATTGCAGCATATTGCCAAGATAATTACTCTTAAAATAAGAAGCAGAAGACTGCATTTGTCATGAACATCTGTACATCAGGTTAAATATCAATTATGTTTTTTTACTGTACCAAAAGTTAAACATTTGAAATTCAATCATTAAAAAAAATTCTATTAATTATAAAAATGCTCGAAATACTTGTGTATTTGCTTTCATCTCTCCATACCTAAGGAACGAACAATAGTACAAACTTCACGGACATCAATTGATTTGTTCCCAGCATGATCAAATACTTCAAAAGCTTCAATAATTCTCTTCTCCAAATCGGACTGATCTGAAAATTATGTGTTCAAATAATATATTACATAATATTGTTAGTTTATCCACTTATATCTTGGATTTAATGTAATAGGAATCTTAAGTATTATAAAAACTACTGAAATTTAAAAGTGCAAAGGCACTTTTTTAAATAGGAAAATGAAAAAATTGGGTTTATGTATTATTCAAATGGACCAGACACATAGAGATTTTTGAGATAGTAACTAAGCATCCATATTTCCAACAATGACATTATTTAAGTATTGCTAAAATCATGTTTATAAAAAAATCATTTGTTATATGATGTTGAGTGTGTCATGTAAAGACAAATCTATTTTATTGACCATGGATATTAAACAAACATTTGAATGTCACTCAACAACATTTCAGAATGGTTTTCTGTCTCTGTACAACAATTTCTAACTACAGGGGGCTCCTTTCAGCTAAACACTCCAGCAATAAACTTTTAATAATAATAATAATAATAATAATAATAATAATAATAATCTTTATTTTTCTGTAATAACCTTATAGTCTTGGATATTATAATTATTGCACAACAATATTAATAATACACAAATATAGTGGATATATACAAAAAATAACACAGTAGATACTATTCATCAAATATCTTTAAAAAATATTTACTGCTATTGACATGATGGAGGTGGATATCTACAAATATAGTTTCATAAATAAACTATTTGAGATATCTTTTAATTAATACCTGTTTTCATTTGTACTTAAACTTCTGTCAGGAGTGGTGTTTTTCACAATGATATTAGGTACAGTGTGTCAAATTGATCACATTGGTTATTTGCATAATTATTTATTAAATTTCATTTTCAAAATGCATTATAAATCGAAAATATCTTTAAATAAATGAAAAGGTGACATAAGATCACAAGAACAATAGAAATATTAACCATTCAGTTTCCTTATTGGTACTATTGGGCTATGGTAACAAATGACAACAACATTATTTTTTCACTAGCTTCTTTATTAAATTTCACTAATTAAACTCATTATAAATGACAAACACCTTTACAAAAAGGTGAAGGTGACAATGGAGCATGACGATGATACTATTACTCATTCATTTGTATCACCACTTTTGGACTGTGGTAACACTTGAGAAATTTTATTGCAGTCAAAGCAAAAAGTTTCAATGTGTGTCAATCAGTTTGGCTTTTGACACATTTTGCAACAATATTTTCTCAGTTTTTTCTTTACTATGCAGGTGTTACATTTTTTTCTCTGGATCCCAGTTACTTTTCACCTTTTCTGCTGTCTGTCTTCTGATTCTTCTTTGCATGCCTACAATGCCCTACAATGTTGTAGCCTTGGTTGGAGATCCCTGTGAATTGCTGTGGAGTCCAATCTTCTGTGAGACAACTGTGGTAGAACAATGCGTGACATAGTTCTTTCAGGAACCCTTTTCTTCTGAAACAATTCTCATTGTTGGCACAATAAATTACTTGTGCATTGATTTCATCATATCGATAACTGCAAAAAAATTCAACCATAAGCCAATGGCACATTTCTTGCAACACTGTATGAACTTAACTGAAGTGCCAACTCCATCTCTGCTGCTATTATAAAATGTTACAATCGATGGCTTCTCATTATTTCCATTGTCAGCATTTACTGAATTGTCTTCATACAAATTTGATGCCAGGATCATGCACCTTCCCTTAATAGGAGTACCGAAAACTACAATACAACTTTTATCAAAGCCAAAAAGTGAACTGGGAACAGCTCTTCCTTTACTGGTAGTAAATCCCAGAGGAACCACATGTTTTTTTTCTTCATTGTCCCAACAAAAGAAACATTTTTCCTTCCTGACTCTTCTATCAAGCCAATACTAGTAAATCAGTTACCTACTATCACATTTTGACCTACCCGATAAATAGGTTTGACACATAACAAGTTGATCCGTGTATTATGTTTTCTGCTCCATGAGAAACTTTTTTTTAATATATATATTCTACACTGCCAGAAAAAATTAGTACATCTTTTAGATGTTTCCAATTCACTCAAGATCCATTGTTGCAATAGTGCATATGGAGTACATGAAATGATTACATTTACAGATGAATAGCACAAGCGCCACTGTTGACCCATGCTAAAACACCCAAATTACTACATGGTGTAGCCTCCAAGGGTGGCGATGCAGGTGCTGACTCTGGGAACCAATCAATCATACAGACAGCAAATACTATATTGGGATACATTATACCAGGCCTGCTCCACCTGTTGACATAGTTCTGTAAGAGTTTACGACTGACAAGTCGCAAGAGCCTCTTCTCACTACATCATATTCCACAGTGTGTGGGTATTATTCTGTTGGAACGATGCATCACATACCTGTTGCAAGAATAGCAAAATAATTGCTCTAACAATATTCTGCATATACCTAGCACTGGTTAGGTCCCCACTAGAAACACCAAAGGTGAACAAGAGTTATCATTTATCCCACCCCAGATCATAAAGCCTGGAATGGGGCCAGTGTGTCTTGGACAAATGCACTCTATGAGACAGTACTCACCAGGTATATGTAATACACACAAACATCCATCACTTACATGTAGGCAGAATCTGCTTTCTTCACTGAAGACTATGCCATGCCATTCCATCTTCCAAGGACCATCTGATAGCAAAAGTCGAGCTCGCTATATGATCTGTCACTGCTGTCCTCACAATACAACAATCCTGATAGGCGTCTGTGCTATGTGGATGCCCAGAACCTCATCTACGAGTGTGAGAATGCTCATGAGACCGCTGACATCAGCATCATTGTGCAACTGACACAATGCATCCAACTTGCATGACAGTTCTCCAAAGGGACCATCCCACCGCTTGGAAGGCACAATTTGAGCCCTTTCAAACTCACTTAGTTGACTGCTATTTGTGAGCATTTCCTGTTATGGGGTAGAAACAGATGGTGCTCTGGTAGTGATACCACTAAGCTATCTGTTGGTGGACAACACTGAAACCATTATCAGTACATCTGCGGGGTTGTTCATAAATCAAGGTCACCAATGCTTTTTCACATAGTAAACATAATTTTATAATGAAATCAATTACATATTCTGAAAGCTTGGACTTTTAGCTATTTTTCACATAGTCCCCATCACAATCAATGCATTTTTGGAGACTCTCTGGAAGCATTTTCATACCCACATCATACCACTCTCCCACTGACTCATAGAGGAAGGGATTGACAGCTGCCTTGAGCTCTTCATTGCTTGAGAATTTCATTCCCCACCAAGTGTTGTTTCAAGTTGAGGATCAAATAGTAGTCGCTAGGAGCCAAATCACAGCTCTATGAAGGATGGCCTATGATTTCCCACCCGAATTTGGCAATGAGATCTATTGTGATGCTGGCAACATGAGGGTGGGCATTGTCATAGTGCAAAACACACTCCCTTTGTCAGCCGATCCCTCCAATTGTTCTGTACAGCCCAGCATAGTTTTGTTAGTGTATTGCAGTACCTTGCCACATTGTTTGTTGTACCTTTTTCCAGGTAGTCGACCAGCAAACATATTTCCTATCCCAGAATATCGAAGCCATCACCTTCCCCACTGTCGGTGTTTTCTTGAACTTCTTGAGATTTGGAGAGCTGGAATGCCGCCATTCTCTTGAGTGTTCCTTAGTCTGTGGCATTAAGTAGTGAACCAAATATTCATCCCTATTTAGAGCTGAATCCAGAAATTACTCATCCTCTTCCTAGTACTGACACAGAGACTTGCAGGCACTTTCGATGCACTTCTTTTTATGGTCATCAGTGATCATCTATGCCAGATGCCTGGCACACACATTGTGATATTCAAAAATCACCAAAATCTTGTCCACAGTAGTCTTAGAGATGTCCCTTCTCAGTTCGGCAATCTCACACACAGTTACACGCCAATTCGCAATCAAATATTCTTTGACTTTAGTCACTGTCTCATCTGAAACTGATGGATTCCCACAGCCAGCCTCATCATGCACATTTATAAGGCTGTCTGTGAACTCCCTACACAACTTACACACATTTTTTAAATCCATACACTTTTCTCCATATACATTGGCCAACTGGCGAAGAATTTCAATAGATGTTGACCCCTCAAACCACAGACATCTAATCACAAGACACTATTCAGACTTGGTAGGAGTATTGATTTGTTCATCCATTGTTAATGGCTGCTATTCCAAGATGAGTGTCACAGAGAGACAGGGACAGGCAAGACTAGTGGCATGGGAAGCAAGGAACATGGTACTGTTGTCAGATTTAAGCTAGCTTGCTCTGTCCTGACAGGAGATTGTTGGAGACCTTACTTTACGGACAATACTCATACTTTCCCCCACAAGGCATATGCTGTCACTGGATCAAAATCAACATTGTTTTCCCAGGTGTACTAATTCTCTTTTATGACAGTGTATATCTAATGCAGGTGCAGGTGACTCCAAAACTGTTATTTATGGAAAATCTTATTTAAAGTTATTGTTTAGTTGTTTATATTTACTTTCCTAATTACAATGATGGAAGTGATTTTACTGGAAGCCTGAGTAATTAAAAGTGACACCTAATTAAAGTTATGACAAATGTGTAATAGGAAAAACACTGTGAGGAAATAAGCAGGGATACTGTTCCACCCATTCAAAAACAGGCACTCCCAGCTTTCTGAGAATGTATTTAGAATTATCTGAAATTAATTAATTCATGAAATAATTGACATCAAGAATTCAGACCCTCAAACTTTCAATCACCTACTTTGCTTCACTGATTGCAAGAGTCTGAAATTTGACATAATTTTATTGCTGTATATTTTTCTGAATTGGAGAACACCTCTCACTAGTTTAGTCAGTAATTAATATTTCAAATAATTTAGTATCATAAAGTATTTATTTCACGGTGGATGCCATAAATATACACTGAGGATTTCAGAAGATTCATAACAGTATTGTTTCATGAACTTCTGTGAATGACTATCCAGGAACAGTTTACAAAACCAAGCAGTAGTGAAGTCTTAGATTCAATGCAAAACAGCAAAATCTAACTCAGCAAAATCTCCAACCATAAGTTCCAGAATTAATGTATCCTTACACCTGCCTTCAAATAGTCAACCCTGTACCAAAGTTTGCAGTCCAGTAACTCGCCAACACACAGACAAAAACTTCATGTCAGACTGCGTAAGAATCTGTTGGTGGTTTGCAGAATTTGGGTAACATCTCAATTTCAGTATGAAAAAAAGTCCACGTCTGATGATCATGCACCTAATGTCTATATGTTGTATCATGTTAGACTTGAAAGCACACATATAATGTGATTATGTCAGTATGTGTAAAAGGCTACCACCAGTGTTTTTACTTACAATAGTTCTGTCATTTTAATGTTACAGTAACGGTCTGTAATCATGGAATATCTTTGCTACTAATAAACATCCAACTTCAAAGTGCTAATATTCCATCACTACTATATTGGACTACATTATTAACCATGGTGACAATATCTCAAACTGTTTCGTGTGCACTGTTATTTTCATGTTCCTGTCATTGTACATTTTAACACTATGAACTTTAGCTGATACTGTGATGATGTTTAACGACTGGATGAGTTTCTTCACAAGTCCTTGTAATGGAAGAAATGATCATCTCCTTATTTGTATCAACTGTGAATTCTAAAACTGAAGCTGGCCATCAACAATCGTACAGTGCAGTTAAAGTGGGATGAACCATTTCTAAAATTTATTTTGTGTCCGGACTACATCATTTAGCACTGTCCTTAACATCAAGAGTCTACAGGGCAATTCTGCAGTAAGCAGGTAATCAGAAAGTCACATACAGTGCACTGGTGTGAGAAATTGTTCCATAAGGACACAGATGATATGAACAAATTTACTTGCAAAACTCTTTAACCTTGGCACAGTCATAAAAAATCTAGGCAACACCAAAAGTCACATACTTTCATGCCGTGTGAGAGTCTCTCTTTGTTTTGGAGGACAAGACAACTGGTCAGGTCAGTGCAAGGTTATCAACAAGAAATCAGATAGGAGTAATTCAGGAGCAGGACTAATAATGAATAAGAAAATAGAATCATGGCTAAGCAACTATCAATAGCAAAGTGAATGCATTATCTTAGCAAGAGACACACCAAGTAACATTCAACACACTAATACAGGATAGGATGGTTTGGTAGCAAACAGCAAGGTCTTAGTGGTCACACAGTAGTCTAAGTTTATATACCAACAATCTATGGAGACTACAATGACATTGATAAAATGTAAGAAGAGATAAAGGAAAGTGTTCAGATAGTTAATGAATTTAATTGTGATAGAGTAACGGAATCCTGTAGTAGGAAAAGGAAGAGACAGAATCATAGTAGGAGAACATGGATTGAGGGAAAGAACTGGATCGAGGAGCTGCCCGGAAGAATTTTGTGCAGAGCATAATTTATTCATCGCTAACACTTGATTTAATAATAATGAAAGGAGGCTGTCTATATGGAAAGTGATGGGGATACAGAATGGTTTCATAATGATTTCAAAACCAAATTTTAAACTGTAAGACATTTCCACATACATATGATTACTGCGACAATAATTTTTTGGTTTTGAACTGCAGATGAAAACTGAAGAAATTGTACAAAAGGTAAGAAATTACGACATGAGACCTGACTAAAATGAAGGAGCCAGAGGTATCTGAGAGCTTCAGAAAGAGTATTAGGCAACCATTGACCGATATACAGGATAGGAATATAATAAAAGACAGGTGTGTAGCTTTGAGGGATGAAATAGAGAAGGCTGCAGAGGAGATGTAGTCTTGCAGCTTACTAACTTTGTAGTGTAGCTCAGTCAGGAACTCACATCCATTTGTGACACGTCACCAAAGTGTCAATTGCATTTCCACCTTTTTGTGTGCTTACATGTCTGTGTATTTAAGAGGTTTATTAATGCATTTTATGAAGTTTATTCAGAAAGTAAGGTCCAAATTACATAACTAACTGAATGTTGCAGAAACGTTGAAACACATATGTGCACTGACTTCCTGCACACTTGCTCCTCCACTGAAACCATTTCCACTGATATTGTCGCAATGTGCTATTTACAGTGTAAATTCAAAATGTTTGAACACCTGATCAACTCACTGACTGGGAAATACAATCAATCATTCAGTTTTTGACAACAAGGAATGTGACAACAGCAGAAATTCATTGACAGGTAAATGAGATATATGGCCCCAATGTGATAAGTGACAGCCTAGTGCATAAGTGAGTAAGAGTTTTCAAGGACAGACCAGACAATATCCGTGATGAACCGCAATCAGGCCATGTATCAGTGATCTCAGAAGATTTTGCCAATACCATGGACAAAATATTTGTGAAGACCGGCCTTCACAATTTCAACTTTGGCATTGGAATTTCCAAAGATGCATAGAAAAACTGTCCACAAAATTGTCTCTGAAAAGCTGCAGTTTTGCAAATAGTGTGCATGTTGGATTCCCAGGCTGCTTACTGAGAAACACAAATGGAATGAATTGATTGTGCTCGATTTTTTGGAGCAAAACCATAAAGAAGGTGATCAGTGTTTAGAAAACACTGTCACGGGGGACAACACATGAGTTTCTCACATGACCCCAGGGTCCACACATCAGTCAATGGAACAGCATCACACATCACCAAAGTCAAGTCCAAGTATACAATCTCAACGCATAAGGTTATGGCAACAGTCCTTGGGGATATCTAGAGTTAGCTGAGTTTATGTAGCAATGAAGAACAATAAACACAATGGTTTACTGCACTAACCTGACTAAACTTTGACATGCACTACAGAATAAGTGCAATGGTGTTCTGACGTCTGAAGTCTTTTTGTTGCATGGTGATGCCAGACGCCATTCTGCCATTCACACCCAAAATCTGATCATATCTTTTGGATGGGAACAGATTGTCCACTCACCATACAATTAAGACTTGACACTGAGTGTTTTTCATTTGTTCAGCTACCTCAGTTTCTCAGCAGCAGGCACTTCACAGCAGATGATGAGATGAAACAAACAGTTAAAAGGTGGGTTATTCTCACAATTCACAGATGTGAATGACTTAGGAATAAAAAACCTTGTACAACACTACAAAAAATTAAACAAATATGGAAACTAAATAGAAAAATTGGGAAACAATGGAATTATAGAAAAACAGTTTTTGCAAAAACCTGTAATGGTTTTTTTATATAAGAAATTACATATTCCTGTCCGAACAACACTTTTAATAACTTTGTAATGTACATTTACACAGACTGCAGCACAGCTGTCACTCGTTTTGAAAAGCCATGCACCATCAGAGATAGGTCAGCCAGGTACCATCCTCCATTTGTAACACATCAGGAGAACAGCAAGTTACATTTTTGGCTGTTTCCATCTGCTTTGTAATTTAATTCTTAAATTAGTAGTAGTAGGATAAATACCAAATGTGCATGCTTTATGTGGATACAGGAAGAGCTGGTCACAATTAGCAAACAACTGAAGGCACTGTCGGCAGTGGTCTACATTGTTGGCTATGGTCTGCCTTCTGCTGCCTTGGGGCATAGCGACGATGGAAAATCTTGTGCATTGCACCGTACACTCCCTCAAGCGCTCTGCTACCAAGGCACCTTACAGTGTACTTGATGTGGGGGATCTGTGCTCACTGCAGAGTGAGTGGTAGGTTGGAATGCATTCAGTTCACTCAAGACAGAGAGTCAATATGTGGCCTGACCATCTGGCATTGCCCATTCACCCCAGGAGAGGATAAGTGACCACTCCTTCAGCAGAGTCCAAGCAGGGACACATGTAATGGGGTTTGCTAGTTATCAGGAGCACCAATGTTAGGTGCATTATGGAGCCCCTTAGGGAAACAGCAATCAGGGCAGAAAATAAATCCAATGTGTACTCAGTATGTTTGCTGGTGGACCTCCTCTCTGACTCATTCAAGAGGCCCTGCCTCCAGCTATTGGGGTACAGGATATCGTCATCTACAAGTTGTGCTCATGTTGGCACCAAAGATGTCTGTCACTTGGGTTCTGAAGCCATCCTCAGTACATGTGGGCAGCTGGGAGAAGTGATGAAGGCTGCTGGCTCTCTCACAGTGTGCAAGCGCAGCTCAAACTTGCAATATTGAACACAGAAGTGATCAGGGTCCTTCAGTTTGGAGCTTAGTCAATGATGTCAACCAGAGTCTCTGTTGATTCTGTGACTCTCTTGGCTGCAGGTATCTGGACCTGCAATATGGGGTGCAGAATTGTAGGAGTCCCCTAGAGGGATCAGAGGTGTGCTACACACAGGAAGTAGCAGAGTACTTTTGGAGTGCACATGGGGATTTTTAGGCAGTAGTTTGAGGTCCTCTGATGAATTCTCTCAGTCAATGTGCATAGACTGAAATAAAATTGTGTGCAAACCAACGAAACTTCAACTGCCAAAAATTTAACAGTACATTGCAGAAGCATTTGCAACAAAATTTCTGAATTTGCTGCCCTACAGGAAAGTTGTTTGCACTCAGATTATACTGGGAATTGAAGGCTGGATGAAACTAGGAAGAGGAAGCTCTGAAATATTTAATGAGGCATGGGACATACATAAAAAAAGACACTAGATGCCATAAGAGGGAGAATTTACATTGCAGCTGACAAAAATATTGTGTTTATCGAAGTCGAAATTGAGTCTGACTCTGAAGTTATCTAGATATGAGTAGGTGAACTCAAAATAATCAATGGATGTTTTTACTGGCCACCTGATTCTGTTGTAAAAGTTGTGGAATCATTCAAAAAAGTCTACAATCAATGGTGCAAAAGTACCTCAGTCACACAATATTACTTGTAGGCAATTTTAATCTACTGAGTATAGACTGAGATGTCTATGATTTCATTGCATGCAGTATGGACAGACAATCTTGTAAAGTAGTTCTGAATACATTTTTGAAAAGTGTATTGAACAGTTAATGCGAAAACCCACACACAACAGAAATATTTTACACCTTTTAGCTATGAGGGTGAATCAGAAAGTAAGTTACACATCTCACTGCTAGAGCACACTGTGTGTCATGACCATGGCAAATGTATAGTGTGCAACAGTAACTGCTCACAAGTCCAATCAGATGGGAGGTGTGGTGTCCTGTCATGTTGCGTGAGTGGAGCACGATAGGCTCAACAGCGCGTAAAACTGTATGTTTACTCCAAATTTGAGATGCATGCAACAATCATATTTCTTTGTGCTAAAGGGCTCAATTGCATGGACATTCATTGTGAAATCACTGCTATATATGGTGAGTGTGCTACCTCTCACCCAGGTATTGTAAAGTGGCGTAAGCAGTTTAACATCGAACACGTGAGTCTCACTGAAGAATATCATGAAGACAGGCCTGCAACAGCCAGTACCAAAGCAAATGTTGAACATGTGGATGTGATCATTACAGGGGATCAGTGCGTAACACTGCAGGAAATTGCCAGCATGCTGAACATTTCATATGACAGTGTGTTTTCCATTGCTCATTAGCACCTTAGATGCCATAAACTGTGCGCCAAACAAGTCCCACGGCTGCTCACCAATGTTCACAAGGGACAAAGTTTCCAACCATCACTGGCATTTTTGAAACAGTATTCTGATGGAGGGCAACAAGTTTCTTTCGTGAATCATCATGGTGTGAAACTTGAGTCCACCATTTCACCCCCGATACAAAGAGAACATTAATGGAATGGGTGCACACTACTCACCACAATAAAAGAAGACCAAGGTCGAACCTTCAACAGGAAAGGTAATGGCAACAGTGTTCTTTCACAAGGAGGGATGGTGCACATGGAATTTATGCTGAAAGGCACAACAATCAACTCTGCTTTGTACGGTCAAACATTGCACCTGGTACATAAGGCAGTTAAAGAAAAGTGACAGGGAAAAATTGAGCACCAGTGTAATTTTGTTGTATAACGCAACACTGCACTCAGCTGGGTAAACATCAGAACTGATGCACCGATCATGTGGGAGGTATAGCAATATCCTCCTTACAGTCCAGACATATCACCATCTGATTATCATGTGTTCATCAAGATGAAAGAGTATCTCAGTGGAAATGATTCCGAAATGATGATGAGGTGAAAGCAGCTGTATCCAGGTGATTACATAGCATTGCAGGTGATTTCTATGCAATCAGAATAGAAAAGTTGGTTACCAGTCCCAAGAAGTGTTTACAGTCTCCTGGGGACTATATGGAAAAGTGAACTTGTATTGTACGTTGTCATAGCCATGTAAGAGGTTTAATAAATGGCCACAGCTTGGAAGCGTAACTTACATTTTTTTTATCTGCCCTCATAAGAACAGGGCTAAACTTATTGACAGTGTTCTTATAGAGACATGGTTACTAAAGTTAATACAAGGGCTGTTCCGTAAAGTATGATTAATTTTGAGGGTCCTTCTCAAAATAGTATCCTTCGGACGCAATGCACTTGTCCCTGTATTTCTGCCAGCCTGCAAAAATGTGCTGTTTCTGATGATGGAAAATACCTCCCATGGATGTCTTCCTTTGGGTTAGAGAATAGAAAAAAGGCTAAATCCACCCGAGGGAGGATGATGGGTGCGCTTCACATATGTTTTTGTAAGATATTCAGTAACAACATTTTCTATAAGTGACTATGCATTATTGTAGCCCTGTGTCCGTCTTGTTTCATGGATATGTTGTCTTTTGTGTCTGATATGAGCTTGCAAAATTTTCAGGATATCTCTGTACTACTGTCCAGTTATTGATGTGTGTGCAGGTACAAGATGCTGATAAACCATTCTATGAATATCAAAAAATGAGGTGACCATAAATTTCCCATCAGAAAAAACTGCTTTAGCTTCTCTGGGGGTTGGTGATGGAGATTTTCATATTGAGTTTTGCTGTTTGCTCTCGAGATCAAAATGATGAAGCCAAGTCCCATCAGCAGTGATTACCTTTGAAACACTCTCTGGATATTCTCTAACATCAACTTCAATTGCATGCAGACCTGCACTAAAATGTCCTGTTAGTGAATCAGCTGTTATAGAACCCACCATCCACAAACACATCTCATGTAAGTCTTCTGCCACCAACATGAAGCTGATACCCAATGACATTTTCAGAATTTCAGGAAGAGTTTTTAGCTAGATTATTCATCAACATTCTCTCACAATGACAGCAGCAGTGTTGATACAGGGTGTTTCAAAAATGACCGGTATATTTGAAACGGCAATACAAACTAAACGAGCAGCGATAGAAATACACCGTTTGTTGCAATATGCTTGGGACAACAGCACATTTTCAGGCAGACAAACTTTCGAAATTATAGTAGTTACAATTGTCAACAACAGATGGCGCTGCGGTCTGGGAAACTCTATAGTACGATATTTTCCACATATCCACCATGCGTAGCAATAATATGGCGTAGTCTCTGAATGAAATTACCCGAAACCTTTGACAACGTGTCTGGCGGAATGGCTTCACATGCAGATGAGATGTACTGCTTCAGCTGTTCAATTGTTTCTGGATTCTGGCGGTACACCTGGTCTTTCAAGTGTCCCCACAGAAAGAAGTCACAGGGGTTCATGTCTGGCGAATAGGGAGGCCAATCCACGATGCCTCCTGTATGTTTCGGATAGCCCAAAGCAATCACACGATCATCGAAATATTCATTCAGGAAATTAAATACGTTGGCCGTGCGATGTGGCCGGGCACCATCTTGCATAAAAAAAAGAGGTGTTCGCAGTGTCGTCTAAGGCAGTTTGTACCACCACAAATTCACGAAGAATGTCCAGATAGCGTGATGCAGTAATCGTTTCGGATCTGAAAAATGAGCCAATGATTCCTTTGGAAGAAATGGCGACCCAGACCAGTACTTTTTGAGGATGCAGGGACTATGGGACTGCAACATGGGGCTTTTCAGTTCCCCATATGCGCCAGTTCTGTTTATTGACGAAGCCGTCCAGGTAAAAATAAGCTTTGTCAGTAAACCAAATGCTGCCCACATGCATATCGCCGTCATCAATCCTGTGCACTATATCGTTAGCGAATGTCTCTCGTGCAGCAATGGTAGCAACGCTGAGGGGTTGCCGCGTTTGAATTTTGTATGGATAGAGGTGTAAACTCTGGCGCATGAGACGATACGTGGACGTTGGCGTCATTTGGACCGCAGCTGCAACACGGCGAACAGAAACCCGAGGCCGTTGTTGGATCACTTGCTGCACTAGCTGCACGTTGCCCTCTGTGGTTGCCGTACGCAGTTGCCCTACCTTTCCAGCACGTTCATCCGTCACGTCCCCAGTCCGTTGAAATTTTTCAAACAGATCCTTTATTGTATCGCTTTTCGGTCCTTTGGTTACATTAAACCTCCGCTGAAAACTTCGTCTAGTTGCAACAACACTGTGTTCTAGGCAGTGGAGTTCCAACACCTGAAAAATCCTCTGTTCTAAGGAATAAACCATGTTGTCCACAGCACACTTGCACATTGTGAACAGCATACGCTTACAGCAGAAAGACGACGTACAGAATGGCGCACCCACAGACTGCGTTGTCTTCTATATCTTTCACATCACTTGCAGCGCCATCTGTTGTTGAAAATTGTAACTACTGTAATTTCGAAAGTTTGTCTGCCTGAAAATGTGCTGTTGTCCCAAGCATATTGCAACAAACGGTGTATTTCTATCGCTGCTCGTTTAGTTTGTATTGCTGTTTCAAATATACCGGTCGTTTTTTAAACACCCTGTATTTTCTTCTGTGAGAGTAGTAACTTGAGTGTCTGTCCCATCTTCCTATGAAATTGTCTCCCTCCCTGAAAATTTAAATCATATTCAAGGTGTGATATAAGGAAGAATAGTCTCTCTGCCAGGCTTCCTGTAACATAGCATATGCTTCAACTGAAGATCTGTTAGCCAAATGCAGAATTTCAAAGTTGCATATTGTTCATCATGCATCACCTTTGTAGTAATAAAAGGCAATACTTAACACATCTCAGCTTGCCACCTGTCACACAAGGGAACCAGCAGTGCCAACAATGAGATTAGTACATTGTGTTTCCTACACATTAAGCTAACAGAATGTCACAAGCAATTAAACTAGTACAGCACATTCACTAAAAATACTATATTCTTTATTGAACAGCACCAGTAAATCCATCAAGAAGGTTAAGAGAGTATCTACACTGTGTAATGTAACGGACTACTGAAGAATGCGATACCACCCCTATAGTCGCATCTGCCCTTGCAGGGTCACTGCTCCAATTTCATTACTATGATTTTTATTATTTAATATTATTGTATGTAGTATTTAATTTTGCCCAAATCTTTTTTATTGTATTATTCTATAATGTGAACTTTGTTTATTTCTGGAGAATATGTTGGCACCAGTATGAGCCAAAGACATTCGTGTGTGAAAGGTAGAGAGTCGGACATTGTTAAGGTGACTGTTGGAGTGAGTTAGTTGGACTGTTGTGGGGAGAGCAGGGTTTTGTGAGGTGGACTGTTGATGGGAGTACGGAAGGAAGTCTGTCGTCTTATATAGAGATTATCTATATCTATAAAAAGTGTGGTTCAAGAACCATAAAAGAAGGCTGTATACATGGAAGAAGCCTGGAGATACTGACAGGTTTCAGATAGATTATATAATGGTAAGACAGAGATTTAGGAACCAGGTTTTAAATTGTAAGACATTTCCAGGTGCAGATGTGGACTCTGATCACAATCTATTGGTTATGACCTGTAGATTAAAACTAAAGAAACTGAAAAAAGGTGGGAATTTAAGGAGATGGGACCTGGATAAACTAAAAGAACCAGAGGTTGTACAGAGTTTCAGGGAGAGCATAAGAGAGCAATTGACAGGAATGGGGGAAAGAAATACGGTAGAAGAAGAATGGGTAGCTTTGAGGGATGAAGTAGTGAAGGCAGCAGAGGATCAAGTAGGTAAAAAGATGAAGGCTAGTAGAAATCCTTGGGTAACAGAAGAAATATTGAATTTAATTGATGAAAGGAGAAAATATAAAATGCAGTAAACGAAGCAGGCAAAAAGGAATACAGACGTCTCAAAAAATGAGATCTACAGGAAGTGCAAAATGGCTAAGCAGGGATGGCTAGAGGACAAATGTAAGGATGTAGACGCTTATCTCACTAGGGGTAAGATAGATACTGCCTACAGAAGAATTAAAGAGACGTTTGGAGATAAGAGAACCACTTGTATGAATATCAAGAGCTCAGATGGAAACCCAGTTCTAAGCAAACAAGGGAAAGCAGAAAGGTGCAAGGAGTATATAGAGGGTCTATACAAGGGTGATGTACTTGAGGACAATATTATGGAAATGGTAGAGGATGTAGATGAAGACGAAATGGGAGATACGATACTGCGTGTTGAGTTTGACAGAGCACTGAAAGACCTGAGTCGAAACAAGGTCCCCGGAGTAGACAACATTCCATTGGAACTACTGACGGCTTTGGGAGAGCCAGTCCTGACAAAACTCTACCATCTGGTGAGCAAGATGTATGAGACAGGCGAAATACCCTCAGACTTCAAGAAGAATATAATAATTCCAATACCAAAGAAAGCAGGTGTTGACAGATGTGAAAATTACTGAACTATCAGTTTAATAAGTCACAGCTGCAAAACACTAACGTGAATTTTTTACAGACGAATGGAAAAACTAGTAGAAGCCGACCTCGGGGAAGATCAGTTTGGATTCCGTAGGAATATTGGAACACGAGAGGCAATACTGACCCTACGACTTATCTTAGAAGCTAGATTAAGGAAAGGCAAACCTACGTTTCTAGCATTTGTAGACTTAGAGAAAACTTTTGACAATGTTGATTGGAATACTCTCTTTCAAATTCTGAAGGTAGCAGGGGTAAAATACAGGGAGCGAAAGGCTATTTACAATTTGTACAGAAACCAGATGGCAGTTATAAGAGTCGAGGGACATGAAAGGGAAGCAGTGGTTGGGAAGGGAGTGAGATAGGGTTGCAGGCTCTCCCCGATGTTATTCAATCTGTATATTGAGCAAGCAGTGAAGGAAACAAAAGAAAAATTTGGAGTAGGTATTAAAATCCATGGAGAAGAAATAAAAGCTTTGAGGTTCGCCGATGACATCGTAATTCTGTCAGAGACAGCAAAGGACTTGGAAGAGCAGTTGAACGGAATGGATAGTGTCTTGAAAGGAGGATATAAGATGAACATCAACAAAAGCAAAACGAGGAAAATGGAATGTAGTCGAATAAAGTCGGGTGATGCTGAGGGAATTAGATTAGGAAATGAGACAATTAAAGTAGTAAAGGAGTTTTGCTATTTGGGGAGCAAAATAACTGATGATGGTCGAAGTAGAGAGGATATAAAATGTAGACTGGCAATGGGATGGAAAGCGTTTCTGAAGAAGAGAAATTTGTTAACATCGAGTATAGATTTAAGTGTCAGGAAGTCATTTCTGAAAGTATTTGTATGGAGTGTAGCCATGTACGGAAGTGAAACATGGATGATAACTAGTTTGGACAAGAAGAGAATAGAAGCTTTCGAAATGTGGTGCTACAGAAGAATGCTGAAGATTAGATGGGTAGATCACATAACTAATGAGGAAGTATTGAATAGGATTGGAGAGAAGAGAAGTTTGTGGAACAACTTGACCAGAAGAAGGGATCAGTTGGTAGGACATGTTCTGAGGCATCAAGGGATCACCAATTTAGTATTAGAGTGCAGTGTGGAGGGTAAAAATCGTAGAGGGAGACCAAGAGATGAATACGCTAAGCAGATTCTGAAGGATGTACGTTGCACTAGGTACTGGGAGATGAAGAAGCTTGCACAAGATAGAGTAGCATGGAGAGCTGCATCAAACCAGTCTCAGGACTGAAGACCACAACAACAACAATGAAGATGGAAATTATTGTGAAAAAATTAAATTAATAAAAATGAAGAATCAATAGTAAAACAAAAAGCGAGTACCAGTTTTCATTAGCACACAAAGATCCGGACCTAATATTAACTATGTTAGATGGATGGAACACACCATGGCGAGAATCAAGACAATGAGACCAAATTCAGCATCTAAAGGTAAGGTATTTTAATTAGTTTTAGTATTCTGTGATGTATCATTCTTTTGTCTAAATATTAAGCTTAACATCGTCTGTTGTAGATACAGACCACCCAAGCTGGTGGGGTGTCGTCAATTGATCATCATAATCTCAGGGTTTGAAATAGCATTTAAATGAATTGAAAGTTTGTCACTTGATATTTGATTTTCACCCCGGACGAAAGAGGGTACATTACAATTGGGAGGCTCTTGTCCGGGATCCATTGCATTATTGGACTGATACTCGTTTTATGTTAACAGGTATGGACTAATAATGTATTAGAAAGAAGAGGAGAACGATCTAAATGAAAGGAAATATAATCTACTGACAAATGGAATAAACAACCCAACAAGAATAAGAAAAGCAAATAATAACGGATGTGGGACCACGCGGAAAAACGAGATAAGTGCACCTATTAAGTTATTTGTATTGTTGACATTTTGGGCATTTTGTCGGGGCAAGAGTTTCTTAATTTGATTAAAAATGACCATGACAGACGAGTTGGAACAAAATCAGCAGGGGGATAAAAAGTCTATCGAAAGTGTTCAAGCAAGTGCTAGTACAGAAATGGCAGGTAAAAAATCGGAATGGAAGGTTGAAGAATTAGATATGTCTGCTATGTTGCAATTACTGTTAACACAGAATGCTGAACAATTCGATACTTTGAACAAACGGTTTAGTTGTTTGAATAAGCAATGTTCTGAACAATTTAGTTTCTTGAATAACGTAATTACAGAAAACGCGAAAAGTATGGAAAAGAAAGTGTCTGATTTAGAAGAGAAGCTTTTAAAAGAAAATAGCCAATTGGCTAAGGAATTCTTTAATGAATGTTCAACTATCAGATAGGAAATGAAAGAGACGAAAACCAGTTTGGAGGAGCGAACAGACGAGATTGAAGATAGGGTAGACAATGTGGAAGATAAACTCAATAAAGTCGAATTAACAATCAAACGGGAAGTGGAAGAAACCGCGAAGTATTTTGAATCATTTTCGAGTCAGAGAAAAATTAAAGATAGGGAAATGATTACCAGAATTGACTTACAAACGAAAAATGTCAATGACAAATTGTCATTGTTCGAAAACAAGGTAACAGAAAAAGTGAAAATTATTGAACATAATGTAGATTCTTGTAACAATGTAATTAAAGACAATGAGCATGAGGTAGTTCGACTACAGAAACAATTAAATGAAATTCGGGATGATTTAGCTATGATATCGGTAGAGACTTCATTTAATGGATTTTGGCCAGGTACAAACATGCGTAATTTTCCGGGAGACGGAAAATTACACCCAGTTGATTTCATTATGAACTGTAGTGACAATTTTTCATTCGAAATGAGTGACACTGTAAAGATCAAATTTGTTAAAAAATTCTTAGATGGAGAAGCATTGTCGTGGGCTAATCTAACCGCCAGTTATGATTTAACCTATAGTCAGTTCGAAAAAAGTTTTTTGAACAAATTTTTCTCAGCGTCTGTTCAGGCCAAAATCAAAAGCGACTTTCTTAATGGGGCTAATTATAAAGAATGTGATGGTACAATGAGGGAATTTTGTGAGAAACAGCTAAGAAAGTTGGCGCATTTAGACAGACCTTTTGATGAACTAACGCAAATAGACGCTCTAAAAAGGAGGTTACCAAATAGAGTTCAGTGGGACTTGGTATATGGACCAGATGATTCAGTTGAACAATTTTTTAATTACGTGGAGAAATTGTATCATGCATTAGAAAGAAGCAAAAGATTTAATGGGCATCATTATGAACAAAATCATGGAGGGTGGAACCAAAATTCTAATAATGGGAATAATGGTAGGCGAAATAATCATAATGGGAATAATCAGCAGGATCATCAAGGTAATTTTCAGGGAGATTTCAATAGAGGAGAGAATAGCAACTGGCGTTAACATGAGAATAAGGGAGGTAATTATTATGGTGGGAACAGAAATAGACAATGGGAAAATCCAGATAGAAGACAAGATGGGAATGGGAAAGGCCGGTTAAACTAAGAGCCGTCCCAATGAGGGCCTGTCAGTTTGGGACGAACAGATATAATGCTAGAAATCAGGCTAAGTGGAATCAGAATAGGTATGGGCAAAATGATTACAGAAAAAGACATAGTAATAACATGACAAGAGCACCGGAAATTGATAAGAGACCATTTGATAAACAGTTTTGGCAGCAAGTCAGTGAGAAAGCTATGAGCACAGATAATTCTAGACACATTAGTAATGAAGATTCAGAGGTTAGTAGGGAGATAATGAATAATTTATTTAGGGAGGAAGAAAGTGATGTGAGGGAGGATGTAGGTGGTTGTTCCTGTGTTAATAATAGTTATGATACCTTCGGAATAAATGCATTAATGTATTCTGATGAAATTGCAGTAAATCGAGATCTGAGTGATGTAAAAACTTCTGTGGGTGTGAATGTCAATCAAGTACTGAATAATAAGGTTGTAGAATTAGAAGAAGTATAGTGTGATGTTGATGTGAGAAGTCGTGCTGAAGTAGCTAAGGTTAGGGAAGTTGAGTCAAATGGTGAGATGTTAAATGATGCTGAGGAAGAGGCAGTTGATGACAGTGATCTGCAGTCACGTGGGTTAATACATCACCAGTAATCAAGGGGATAGACAGGGATGACATTAATGTTGTGAATGAAGAGAGGGTAATTATTAACTTAGGAAACCAGGGACAAGAGTTCATTTGTAGATTGTGGGACAGCCTTAATGAGGTTAATAAACATAATATGTTTTGGATACAATTGTTATCCATCTGCGAGAAGGTATATCCTATTTGGTGGAAAAAAGCAAAAACAGGTATAAAATGTAAAGAATTGCCTATGATTACTGATAATAATAATGTGTCTAATTATGTTTGTGTTGAGAATCCTAGTTGGCTTCTGCACAATGTGCAGACTGAAAATAGTTTAGCTTATGTCAAACAAAATGAAGATCTGAATTTTAAAAGCGTAGAAGATGACTTGGTGCATGAAGATGTTGGTGAGCAAGAGAGTGAAATTGTAGGAAGCCCATACATGCAAATTTGTATTAATGATTGGACAGGTTATTGTTTGATTGATACTGGAAGCCCGATATCAGGAATCAGTGAAAAATTGAGGGATAGGATAAATAAAAACCATGAATTTGCAGAATTACCAGTAGTTGGGGTTAAAATTAGGGGAGCGACAGGAAGATTCAGTAAAATAGTAAAATGTCAAATTCTTTTGTCTTTCAAAGTTGGAGATGTGGTCTTTGATCAGGGTTGTCTTGTCATTCCGGACCTGAGTGAGGACATAATTCTAGGTATGGATTGGATAGTAAAAGTGGATAGGGGATTTAATTGGAAAAACAAAACTGTCAAATTTAGGGAACCAACAGATAAAAATAAGTTGTATACAGAGAGCTTCATTGAGAAGAATAGTAATAGTCATAATCAGATCAGGAGGGTGGATTATTTAGATGATGGGAGATGCACTGATCCTTTTGAAAAACAGACTTCTATTGATGACAAAGATTATCAAAGCATAGTAGAAAATAAGATTGCTGAAGCAGAGAGTTTAACTAGGGAACAACAATCTGATCTCATGGAACTTCTATGGGAATATTCTGATGTATTTAGTGACAGACCAGGCAGAGTGAAAGGGTATGAATGTAAACTTGTACTCAAACCACATGATCCATTTTTCATTAAACCTTATGGGATTCCATTAAGCAGGAGGAAAGCTGTAGAGAGGGAGTTGGAAAAGATGCAGACTTGGGGGGTTATTCAGAGGTGTAATAGCGAATATAATAATCCTATTATAGCCATTGCCAAGAAGGATAATAATGTAAGACTTGTCCTAGATTCTAGGTTCCTCAATAAATTATTATGTAGGGAAACTGATCATCCTGAAAATATTGATGAATTACTACACAAGTTTGAACATGTAAAGTTTATGTCTAGCCTCGATCTGACCTCTGGATTTCATCAAATACCATTAGCAAGGGAATCTCAGAAATACACAGCATTTTTATATAATGGAAAATGTTATACCTTTACTGTAGTACCATTTGAGCTGAATGTATCTGTTGCAGAGTTTATCAGAGCTTTAGATTATCTGTTGGGAAAGGAATTGTTACACAAATCAACTATATATGTAGATGATATTTTGGTATCCAGTAAAAGTTGGGAAGAACACATAGGGTTATTTAAGCAAATTTGTGAGGAGTTTAGAAAAGGAGGAATGTCACTGAAGTTATCGAAATGTAAATTTGCAGTGAAACAATTAAATTTTTTGGGGCACATTATATCTGACAATGGAATTATGCCAGATGATGAGAAAATTGAAGCAATTGCAAAGTTTCCACCACCTAGGAATAAGAAAAAGCTAAAGTCATTTCTCAGACTGTGTGGATTCTATAGGAAGTATTGTGCTACTCAGGCTCTTAATGCACCTTGTTTAGGGAATTTGCTTAAAAAGAATACTATATGGAACTGGAATAAAGATTGTCAAATTGCTTTTGAAGAGATTAAACACCAGTTGATAAATAGTAAAATCTTATGTAGGCCAGATTTTGGGTTGCCTTTCTGTATTATGACTGACAGTAGTAACTATGGTTTAGGGGCACACCTTTTCCAAGTGAGAAGTCAGAATGGGGTGGAAGAACATAGATCTATTGCTTTTGCCAGCAGGACATTGCAGAAACACGAGAGACAGTACACCATTACAGAAAAGGAACTATTAGCCGTTCGTTGGGCTTTCTCCAAATTTAAGAATTATTTATTGGGTCATGAGGTGATAGTCTTTTCAGATCATAAAGCACTATCCTACTTACAAGAATGTAAATTATACCATAGTAGAATCACGAGATGGGCACTTTTTCTTCAGCAGTTTAACTACACCATCAAATATATTAAAGGTGATGAAAATTGCATAGCAGATGCTCTTTCAAGGCATCCTTTGGGAGAATCTGTTGGTGACAATGGTGATGAAGGAGGGAATGAATTTAAAATTATGTATTTAAAAGGGATAAATGAGGAGAAAGATGTCGTGAAAATCTGCAGTGACATTAGACGGTTTCAGAATCATGATGAAGAGTGGAAACTGGTGAAAAGTTATATTGGAAAGAAGGGAAAAGTAAAAGTAGGGCAGTATTACAAAGTTCATAGTGGAATATTATTTTGGAGGATGAAGGAAGATAGTGAGGTATGGAAGTTATGTTGGCCATATGAATTTGTCAAAATAACTTGTAAAATATACCCATGAAAGTTATGGTCATTGTGGGGCAGCAAAATGTTTACAAAAGATTCAAGAAAACATTTACTTTTACAATATGGCGAGGACTGTGAGGAAAATCTTGTCCACTTGTGACTTGTGTCAGAGAGTCAAGGTAACCAATCAAATGAGTAGAGGTCAGATGCAAAATATACTTCCGAAACAGCAGCTTGATGTTGTAGCAATTGACTTGTATGGGTGACTGCCAACCACTAGAGGAGGGTTTATGTATGTTTTTGTAGTGGTGGACTTATTTTCCAAATTTATTAAGTTGTACCCATTTATTTTACCCATTGAGGAATGCTACTAGCAAAAACATTATTTCATGTTTTACCCGTGACTATTTTAAATGTGTAGGTGTACCCAAGGCAATTCTTAGTGACAACGGATCACAGTTTACATCCAAAAGTTGGGAAACACTTATATATAGAGAGGAGATCAACCACATACTTATTTCAGCTTATCACCCATCCAGCAACCCAGCCGAAAGATACATGCGTGAAATTGGGAGATTATTTAGGACTTACTGTCATACTGACCACAACACTTGGATACATTACATTAGCAAACTTGAAGATGTGATGAATAGCTTACAGCACAGTTCAACAGGATTCTCTCCACATGAGATACTTTATGATAAAAAGCCACCAAATCTTATTAGTGAATTGACTGAGTTTCCAGCATGTAACAGCTTGTCAAAAGAAGAAAGAGAGGAAATGGTAAGGAACAACATGAAAAAGCAAGGGGAAATTAGGAAAAGTAGACATGATAAGAGGGGGAAAATGTGCGAGTTTAATGTGGGAGATTTAGTCCTAGTGAAAACAGTAGAAAAGTCAAAATCATTGGGTGGGGAACTTAAGAAATTCTTTGATATTTATATAGGACCATTTGTGATATCTGAGAACCTACATCCAAATGCCTATAGGTTGATCTATCCTGAATCTAGAAAACTTTTTCGTCTACATAACATCATGGAGTTGAAGCATTATAAAAGTCCAAGCTAAGTTTACAGTGTCACAATTTTGAAAACTTGGGACTCTGTCTTGATCTGTATCTTTGCTGTTTAATCTTGCATTTTACTTTGTATATATTTATGGTTATTACAATGAATATCTTATGCTCTTGCCTTGCACGATGAGTGCAAAACTTAAATGTTTCTTTATACTCATGTGATTTGAAAATATAGATTTTTAATCTTAGTATCATTGTGTTAGTGTAAGTTGATGAGGCCATACTTCATCTGTTTGAATATGGCTATATTGTGCTCAAAAGAGCTTATTCATTTAGACATTATGCTTAATATCTTTGTTATTGATATTTATTATACACAGTGTAAGCTGTTTGTAACATTTTGTTACTGAAGATCCTTTATGAACCAGACTTTGTGAGTAACTGACCAACACACTCTTATGCTAAGTATTTGTGTTGGGGAGAGAAGTTTTCATGTTTCTATTCTTGTTTATGCTTATGGAGTTTTAACTTTTGTATTATCATTTTTATTGCATAACTTTGTCTTGTCCAATAACTATGGACTTTTAACGCAGTATTGGGCCATGTTGCTTCAAGACAGATCACTAGTCTTATCTTGTTTGAAAACATGTGCACTGTGCACATAAGTAGATACCTGGAGAGGCATTTACTCTTGAACCAGTGAAACAATTATCATTTCTGTGAGAAACTTACCTGAACTATAGTTTTAGAACACTTATATATGCTATACATTGTTTTTCTTGTTGAGTCATAACTCACAAAATATGGGTACCTAAGTATAATAATTTGTACCATTGCCTGTTGTGAGGCTTATCTACTATTACCTCAAGTATATATGGATTTAATAGGATACCATACGCTTTAGAAATGTACATTTTTATTTACTGATACCTAACATAAAAACACAATGATAGGACTGGAGAGAAATAACAGTAGATGAGATTTTTCAGTGGTAAACTTTTATTCATGAATCCTTTTTATGTAATATTTAAATTTCTTTATGCCTTGCGTTATTACTTAGTCAAAATTCCGGAGTTGTGACGTTTGTTCTATACCACTGAGACATCTCATTCGAAACTTACCTTGCCACTGACAATGTTGTGTTTGTAATACACCAACACTTAGGTAATTCTGTCAAGATTTGATTCTGAGATCTATGAAATAACTGTGAAAGCAGTATATATATGATAAAACTGTACACTCTAAATGACATTAGAATTCTGGAATTAATCACTTACTGAAGATATACATTGAAACTGGAGATATCAAAATGCTGACTATTTCACTTACTTATGCACAAAGCTATGAAACTTTGGTTTTGTTGTGTGGTCAGCTCAGTAGGGGTTAATGAAATGGGGAGTAGACGTCATGTCTTATGACATAGGCAACTACACTAACCACAAATTTACACTTGTGAAGTGACTTATATGCTACGATATGGATATGTGACTGCGAGAAGTTATGACCAGAGTAACCTGTCTTTACTACAAACTATGTGAGTTGAAGTATGAGGATGAAAAACTGCAATTAATCTTGAGTGAACCAGCATTCATACTCTAATAGTGATGGTGATCCTGTTTTGCCACAGTTGTGTATACTATGTGGTTCTCAAGGAGACACATAGACACCGTGCGCCTTGGTACTGGTTGGACTTCTGCATACTGTTTAGTCTTGCGTCCTGTGCATATGGCCAAGATTGATTGAAGGCTGAGTATTGGTGACAGAAGGTGGATGATTCTGCAATTTAATTAACTAATCTACATGTTTTATGTGACAAAGGAACTGGGTATGGAGAGAGGACTACACACTGTACATAGATGTACACTTTACATGATTACACATTGCCTATGCCATGAGTAGAGGGAATTTTCGGATATATGTATTTATATTTTATTTGAATTTTAGGATTAGAAGTGTGTTTGCTATTTTATTATCTTGTATTGAAAAACTGACCTGACCATGCAATTGCTAGCTTCTGTTCTGATCAGTTGAGAAAACAACAACACTTTTATGTGGATGGAGCTCAGTATCTCCGCAGATTTATGTTTTACTGACTAACTCTGAAAGAAATTGATCTTGTATAGACACAGAATATGAAATAAGGGTAGGTCGGACGAGTGTCAGCATGGAGTGGATTACGATTAGAGGATAAAGTACATGCCTGAACTGACAAACACAAAACTTTGGGTAGTATTTACATGTATTCACCTTATTACTATTTAATTTATATTTGTGAGAAAAGTACTTTCCCACTACATTTGACGGGGTTTACAGATTCCCATTGCAATGCCACCTCTGAATTTGTACATTTGAATTATTTTATACATATGTAGAAGTGAAGCATGATACCACTGATGATGGCTGGGTTAACATGATCCCATTGCACTGCCATTTCTAAACTCTCACTTTTAGCTATTTTACATTACATTATGGAAAACTTATTGATATAATGACACTGAGACGCTTATTTAACTGAGATTGTTCAAATGATACTCTTTACATAAAAAAAAATGTTAGCCACATATTTCTCAGTAGATGTCTGAACTAAATAGAAAATAACCTTTTTAGCTGATGTTAAAACCAAGTCGATATAAGACCACATTTATTTCTTTTATGTCTTACTTTTAGTGTCTAATATATTTGTACAATCATTATATAAATATGTAAGTAAACTCTGGTAATCAAACCCAGTATGGTAGGGAAGAGGCATCCTGGGTGAGATACCAATGTATTTATATGTGACTAATTAAGTGTTGTATGATTTCAGGAAAATTACCATGATATAATTTGACAGATGAGGTGATTAAGGGGACAAATTCAAGAGCAGAAGACCAGCAGAAAGAGACGACAAGACAACTATTGAAGATTACATTAATTAAAAAAAAAAAAGAAAAAAAGAAAAGAAAAGAAAAGAAAAGAAAAAAACAGTGGTTTGTTGCTTTGCATATCTGTCGAGATCTCTTGCAAAATACTTTTGCATGAAATGTCGAGGGGTGTGTGTAATGTAACGGACTACTGAAGAGTGCGATACCACCCTTATAGTCGCATCTGCCCTTGCAGGGTCAGTGCTCCAATTTCATTTCTATGATTTTTTTAAATTTAATATTATTGTATGTAGTATTTAATTTTGCCCAAATCTTTTTTATTATATTATTCTATAATGTGAACTTTATTCGTTTATTTCTGGAGAATATGTTGGCACCAGTGTGAGCCAAAGACATTCGTGTGTGAAAGGTAGAGAGTCGGACATTGTTAAGGTGACTGTTGGAGTGAGTTAGTTGGACTATTGTGGGGAGAGCGGGGTTTTGTGAGGTGGACTGTTGATGGGAGTACGGAAGGAAGTCTGTTGTCTTATATAGAGAGTATCTATAAATAGTATGTGATATGAAGATGGAAATTATTGTGAAAAAGTTAAATTAATAAAAATGAAGAATCAATAGTAAAACAAAAAGTGAGTACCAGTTTTCATTAGCACACAAAGATCCGGACCTAATATTAACAATGTTAGATGGATGGAACACACCATGGCGAGAATCAAGACAATGAGACCAAATTCAGCATCTAAAGGTAAGGTATTTTAATTAGTTTTAGTATTCTGTGATGTATCATTCTTTTGTCTAAATATTAAGCTTAACATCGTCTGTTGTAGATACAGACCACCCAAGCTGGCGGGGTGTCGTCAATTGATCATCATAATCTCAGGGTTTGAAATAGCATTTAACTGAATTGAAAGTTTGTCACTTGATATTTGATTTTCACCCTGGACGAAAGAGGGTACATTACAGCTGGAAAGAGCAGACAGACAGTTGTTAGCATCCTACTTAGACAGTGAATGGACATTATTTAGTTCCAATATGATGGACATAGAGGAATAATGGGCAATGTTTAAACTGACTGTAAATCATCCTCTGGAGAAGTATGTGTTGAATAAGTTGACTTAGGGTGGAAACAATCACCATGGTCTAATAATAAAACTCAAAAAACAATGAAGAAGTAGAAATTGTTGCACTCTCAGTTCCATAATAATGTGGAAATATTGACAGGCAAAAAATTCATGCATATAAAAAAACCGATATGCAAAGCATACAACAACTTCCACCATCACATTTTAGCAAAAGGTCATGTTGAGAACCCAAGAAAATGATGGTCCTACATAAAATCATTAAGCAGGCAAGTCAAAGGCTTCTACACAGTCACTCATTGACCAGTCTGGTGTGGCACCAGAAGGCACCAAAAGAAAAGCTGGACTTTTAAATTTCACACTCAAGAAATCATTCAAGCAGGAGGATCATACAAAAAGCTGTTGTACATACTCCTGTATGCAGGACACCGTAATAGAAATCCCTGGCATACAGAAACAATTGAAAGAGTTGAAAACAAATATGCCCCCAGGAGCCTTCAGTTTGGGATGGAATCCCAATTCATTTTTACAGTGAGTACTCTATGGCATGGACCCCTTACTTAAATTGGATGTATTGCAAACTGGGTAAAAGGACAGGTCCACCAAAATACAGACCAATACCTTTAACATCAGTTTGCTGAAAAATTCTTGTGAGTATTCAACTATGAATATAATAAGTTTTCTTGAGACAGAAAAGACAAGGCAATAGTAACCCTATGGCTCATACTAAAAATAGGTAGAAGAAAGGCAAACCTATATTTATAGCATTTGTAAATTTTGAGAAAGCTTCTGAGAATGTTGACTGGATTGAAACTGAGTTACTAAAATTCTGAAAATAGCAGGAGTAAAATGCAGAAAGCAAAAAGTTATTTACATTTGTACAGGAACTTAACTGCAGTTATAAGCATCCTAGGATGTGAAAGGGAAGCTGTAGTTGAGAAAGGTATTAGATAGGGCTATAGCTTATCAGCAGTGTTATTCAATCCACATGCGGGCAAGCTATGAAGCAAACTACGAAGAAAACTGGAAAGGGAGATAAAGTTCAGGGAGAAAAATTAAAACTTTAAGATTTGTTAATGTCATTCTAACATACACCAAGAGAAACAGATTATATGATGAACATCAGCTACACATATACATAAGATGCTCACCCACCACAATACACAGAAATTTATGTTTATCGAATTTCGCACCTAAAACAAAGACTCAACATTTACGTTCACTTGAAGTGGATTATAAGTTAACAAAACCTTCATTATTGACTGCTTTATCCTTATTAAACATAAATTTACTCTTGACAAAATCTTCTGTGATCCAACTAATGTTCTCTTTGCTGATTTGCATTGCTAACTGCTCAGATTATCCCAGGTAATAAAGAATTTATCATCAACATAGTTCACTAGTACTCTATTTCACAGCACTCTGACTCACAAAGCAACTCCTGTTGTGTAAGTTTTGTATGTTTGTTAGTTATACACTTTACTTATGACGAGTTGTTATGCCACATTATTCATAATTATATTACATATAGTTGCTTGTGCCTTTTGCTGTTATAGTTTTTTATATTCAGGATTGAACACTTTACAATGGCCAAGGAGGCAAAACTGGTTATGTAACCACAAAATTTTTTGTGCCATTGCCATTTAATAACAAACAATAGTTTAGTAATTTTAAGGTTTTTGGCTGTGATATATAATTACTGCAGGGTGACTTTTCAATGTGTGTAGAATTGTCACCTGTAGACTGCACAAACAATATGCCCACAAAAATACCTCCAACGCTTTAGTTAATAATTATTAATTTCAAAGTTTTTTGCTCAAGGGAATAATCTTTGGGAACCACCTGTGGCCAGAAGAGGTATGCCTGAACCTCACTTATGAGGAAACGTTTAACCCATTTCTTGGTGTAATTCAACAACCAGCCCTGCCTGCCAAGCCCAGAGGAAGTACTGCATTTCTGAAAAGTCTGCTATCTTTGGTTTTGTTCATGAATAAACATATTTTGCCACCAATGTGTTTTGTTCAGATGAAGTACTTACATGATATCTTTATATTATGATCATTTTATTAATGAATTAGAAACTTTTATCTTATCCCACATGTGAGCTACAGAAAAGTAACGACAGCTTCTTACATATTGGTTTGGATGAATAATGTACAAAGATTTTTGACTTCTTTTAGCATCAGATCTGTGTTGTTTGATTTTCTGTAAATATCAGACAGTCACCCAGCACACACATGAAACCAAAGTAGCCCAAGAATGCTTGGCCTTGGGACCCACACAAATAAGAATCTCATATGGTGTTTTCAATGTTAGAGTTTCCTTCATTTATGTAATAAAAGTTGGCAAACTGTCTTCTGTTATGAAGATAATTTAAAAAATCTAGTGTGTCTTCTCTTATACCATAATTTACAAATATGCCTCAGAGAACAAAGAATCAAAAGCCTTAGGCGGATATAGAAAAGTCCCAATGACTGTTTCCTTATACAGTTTATTCAACACTTCTTGCAACTTACAACAAACACACCAGCCTCTTGCTTCACTTTGTTGATAATTGCATCTCCCATGGACAATGTTGGATAATTTCATAATGGATAGTATTTGATGATCATTGGGTGACGTTCAATCATCACAAAAAATTAAGATGCCACTATTGATTTATTAACTTATTTGTCAACTGCTTTTATTGAATCAGAGTAATAGAATCATGTCACAAGACTTGGAGAACATTTAACTTTCGTAAATGATTCAGTCTTGGATGACATTCCCTAGAGCAAACTGACACTGAATATTTTTCTGACATGTGACTGACCACATATTATGATGATACATTAATGAGATGCTAAATGATTGCTCTAAATGAATATTTCTTAATGACTCTGCCAAATGAGTTCTGCAGTGTTGCACATACCCAAAACTATAGAACTCATTGTTGAGCCCAGATAGATTAACCTGTGCATTATGCTACTCACAGGAGCTGTATTTATTCTCATATCAGTCAAGATGCAGCAATGGTTATCTCATAAACTGCAGGTTGTTTAATAGGTTATACTAACAGAAAACACATTTAACTTTATCAAGAATTAATCACTTGAGTGCCTAACCAAGTATTAAGGTGTTTAATTCTATATCCCAGGGTTGCTTCCCTTATAGACATTGATTGCATCTCACTGATTTTTAGCTCAGCAAAAGTTTTCTTATAAAATGACTGGATAAAGAAAATAAAGTCATTGCGGCATTTCTAGATTTGTCTAAGGCCTTTGGTTTTATGAATCTTTCAGTACTTTTATGCAAATCAGAACTGTATGGCATCTCAGGACCAACAATAGAGTTCTTAAATTTTTACCTGGCTGAATGAACTGTTTACTGTGTTAGATGTTTTATAATTCATTTCTGCACTGTTAAGTAATTTAAAGATTATTTGTCATCCCAGCTTGGAGGTTTTTATTTTAACCCTTGAAATAATTTTTAGGAATCATATTCTGCAACCCCTCTTAGGAAAAATGAATAACCTATTTTGACAGATTTTGTTGCTGGTGTTGGTTGATGCGTTTCTTCCCTGCTGGTCTTACAAAATTTTTTTATGAAACTCTCATATAATATCTTTAGCACACTCATCAACATACCATTTTCTCTTAGTACTGAATGCTGCAGGGCATGGAGGTGGGGGGAGGGGGGGGGGGGGGAATGAGTGGTGGTGACAGGGTGCAGAGCCACGGAAAACACTGTTAACAGTTAAAAAAGACATTTACTGACTTCAATACATGACACAGTGAGGAAGGCACATCTCTCCTCTTTGCCTCAGACTGGGTCTGGTGCAAGTGTGCCAGATTTTGCTTGGAGCTGCTGAGCTGATGCCCTGTGCTGTTGATGCCAGCAGGCTGTAGAGGCCACAATTTTTGACATCAGTGCCTGCTTTGTGTGCTGTAGTGGTGTTCCGCTCGGGAAATGGTTCTGCATGTGGCCATGATGGTGGCATGCAGAGTCCACTGTGCACAGGGTTAAACCTGTGCCTTTGGACAGGAGTCAGATGCTATGGCACCAAGTCCCACTAGGAAGTCAGTGTCATTGGCAGCCATGGATGACGGATCAGTGGGGCTGTGGGACCAAACCCTATGAAGGACTTAATACCAATGGGAGACACAGCCCAGTCACAAACCCATGGGTTCTGCTGGCAGGGTCCAGTCTTCTTGCTATCTGGTGTAGCTCTAGCATCATGGTGGTGCTGCTGGTTTCCAGTGATGGGAAGTGAAGCCTGCCTTAAAATCCAGACTTATTTATATGCCTTCGGTTCCCATTTGTTTCACTAACACCTGGCTCCTAGTCATGATGCCATAACAAGAGACTCATCCTGCTGTGGTGACACTGCGCCACTTGCTACAGGATTACCACTATGTGGTGCCATTTACCACTGCATTCAGCTATTCTTGCTTCACAGTCCACTGGTGCATCTGTTATTGTGATCCACACATCTCCACACTGGTGGCTACTGATCCATGGCTGTTAATGCAATGCCTTACAGCAGTTTCCATGATACTTCACCTTGTTAAAGGCTAATGATTTTCTGCCCAAAGACTAGATAGCAGCACTCTCTGTGTAGGAGACCTGGGCCCTTGGGTCTAACTTTGACTGTCTTCCAGTAAGATAACTCTGCCCTAAATCTACAGACAAATATACTTATCTCTGAAAGCGTCATCATCTCAGATACATAAAGGCTAACCCAAGTACCATCAAAGTCACTATGGCACTAGGAATTGCAATGCTTAAGGTCATAGTTGATGTATGCCATCTTGAAATGGACTTACACGTTGTAGCAGTTGTTCTGCTGTGATTCACCCTTCCTGCACTGCTATCAACTGACTTAATGAATGGTTCAAGCTTGATTCCCAGGTGGCACTAAGGAAGGTAAGGTGCTGCTTGGACATCATTTTCTAGGGGCTCGTCTGGCCAATACAGCAGTGACTGTGTTACATTTAACGGACACTCTTGTCATAGTGCCTGGCAAATGGAACATAGAGCCCATAACATCACACTTTGTCCTGTTGATCAGCAATCCACTACCTTGTAATTGTAAATGTTTTACTCCCATGAGCCTCCGTTGTTCATAGGAGCTTGCTGCCACTAGCACATTGTCATTTACTAAGTACATCGAGTGTTCACCTGATGTTTGAAAATATGGTTCTGGCTCGATCACCTCTTTCCGACACAAATGACCCTCTGCTCTACCTCTAAATAATTGAATTACACATGTACTTCCACCTGGGCAACCTTGCATGCCATGCATTTGGTAACCATCCTACAGTAGCACTGCTGAAGCTCACCCTAGGTCATCACCACATGTCAGTCGCTGTCTTCTGCGAATAACAATAACCCCCTCTTCTCTCACTTGTATAAAACTTCCCCACTACTGCCAACTTCACTAGATAGGTGTGCACTGCACAACATTTAACTACTTAATGCTCGCTCCCGGTATGCTCACTGACACATACAACTGTGCACTATTTATTGTCACCTCTACTGCCACACTATGGTGGTGGAACGGCAAGTTCTGGCTACCCATCTCCACTATTAGCTGCAGTTCCAGTGTTAACTCTTCTTGAACCTTCCTTAATCCCTTCAAATACTGCTCAGGGGACAGCAAAACTGAATTCAACTGCTCGAGAAGTGCCTGATGCACAGCTTCCTGTAAGTTTGTAAACTCCATGTATGCATCCCAAATGCTATCACCTAGGGATTACAACAACCTTGTCGGTGTTATTACAACAATCTTGTCAGTGTTATCTTTATATCCAGTACCTGCTTTGTACTTGCATAGGTTCCAAATCTTGATTGAAAGTGCTAGCCAACATTTAACACACCCATAACTTCCTTGGTAAGCTGCCACAGCATATGTGTGTTTTCAGCAACTCACCCTCCAGATATGTGACGAATCTGTTTTTGCTCTGTTTACCTCAGCCAACTCTTTTGTGGGTTCTGCAGTTTCATTTGATCTGTTCACATCACTTGTGTCTGCTGTCCTGAACAACGTTTTCGGTATCCTACCTCCTGCATCTATCCATCCCTTTTTTAACCTTATGACCTTGTGTGATATGCCAATTTCTGGTTCTGCTCTGATTACCTCCTGAATATGCTCCTTCAAATGTGCATATCCTCTGTGTAACTTCCTATGCTTCTTGGCGACTACGCACTAACTGTTGCACTTCTGAGAACACCTCTTCAAGCCCCCTTACTTCATGCCATAGTCTCCAAACATTAAACACTAAGCTCGGCAACCAACTAAATGGTTAGACAATACTAGATCTTGCTGCTGTAAAACACAACTCCTCTGTCCATTTGAAGATCCTGCATAGCCCCCACTCTGCCTCCAGTGAAGGGGTACAGCACTGGCAACACAAGCATTCATCTCTTCTAGCCCCCCACCATATGGAAGCCTGAGTACGGGGATGATTGTCTCCCTTCTTCCCCTCAGAAGCCTGTTGTACGTGACAGCACATCTTTATGTATTGTAGGTAGATCAGTATTAAAACACAGTCTTAACTAAAACAACATCAACCGCCCATACTATATACAAAAGAAAACTAAAAATAATCATGAAACATAATATGTAATTATTACTTTCTAGACCTTAACCCATATTGTGCATGAGGTATCTCCATCTCATCCTCTCATTGTCTATCCCTTGGTTTCTTTTTCCCTGGCTCCTTCATTGTTTTAATTCCCCCTTCCTGAAGAATCGCTCATGATAAACCCTTAAATGGTCATAAATGCGCAACATGCACAATTGTTGACACTGTAGGCAACTGTAGCTTGACATTTACTGCTGAAGTAGTCTTGATCACTTCATATAGGCCCTGGTACTGTGTTACAGACTTCTTTATTTTTCCCTTTGGAGTATAAGGACTGGGTAACATCACCTACTGTCCCACTCTGTACCACAGCAATGTTCCCACTCATTGCATACACCTTCTTGTTTCTCAAATGCCTTCATATTTGCTTGCTGGACCATTCTCTACTTTTCCTGTGAATTCTTGGCCTGACTCAACACTCCTGCCTCTGTTTTGTCTAATCGTGCTGTAATGTGATGGCACCTTCTTCCCATACACCACCTCAAATAGCGAGAAGCCTTCGCTAGCATGTGTCTTGTATACACTCACTATATAACCTAAACAAGTGTCCCAAAGTGGATGGCGTGCATTCATGTAATAACCCAGCATTTTCCAAATTGCCTGATGAAACCATTCTGTCCTTCTGTTAGCCTGAGGATGAAGTGGACTTGCGGTCAATTTTTTCACTCTTAGTAACTGATACAACTCTCTCATCAGGTGTGACATGAAGTTTGTTCCCTGGTCCATAATTATAATCCCCAGACAAACTTCAATATCCACCTGTTTGCTAACACTTGTTGATCTGGTATTGGCACCATCTCTACGTAATGAGAAACATGATTCACTGTATTGGCCAAAAAATAAGCTGTGACCACATATAAGTCATACCCTTAAATTTTGAGGAAGAAATAAAAAATAAAAATTAAAAACTAAAAATGAAAAAATAGATTTTTCATGAAAATAGGCCACATACTGATTGAGAGGAGAAAAATTGGCAAAAATTCTTATTACGGTATATCGATAATTTTTACTTATGGACCGTCTGACAGCAACTGAATAAAACACAATTTAATGCCATACGCGGTTCGCCTTTATTTTCTGCAAGGAATCATCAGTGGCAGGTTGCGTGGACAATTTCTTACATATTATGCTCCTGTTGCATTTTTGGTGTTGTTCTTCTTCTTATGAACGCCAATTTGTGGTTTTTTCCACATTCCACAGCACTATGCACTGAACGCTTGTTTTAATGCAATGTTTTCAGATGGCCCATGAGTAAAAATTGTCAGTATACCCTAATATTACACACAACTGAGGAAGACAGGACTACAAAGGTTGAAGATGGCAAAAATTCATTTGTACTTACATGTAAAACATAGTTATGTACTATAAACATTTGTTCTAAAATTTGATATAACACATTGGCAACATATTGTCTTATTTACTTTCATCACTATTAGTATTGGTATTCATCACACTCTTCCTCACTCCTATCATTTTCTTCATACTCATCCCACAATACGTCATCCTCACTGCCATCCAGTACATTCAATATGCAGCATTTCTTGAACCCATTGATGATGGACTCCAATGAAACCGAGGACCATGAAGCAAGAATCCACTCACACAAAGGAATGACTGGTGAGTTCTTAATCATACGAGATGGTGTAAGGACATGGTCTTCTTCCATGAGCAAATCTCAATACAGTTTTCAGAGGTTGTCCTTAAATGGTTTGTTTATGGCCACATCTAGTACCTGTAGTTTTCAAGTCATTTCTGAATGTACTACAACAAGGTTTGTCTTTTGTGCAGTAAGTTTATTTTTCACTTCAGCAGTTATACATCCCTTAAAATAATCCAGATCTAGCATGGCTCTCTTAGCAAGCACTGCCTGAGGTCTGCAATTCCAGACTGTAGACAACCAGTCAACCACCAGTTGTGTTGTCATCCAGCCCCTTTCTTGGCAGCAAGTCATGAAGCTCAGAGGAAAGTTTTCTTTGGGCATGGTTTTCCTCTTCAGAGTGACAGAAGGGGATAACTTTTCCCCCGTCAACTGAAACAGCTAACAACACAATTATTCTATTTTTTTTTCATTCCTGGTTCCTCTTAAGGAAATGCTTTTTTCACCTTCCTTGTCTACTGCCATATTGCTTGGCACGTCAAAAAACACTAGCATTTCATCAGCAATACCAATCTGATGAAAAAACTGGATGAGACAATGCTGGATGTTGACCAGCTTCTCCTCAAAATCTGCTGGCATTCTATGTGCTAGTATAGTACTTCACTGGAGAGCAAGGCTGTTTCTCGACATAAACTGACAACACCAAGAAATAAACAAAGTGCTTGTTGTGGCATATTTTGTGATTTCCAAAACCTTCAGCTGGATAACTCCCTCATGTCTTGAATGTAGTAAAGAACTTTAGCTTCAACTTTTGGGAACTTGGCATATATTGGGACCCTGAACAATTTTCTCATTAAAACTGCCTTCTTCCATTTTTCTTCTGAACCAACCCAGTGCCGCACATTAGATTCATCAAGTCCATACTTTCTTCTTGCCACCCTATTGGTTGTAGTTTTGCCATGACACACTGCTGATAAGTTTGATGCTTGCCAAATTCCTTTGTTTGATAATGCTTTTCACTCTAAACGGTCGTGCATATCATCATAAATCAGACTGTCTTACCAGTACCCAACTGAAACTGAGTTATAAGCTAACAAAACAATACTGGTAAACCTGTACATTGTTAATGCTAATAAGACATTGGTAAAAGTTTGCACTGCTGTGTAATAAAATGGCTTGTCATCAGTTCCAGCTACAGACACTACTTGTATTGTTGCCAATGAGTTTATTTTTTGTATGGCAATTTTTTGTAAAAACACAAGTTAGACAAGATAAGCCACGCCCTAACTTTTCAAGGGTGAAATTTGGAGAAAAAACACGGGTCATTTTGGGTCAATATAGCATTATTGTCAGCACACAACATTTACCAGCTGGAGTCAAGTTGAATGGTCCTATTGTGGCCACCCCCAATAAAACTGAATGGTTCCTTAGCCTCTGACAACATTTGCAGTAGTACCTGTTTCTGGTTCAAATCTGCTCACTGTGTACACTCTACAAAACGTTTAAGATATTTATTCACATCACCCTTTCTACCCCTCCACCAGCATTTCTTTGCCGCTCTCTGATTCGCTGCTCTGCAACTTCCATGACCAGACAAGGCATGACCATGCATCTTACATAACACCTACTTTTTCAGCACCACTGGCACAACCACTCTTGGACCTAATCTTTCTTGCTTGTCTGTCTGCACAACAAATCATCATGCATGCTGAACTGCTGCTGCCTGCTGTATTGCTTCCATTCCTCATTGCTGCTCTGTGCAGCCTGCCATTCCCCAAAGTCCTGACCAAGTGTTCGCTTGACCGCTATCTTTCTGCTCAATCCATCCACATTTCCATGTTTCTTCCCAGGTTTGTGCATTCCTTTACACTCAAATGCACTAAATTTCAATGCTCACCTCGTCAATCTACTGGATGGGTGCTTCAAACCAAGTTACCACTTCAAAGCAGCATGGTTTGTTACTACTTTGAATTTACTGCTATCCAGTAACACCGAAAGTCTGTTACTGTGTACACAAAGCTAAGCATTTCTCTCTCTGTTGTGGAGTAGTTCTTCTCTGCTCTGTTAAACTGCCTTGATGCTAAAGGAATAGGATGTTCCTGATGGCCGACTTCCTGATTTTAAACACAATCAAGAGCATGATTTGACACATCATATGACAATATGAACTTCATTTCAAAATTGGGAATACTAACATTGGACCCTATTTCTTCAATTTGACAAACACTTCATTGCATTCTCCTGACCATACAAAACTAACACCCTTCTTTAACAGCAGCGTAAGTGGTCATTTTAAACAAGGAAACCCCCTCACAAATTTCATTTAATAATTTGCAAGATGGAGGAAAGTTTGCAATACCTTAGTTGTTTGTGGTATCAGAAAATCTTGTATTACTTGTCATAACCTGGGATCCATCCTCACCTCATCCTTATTATCAATTAGCCCACAGTTAACTTCTCCCATCTCACAGTGACATTTTTTCATGCTGATTTTTCATGCTGAGTGTCAAACGGGCTGCTTGAAGCCTCTTGAATACTTCACTCAGATGTTGTCTATGTACTTGTACATTCCTTGAAACATAAGTATGTGATCAAGACATTCTAGTTCAGTGGTCATCAAACTGTGGCCCACATGTGGTATGAATAAAGTGTTCATGTGGCCCGGAGTTCTAAACCAAATTTAATAATAGTATGCATGAAGCAACTAACATATGAATTCAAAAACATCAACTAATGTTAAGACCTTCATGCTCAGTAATAAACAAAAATACTTACAGACAGTAACATTTTCAGATATGCTCAATTTTAATTGATACTTGGGAATTCAACAATGAGAAAGGTAAAGTTTGCTGCTTACATCATGGGCACAGTAGTATGTACAGTCAGTTCCACAAGGAAGTGTGCACCATAATTTTAAACATAATACCCACAGTGACATCTCTGGTTAAGGTCTCGAATCTATAATCAGTCTGCTTTTGCTCAGTGTGTTGGTAAACAGTGTGAGAGTTGAATGTTTTTGTTTTATCGGCTGCAGTTAAAAATGAGTGCAAAATATCTGAAGCATCACAAGACAGTGTTCATGCAAATGGACCATGGCTTTCATATGGAGCTGTTGCTAAAATTCTTACAAAGTCAAAGACATTCATTGCAAAGTGGGTCAAATGATATTCGGAGATTGGAAATGTGGATGATTTACTGAAGAGAGGGCTAAGGTGCCAAAATATAATAGATAATGGCAGCAATTGGATTAACTATTAAGTGATTGTGCAATTATAAATCACATATCTTTTCAGGTAAACATATATTTATAACAGCGTATTTTATTTCATACAAATAATGGCGTACACTTTCTTGTGGAACTGACTGTAGTGTAGCCACTGTGAGATTAACAGGAGTGAGAGGGGGAATATTTTACTGTTTGTCTTCCAATGCTGACAAATCATGAGTGTGCGCAACTGAGACTGAACAATTGCTATGGTGTAAATGTAAAACAGAAGTAACATGGATCATGAATACATATTATAGAGACAGACATCTTCAAATGTGTTATATTTTTGTAGCAAGTAGTATACAATCAAATGAAAGCTGTTGTGATACAATGCAACAAGTTAAAGAAAAATGACAAGGTTAAGAAAAATGATGTTCAAAATATTTTGTAAATGTTTGTGATCCTGTCTCACATTGAATTACTGTTACTAACTAATATCACATATTAATTTAAGTAGGCTAGCAATTAATAGTAAGACTGGTGGGGGAAGGTGCCAGGATAGGAAAAGTGACCACTGCATATTTGTTGACCTGAACAGCACTGCAGCCTGCTGAGAAATGTTCACACTAGTTCTATTGTACGTTGCCATTCTTGTCAGTGAAACTGACAGGGAAAGCTTGTTACTTTTTTAGTAAAAAAAAAACTTTTGTTTCTGAGTTGCCTTTTATAAGATATGTCATTCATAATATTCTTGTTATCTCACTTGTATAGACAGTAACAACTTTTAGGATGTTACTGTTTAGACACCATCTTTTGGCCTACGAATTGTGATCCTAGTTATTTATTTCAGCTCCATACTTTCTTCTGTGTATAAGTAATGCCAACATGGTGTCTGATCAGGAAAAGTGGCCACACTCCTCGTAAGGTAAAGAGGTCGAGGTGTCTACCCCAGTAAGAGTTAGTTCCAAAAAACGTGCATAATACAACAGATACACTGACTTATAAACTCTTTTATATACAAAGCTATCATCAATCATTCCGTCCTTTTGTGAAAATTTAGAATTAATTAAGTTATATTATTTAAAACTGACTGTTCTGTATGGTTTAATACGAAAGACCGATTGAAAATGGTTCGCTACAGTTGCTTGGTATTGTTTCAGGCACTAGGGCTCAACAACAAGCCTAGAATATTTACCTGAAAAACAAATGTGGGATTCTGCTGCAATGGCACTGATCAGAGTACCCTTTTAGATATGGAAAATTGGTCACTATGTAAGCCTTCAGAAAAATGTATATAATTCCAATACATTATTTTTTTTTTTTCACTTAAAAATATTTAGAGTGATACCTTATAATTTGTAGATTCAAAATGTGTAAGTGGTAAGCTTCTGTCAATATGGTTTGGTTAGAATTTAATTTCTCTTTTTAGTGTGCACTTTATCCATCTCCCCCTTCCCCCTTTCTATGCAGCACAAGTGTTACCCAAAAACGTCAACAATGGCTATTAAGCAAAAGCAAATGGCAACCTCTGCTCTAGACACTGCCATTGTTTCAAACCTCTCAGCATGCTGTCCAATAACCACTGCAATGTTGCCAGCATACTCTTCAATCCAAAAGGCACCATTCTGTATTGGTAATGACCCCATAACACCAAAAATGCTTCTCTCGGTCCACTCCATATGGTCTTCAGCAAATCTGGTGTTTCATTTCATGTGTTTGCTGTGTCATTGGTGTAGCAGGCAATGGTCCTTGTGGAAAAAAGAAATCTTGAAACTCCAGTAGCAGGTCTTCCATCTATGACCATTCTGTCCCCTTCAAACACTTCAGTTCTTCATGAAATGCAGTTCTAGCAGCATCCTGTGGTCATCCAATGGCCTACACTCTCTGTGCAGCAATCTTCCTCATCCAGAATCTCCAACATACCCTACAACATTCCTTTTAATAACTTCCTTCCTTGACACCCAAATTATTTGTATCGATAGGTACTACCTGGCCTCTGTACACTTACAGATACTTTGCTTTACTAAACAACATACTACATTGAATATTTCATTGTCCTTCATGGGTTCCACTACACACAACACATTAACTGGTAAATCCAGGCTCCACATTACCCCAGCAACTTTCCGATGCCTCCTGACACACAATCATATGAATCAAGCCTTAATGCCATTACCCATGTTTTAAGTTAATTGTCTTGTATACCAGATGCTCCTCATGGCAGATTAACACTGACAACAGTTTCCTCTAGCTGGAATGTCCTCCCACTAAGTTCCACTATACACTGTCAAACGTCAATTACGGCATGATACTGATGCAGACCTCCCCCCATGAACCATGAACCTTGCCGTTGGTGGGGAGGCTTGCATGCCTCAGCGATACAGATAGCCGTACCGTAGGTGCAACCACAACGGAGGGGTATCTGTTGAGAGGCCAGACAAACGTGTGGTTCCTGAAGAGGGGCAGTAGCCTTTTCAGTAGTTGCAGGGGCAACAGTCTGGATGATTGACTGATCTGGCCTTGTAACACTAACCAAAACGGCCTTGCTGTGCTGGTACTGCGAACGGCTGAAAGCAAGGGGAAACTACGGCCGTAATTTTTCCCAAGGGCATGCAGCTTTACTGTATGATTAAATGATGATGGCATCCTCTTGGGTAAAATATTCCGGAGGTAAAATAGTCCCCCATTCGGATCTCCGGGTGGGGACTACTCAAGAGGATGTCGTTATCAGCAGAAAGAAAACTGGTGTTCTACGGATCGGAGCGTGGAATGTCAGATCCCTTAATCAGGCAGGTAGGTTAGAAAATTTAAAAAGGGAAATGGATAGGTTAAAGTTAGATATAGTGGGAATTAGTGAAGTTCGGTGGCAGGAGGAACAAGACTTCTGGTCAGGTGACTACAGGGTTATAAACACAAAATCAAATAGGTGTAATGCAGGAGTAGGTTTAATAATGAATAGGAAAATAGGAATGCGGGTAAGCTACTACAAACAGCATAGTGAACGCATTATTGTGGCCAAGATAGATACAAAGCCCACACCTACTACAGTAGTACAAGTTTATATGCCAACTAGCTCTGCAGATGACGAAGAAATTGAAGAAATGTATGATCAGATAAAAGAAATTATTCAGATAGTGAAGGGAGATGAAAATTTAATAGTCATGGGTGACTGGAATTCGGTAGTAGGAAAAGGAAGAGAAGGAAACATAGTAGAATATGGACTGGGGCAAAGAAATGAAAGAGGAAGCCGCCTGGTAGAATTTTGCACAGAGTACAACTTAATCATAGCTAACACTTGGTTCAAGAATCATAAAAGAAGGCTGTATACATGGACGAAGCCTGGAGATACTAAAGGTATCAGATAGATTATATAATGGTAAGACAGAGATTTAGGAACCAGGTTTTAAATTGTAAGACATTTCCAGGGGCAGATGTGGACTCTGACCACAATCTATTGGTTATGACCTGTAGATTAAAACTGAAGAAACTGCAAAAAGGCGGGAATTTAAGGAGATGGGACATGGATAAACTAAAAGAACCAGAGGTTGTACAGAGTTTCAGGGAGAGCATAAGGGAGCAATTGACAGGAATGGGGGAAAGAAATACGGTAGAAGAAGAATGGGTAGCTTTGAGGGATGAAGTAGTGAAGGCAGCAGAGGATCATGTAAGTAAAAAGATGAGGGCTAGTAGAAATCCTTGGGTAACAGAAGAAATATTGAATTTAATTGATGAAAGGAGAAAATATAAAAATGCAGTAAATGAAGCAGGCAAAAAGGAATACAGACGTCTCAAAAAATGAGATCTACAGGAAGTGCAAAATGGCTAAGCAGGGATGGCTAGAGGACAAATGTAAGGATGTAGACGCTTATCTCACTAGGGGTAAGATAGATACTGCCTACAGAAGAATTAAAGAGACGTTTGGAGATAAGAGAACCACTTGTATGAACATCAAGAGCTCAGATGGAAACCCAGTTCTAAGCGAAGAGGGAAAGCAGAAAGGTGGAAGGAGTATATAGAGGGTCTATACAAGGATGATGTACTTGAGGACAATATTATGGAAATGGAAGAGGATGTTGATGAAGACGAAATGGGAGATACGATACTGCGTGTTGAGTTTGACAGAGCACTGAAAGACCTGAGTCGAAACAAGGCACCGGGAGTAGACAACATTCCATTGGAACTACTGACGGCCTTGGGAGAGCCAGTCCTGACAAAACTCTACCATCTGGTGAGCAAGATGTATGAGACAGGCGAAATACCCTCAGACTTCAAGAAGAATATAATAATTCCAATCCCAAAGAAAGCAGGTGTTGACAGATGTGAAAATTACCGAACTATCAGTTTAATAAGTCACAGCTGCAAAATACTAACACAAATTCTTTACAGACGAATGGAAAAACTAGTAGAAGCCAACCTCGGGGAAGATCAGTTTGGATTCCGTTGAAATGTTAGAACACGTGAGGCAATACTGACCCTACGACTTATCTTAGAAGCTAGATTAAGGAAGGGCAAACCTACGTTTCTAGCATTTGTAGACTTAGAGAAAGCTTTTGACAATGTTGACTGGAATACTCTCTTTCAAATTCTGAAGGTGGCAGGGGTAAAATATAGGGAGCGAAAGGCTATTTACAATTTGTACAGAAACCAGATGGCAGTTATAAGAGTCGAGGGACATGAAAGGGAAGCGGTGGTTGGGAAGGGAGTGAGACAGGGTTGTAGTCTCTCCCCGATGTTATTCAATCTGTATATTAAGCAAGCAGTAAAGGAAACAAAAGAAAAATTTGGAGTAGGTATTAAAATCCATGGAGAAGAAATAAAAACTTTGAGGTTCGCCGATGACATCGTAATACTGTCAGAGACAGCAAAGGACTTGGAAGGGCAGTTAAATGCAGTGGATAGTGTCTTGAAAGGAGGATATAAAATGAACATCAACAAAAGCAAAACGAGGATAATGGAATGTAGTCGAATTACGTCAGGTGATGCTGAGGGAATTAGATTAGGAAATGAGACACTTAAAGTAGTAAAGGAGTTTTGCTATTTGGGGAGCAAAATAACAGATGATGGTCGAAGTAGAGAGGATATAAAATGTAGACTGGCAATGGCAAGGAAAACGTTTCTGAAGAAGAGAAATTTGTTAACGTCGAGTATAGATTCAAGTGTCAGGAAGTCATTTCTGAAAGTATTTGTATGGAGTGTAGCCATGTATGGAAGTGAAACATGGACAATAAATAGTTTAGACAGGAAGAGAATAGAAGCTTTCGAAATGTGGTGCTACAGAAGAATGCTGAAGATTAGAAGGGGAGATCACATAACTAATGAGGAAGTATTGAATCGGATTGGGGAGAAGAGAAGTTTGTGGCACAACGTGACCAGAAGAAGGGATCGGTTGGTAGGACATGTTCTGAGGCATCAAGGGATCACCAATTTAGTATTGGAGGGCAGCGTAGAGGGTAAAAATCGTAGAGGGAGACCAAGAGATGACTACACTAAGCAGATTCAGAAGGATGTGGGTTGCAGTGGGTTCTGGGAGATGAAGAAGCTGGCACAGGATAGAGTAGCATGGAGAGCTGCATCAAACCAGTCTCAGGACTGAAGACCACAACAACAACAACTGATGCAGAAGCCTAACCCCCAGGATCATGCTATAGCCCTCACTTACATGAGACACCACCTCCACACACTGTCTAAGCTCACTAGCCTCAAATGAAAAATTCATTATTACTGACCTCAGTGTTCATATATCATTATTCCCTACCTCAGCCAAGTTGTACAGTGATGTGTTCCACATTTATATTTTCTACCATTTATTACACTCCTTATGGCACATTCTGTCTCTGCATTCATTTTCACTGAATTTACTTTCATTGGGAACCCCTGTCAGCAGCCCTGGAATGTTGAACTTTAATGCACCCTTCATATCATCATACTACCTCTATTACATCCCTGTATCCCTGTTGATAATCTGCATCTTCTCTACTACCATTCCCAGTAAATTGTTGGTAACCCTTTTTATCCTATTCACTTCTTCGTGGGTGTAGCACTGCTGTTGCATATGCCGTTTGACCTTTCTGAAGGAACCTTGCACTACTCTTCTTAAGAACACGGGCAATGAAATATCGTATTCATCCACACCAGACAGAAACTATCAATTAAAATGTCCTCCCGTGTACGGGAATTACATAATGCATGTATTGTGTATGAGTACAGGTTGTGATGCTGGATTCATGGCATATGGGAGTTTGGGTTGGCCATTGGTTGTGTAGATACAGCTAAAGTGATTAAGGTAACTGCTTGTGTAAAGTGGGAAATCCAGGGTTGAGTCCCAGTTCAATGCAAATTTTCATTCTCATCATTTCCTTATATGGCTGTTCTTATTTGTGACAGTGAATACATTTCATTTATTTCATTATGGCTGCAGTTGCCACAGTGCCTGTTCCTTCATATATTCATGCTTGTTGCAAGGAACATTGCATCATTCTTCTTCACATTCCATTGTTGATGGTAAAGTCTTTTCAAAAAAATACAAGAAGAGTAAGATTTACAATAAACTTTTTACTTATCTTCTTTTCTCACAGCTGGCTCCAGTTCTTTCTGTATAGGGATCTGATTCTTGAAGTTGAAATTTTCACGTTTTAGGTTCTCATGTTCCAGTTGACATAAATAATTTGACGAATGCCTGTGCAGATTTTTTTAAATGTTTATTCACTTCACATTTCACTATATCACACTTTCTTTTGAATTTTCACATTAACAAAGACAAAATTACTTTGTTCTTCCACAAAAACACTTCTGATCACATTAGAAGTATGCCCACTACTACCTCCTCACTCTGTGGTAATATTCCAAAAGGTTTATAAATTTTGTTGACAAATTAATCTCTATTAATCTGTAAATTAATCCAGAAATAAACGGCCGAGTGGTTGTCTCTATGTGACTGACATTGCGTCAGACCTAGCTTTTCTGGTCGACAGTGGTGCTGATGTGTCGATCATACCTATTTCAATGGCTCCACCTGCTTCTTCACAAACGAAGTGACTGCTACGAGCTGTCAACACGTCGACATTACCTACCTCAGGCTCAGTAATGGTTACGGTGACCCCATATCCTTCTCTATGTTTTCCACGGACGTTCTTCGTTGCCGACATTGGTGAATCGATCCTCAGTATGGACTTTTTGTCTCATTACGAACTATCTTCAAACGTCGTACAGGGTTCAGTGCTACACCATCCTATGAACATTCACATACCGTGCACCCGCACCTATGTCCAACGCTCTGTTTCCGCCGCATCATACAATATCATATGCGAGTGCTCCGCCCTCGCAGGCAACATTATGGCCTGTGTTACCGACCTACTGTCAGAATACAACTCAGCGACAAAACTCCGCCAGGACAATGAGAAGCTGAAACAATGCATTGCCTCCACTTACAGCAAGCTTGTACCTCGCTTCTGCAACTACAGTCCACGGCGGCGCCACCTCAACAAGATTGTTCGGTCGAACCTAGCTTGAACTCTCATCAGGTTAGTCCACAAACTTTACTTACGTGTGACGTTCCAAACCTCCCATCGCGCTCACCTGATCCAGTGCCGTGTGTTTCAAACAAGGCTGTTAATGACAGTCGCACACATATTACGACCATGCCCACCTCTCTGACAGCTACTGCGTATGTTGATAAACATTCCTCCTCTCTCACTCAACGGCCACATAACCCAGTGGCCATTGTGGCCCCACGTGCAATGCCAGTGCTGGTCTCGCCCATGCCGGTTGCCCAGTGCAAGGTTAACAGTGGACAGTCACCACCTGTTCCCTTCACTCGGCACTGCTCATGCACCCACCCCTCCACACAAGCACACACCACGCTTTTGTAAGAGAAGTGACTTTCGAGCTACCTTCTCCACTCGCGCTACCGGCTACGCCTCGTTGCGCCCTACTCGTCTGAAGACTCGGCGCCAGGATGTTAACCAATCTCATGTGCAGTTCTAAGTTTCTTCCGTCACTGATGGAACGATACTCAAGATAGTTACCACTGCCAGCCCTGCTATTAGGCAGAAGGTCCGACGCCTCAACCCTATCAAGCTGCTTGAGGCCCGGCAGCAGATAAATGAACTTTTGGCGGTTGGTGTTCTGCAACCTTCAGACAGCAACTGGTCTTCACCAATCCACCTCGTCTCCAAACACGATGGATCTTTTCAAATGTGGGGCGATTGCAGACGCTTAAATGCTCGTACCATCATGGACACCAATGACTCCACTCATATGTTATCAGGTGCTGCAATTTTCAGTGTTATTGACAGTAAACACACCTACCACCAGATTCCCTTGGTGCCGGAAGACATTCCTAAGTTGGCTATTATCATGCCGCTTGGTTTATTCCAACACCACTTCACGCCATTTGGCCAAAAGACTGCGGCGCAAACGTGGCAACGCTTCATTGACTCTATCTTGCGACAGTTCGAGTTTTGCTTTGCTTATCTGGAGAGATTCTCGTTTTCAGCATCTCAGCGGAGGAACATGAAAATCATCAGTCTATATTCCTCCTGACATTGAACTCCAATGGTGTCGAGATCAACAAAGACAAGTTTCAGTTGTGCCAGGCATCAGTCTCCTAGGTTACACCATCTCCACTAACAGAATACAGCCTCCCAAATCTCGTGTGCAGGCTATCAGGTCTCTGCCGCCCCTGGCTACCTACCAAGAGCTACGCCGTTTCCTTGGCACCATCAATTACTATCGTCGCCATCTGCCTTCCACCGGCACTGTTCACGCACCACTGATGGACGAGCTATCAGGCAAACAAACTTCCGGTATCAAACCTGTCTCTTGGACTGCTACTACAATGCTAGAGGCCTTCTAGGCTCTGAAGACTTCTTTAGTTCATGCTGTGACACTCGCCCACCCTGATCCCTCGGCTGAGTTATTCATCACTACGGGTGCCAGCAACATCACGGTGGAGGCAGTGTTGCAACAACACAAGGGCAAGACAGTTTCCCCCCTTCATTTTTTTCTCCAAGAAACTATCTGTGGCTCAGAACTAATTTTCTGCATTTGATAGAGAGCTCCTTGCTGTTTACAAGGCAATCAAACATTTCCACCCCAACATCGAGGGTCATTCGTTTTTTGTCCTCACCGATCACAAACCACTGGCAGAAGTGTTCTGCAACCCTACTGAGGACCCATACCCCTCGACATTTCTGCCACTTTGACCTGCTTTCTCAATTCACAACCGCCATCCATTACATCAATGGTGCAGATAACATTGCTGCGGAATTCTGCTCGCAGATCAGTGCTGTTTCCCGCATCGTTGATCTTTCCGATCTGGCCTCCCTCCATGCTTCTGTCGAGGATTCTCAGGGTCTCCTACGAGACCCACTAACATCACTTGTTTTCACAAAGGCTAAATTTCTTGACGTTTTCCATGAGGTGTGGTGTGATTCTTCGACTGGCACCCTATGTCCTTTACTCCCACCCGGGCTGCGCCGACAGGTTTTCGATGCCCTGCATAACCTAGCCCACCCAGGCATTTGAGCTACCACACGCCTCGTGTCAGAACACTTTGTTTGGAAGAATATCAAATGGGACTGTCAAACCTGGGCACGCAGCTGCGTCGCTTGCCAGCGCAACAAGATCTGCCGCCACACCTCCCCGCCTCTGGGCAAGTTCGACATTCCCGCAGGACGATTGCATCACGTACATGTTGATCTGATCTGGCCTGTTCCTCCTTCCGAGGACCACAGATATATCTCACCAACTATCGCCCAATTGTCTTGCTGGGTCGAGGCTGTCCCTCTCCCTAACATTACTGCAAAGATGGTAGCCAAGGCTTTCATTGGCTCATGCCTCTCTCGTTTCGGGTGCCCACCACTATCACCACCGATCAGGGTTGACAGTTCGAATCCTCCCTTTTCACCATCCTCTGCAATATCTGTGGTATTATAAAAATATTCACTGCCGCCTATAACACACAATGCAATGGGTTGGTGGAGAGATGGCACTGCACCCTCAAGATGGCCCTTCGATGCCATGATTGTCTCTGGTTGGAAGTTCTCCCATGGGTGCTGCTTGGTCTACACTTGACCTATAAGCCTGACCTACAAGGGACTACATCTGAATATGTTTTTGGCGAGAATCAGGTCCTACTGGGGGAACTTATTCTTCCCCCCGGTAAGCAAGGATCTTACCCCCCCCCCCCCCCCACCAGATTTCATTAGCCGGATGAGCATGCATATGCGTTTGCACCCACCCATCAGTCGCTCACCACCCGAGACTTCCCACCAAACTGTCCAACTGCTCCCACATCATGCTGCATGATGATGTGGTTAGGTAGCTTCTTCAGCCTCCTTATCTTGGCTCCTACAAGGTCCTGTGGCGGGGCACACGACTTTTGATGTCATGATTAAAGACTGCACACAGATAGTTTCTCTGCTTCGCCTGAAACCAGCTTTCATTGACCCTGATGGTCTCAGACTCTGCAGATGATCCATCCTTGATCGCGAACAAAGACATGCTCCCATTACCTCACCGCACACCTCTTCTGCTGAACACTGTTCGCCACCGTTCGCTGGCTTCCCGACCTAGCCCCCTGTTTCACCCTGCACAGGTTTTGCACCCCCACCTCCAACGTCAGAGACACACAAACCTACTATCTGTTTGTCCTGTGGCGTGCCACTGCACCAAGTGAATGACGTTTCTATAGTGAGGTTTGACTCATTATTGATACATACCGAGGTCCCAACACTGGATGGTCCCTCACACATCAACATTGCACACAACCTCACACTTCCGAATGAGTGTGACCGAGCATCTATATGTGCTTTCATTTCTACGGAAGGCTTGATCCACCTAAGGGCCACACACGCCTCCACCACACTGTCAACCGCCCCGCCCACTTCCTCCCAGGCTGGCCACTGTCTCATCTGGCCACAGTGGCTAACTGACTATGAAGTGGACCTGCCTCTCTCTGCTCTGCCTGCACAACCGACCTCATTTGAGATGGAAGTACCTGTGGCGTGCCTTCCTACGCACATGATTTCCACCGACATTGACGCCTGCATGCCCTCACCTTTGGACATCTGTAGTACTCCGTACTGCGGGGTTGGGGGGTCTATGTGGTGTCGACAGTTCGAATCGGCCATGAAACTTAATATCTGTGAACTCTAAGTGCTCTGTTGAGCCTCCATCTTAACTTTAGTCAGTTCTTTGTTATAGTTCATTCTGTAAGAACGCAGTGTCAAGTGTAAATATATACAAGCTATGACATGTATGGGAATTAAGTTTTCTCTATCCCGATTGTCCACTGCTTGCGGTCTCGCGATAGCGTTCTCGCTTCCTGAGCACGGAGTCCCGGGTTCGATTCCCAGCGGGGCCAGGGATTTTTCCTGCCTCGAGATGACTGGGTGGTGTTGCGTCATCTTCATCATCATGATTCATCCCCATTATGGTCGGAGGAAGGCAATGGAAAACCACCTCCACTAGGACCTTGCCTAGTACGGCAGTGCAGGTCTCCCGCATCGTTCCCCTATGCTCCGTCTCGGAGTATGGGACTTCATCATCACCATCATATCCCGATTACCAATCCCATTCCCATATAATTATGCCAAATGCTGTCACTTTATATAGGCCTAGGTGTTATTTATGTCTACTACATAGCTGTCTACAATTATTATGCTCATTTACCTTGTAACAAATTTTGCTTAATAAATATGTTTTTAGCTTATGGCTAGAGATATGAAAGTCATTTACTCCTTTTATTTCCTGTGGCAGTCTGTTGTACAATTTTAGGTCATTATATAGTACACTATTCTGTGTTTTGCACTTGTTTTTCCTGTTTAAGTATAAGTAGTGGCTGGATCTAGTTTCATGGTCAAGTACTGAGCCGTTTGTAGCATAAAGATTAATATTTTTCCTTACATTCATTACAGTATGGAAAATGTAAATGCATGGGACAGTCAGAGTTTCTAGTTTTTTGAACTAATCCGTACAATGAGGCCTATTGCTCCTATTTGTTATTATCTGTACAGCTCTTTTCTGTACCTTGAAGACAGACTGAATATTCCCATCACTTCTTCCCCAAAACATGATTCCACAACTGAGGATTGAGTGTATGTATCCAAAATATGTCATTCTGAGTCATGAAATATTGCACGCTGGTGCAAGTATTTAGGTTATAAAATTATGTGATCCACTGTATCAAATGCCTTCGATATGACCAAGAAAATTCCATTCACATGGTCATATTTGTCCAGAACCTCAAGAATGACCTTTGTAAGCTGTGCAATAGTCGATTCTGTACCTCTTTTGGTCCTGGAACCATGCTGTTCTTTACAAAGAAGGTTAAACTTATTTAGAAACTATATTAACCTATTTTTCATTACTTTTTCACTAATTTTGGAAATGGTGGACAGTAGGGAGATTGCTCTGTAGTTTTCTACATTTTCTGCATAACATTCTTCCATTTTAATCAGTGGTTTGGTTACTTGCTGGCTAATAACAAGCTGTTTAAGAGGAAGTAGTTTACCCAATGTAAAAAGTTCATTATGAAGAACTTCACAACAACTCATGATTCTTCTCAAAGCAGAAAGCTTCAAAACATAAGTCAAAAAGGTCTGAAGTATGTTTTCTATTTCTCTATGCAACTTAAAGGAGGATATAAGATGAACATCAACAAAAGAAAAATGAGGGTAATGGAATGTAGTCGAATTAAGTCGGGAGATGGTGAGGGTATTAGATTAGGAAATGAGACACTTAAAGTAGTAAAGGAGTTTTGATATTTGGGGAGCAAAATAACTGATGATGGTCGAAGTAGAGAGGATATAAAATGTAGACTGGCAAGGAAAGCATTTCTGAAGAAGAGAAATTTGTTAACATCAAGTATAGATTTAAGTGTCAGGAAGTCGTTTCTGAAAGTATTTGTATGGAGTGTAGCCATGTATGGAAGTGAAACATGGACAGTAAATAGTTTGGACAAGAAGAGAATAGAAGCTTTCGAAATGTGGTGCTACAGAAGAATGCTGAAGATTAGATGGGTAGATCATGTAACTAATGAGGAGGTATTGAATAGGATTGGGGAGAAGAGAAGTTTGTGGCACAACTTGACTAGAAGAAGGGATCGATTGGTAGGACATGTTCTCAGGCATCAAGAGATCACCAATTTAGCATTGGAGGGCAGCGTGGAGGGTAAAAATCATAGAGGGAGACCAAGAGATGAATACACCAAGCAGATTCAGAAGGATGTAGGTTGCAGTACGTACTGGGAGATGAAGAAGCTTGAACAGGATAGAGTAGCAAGGAGAGCTGCATCAAACCAGTCTCAGGACTAAAGACCACAACAACAACAACAACAAAAACAACATGCAACTTGTGAATCAAAAGTGCTTGGCTTCAAAAAAATGTGTTGACTAGTGAAGAGTTCTGCATATGAAATTATGAAATGAAGGTGCACTTACATAGAAGGGTTTTTTAAAGCATTTATAGTGGCATTGTAGGATTAGGACTGAACAGTAGCAGAATTTTTTTACAGGTATATGCTTAAGAAATTAATACTGAAAACGGTCCCACTGTTCCCAAATCCTGTTGGTTTTAGCTGAAACTAAGTCACCTTGTGGTTGCATGCCTCAAAAACACATAAAGTGGAATGTTAAACTTAGACCGGATTCTTTCAAGTTCTTCCCAGAAAACAGGCCACTCATAAAAATAGTAAATATCAACCATAAATTTGGATGCTTCTTCATCAACACTCTCCGTAGCCTTTACACAGAATTTTGCAATGTATAAATGTTGCAAGTTCCAATGTTTGTAAGTTGTCTGCCTTAGGACTTCTGGACATCACTGTTTTAAGTCCTAAAATTGACATTAGGCAATTATTTAGGGGCATGTTGGTTTCAGAAAGTGCTTCACTTAATATCTGATGTAACATTTCACCATCTGCTTTGCCAGTAAATTTCTTGGGTGATGCATTGTTATACAAAACTAACTCTCTCATCAAAATATAATGGTTGTTTTTAGTTCTTTTTTATCTTTAGCACTCATAGTTCCATCTAAACTCAATGTGTAATATGATGAACATGCTTCTTTTAACATGTATTCCTGGAAATATGGTGCCAGTCCATCAGTTATCAGGTATCTCATGTTTTTAGACAAATGTGAAAAATATTCAGGAATACTATCAGGGAACATCATCTCTAAAAAAGGTAACAAATACCATTTGAAGAACACACAGAGTAATTGGAAATCATTGTTTTAATTGTCCAAATCAATTTAGTGATGGTGGAACTATCCTTGGTATGTAACAACCGTATTGTTGGTAGAAGTACTGAACTTGAAGGTTGTGTCTGACCAGAAAGTCCTAAATACAATTGACGTGATCCACATTTAGTCTCAAAGTTACACTAACATTTTGTTGGAAGTGAGTCATTAAAAATTGCCTGAAAATATTTTGTCTGAAAATTAACAGGACAAGAACGCACTGCAGAATAGTACAGTTTCACTAACCTCCCGCCCCCAATGCATAGACTTTACTTTGAACTGCCTTTTCAAGCCAGTCACTATGAAATTGCATTTTCCCATACGAAAAGTTTATTTCCAAAATTTAATGGAGTATATCACTGTAGCAGTTTGTTACTACAACAAGATTAAAATCAGGAACAAAAATTGAAGCAGTTGTAATAGAGGACTATTTGACACAAATAGCAGTTGCACAAAATATAGACACACACTCAAAAAATCAAAAAGGAACAAATTCCCTCAAATTTCAGAAGTTCCTCAATGTAGGTTTTACCTACTTTTATCATTGGAGCATTCCCAAAACTAAAATGAATGAATACAAATGCAGAAACTAGGAAATGAAAGTATGTTATTTTCTTCCTAAAAGTGCAAAAAAGATAGAAAAAGAGGCTAGATATTTAAAATGGTGACAGCAGTTAAAAAAAAAGAGGTGGCTAAAGGTGAAAGGGTGACTGATCCCTCACCCTGGCTATTGTTCACTTTCAGTCAAAAGATAGAACACCACTAAATTAAATGATGTATACAGTATGTGTACAAATCATAAGCTTTTGCTGCTGCTGTTGACTCCACTCTGTTAGGAGGCTGGAGCCCGACTGGATAATTACTGTTTGCAACAGTCATGGAACAAAGTAAATAAAGTGATACTAGTGACTTCTGCAGCAGACACTGTCTATCTACTTTGTCACATTACAACAAAAGTCCTTAATCCCACTGGAAATGACCAGTTACCAGCTCTGCTCATCATACCCTACACAACTTCCACCTGTACATCACCCGAGTGCAAATACAAAACTCATCCAAGATCAGTCTTGTACCAACTGGAATAGCAACCAGAAATCCAAGGATACCTACACACCAATCAGCCCCTTAACACTTAAAAATCTTGAGAATATTCCTCATGCTGCTTCCTCCTGCAAAAGAACTTTCCATCTGGCATATCTCAATCAAACCATCTGTCTTTATCACCTAACTCTCCCACCTTGAACTCTCCTCCTCCCTCACCAATCACATTGATTATACCACTACTTGCAGCAGACTTACAACCAAGACACAAATATCAGCCAGAAAATCCAGATACACATAATAAACCTACTAAATGTATTGGAACATTGAGATTGGTGGTAATCATGCAGAAATCTTAATACTGTGCTACTCATAAATCCAGGCTGTAATTACTGGAAAGTGTATTATCATCTCAGTGCCAACAATCCTATTTACTAAAATCCAAGCCTGCACAATAAGCAGCTCACACTTAAACCCAAACAAATCTAAACATTCTCACTCCTGCCTGACACTCCCGATGACCCACATTTCAGTTACTCCTTATTCCTCATACTGCACAAACACAGCATCTCTAGCCCATTTATCATCTTAGTTTCCAGTAGGCCTACCTAGACAACATATCACAAATGAAACTTAACACATCAGTTTCAGCACACAATATTAAAAGAGGCACTTCACAAAAAATTGTAACGTTGCTTTAAGTCTTGGGTATATTAAATATTGTTTGGCTGACAGAATGTTCTCAGTTCTTTTTAAAAATGCCTATAACCTCCTATTATGTGACTTTCTCACAAGGTACAATACTGAGCCATGGAAAACTTCCCATAACTTATTCTTTCTTACACTCAGAAAACCTACATTTTCTACATTCAAGGAAGCAATATTTAAATTCTTAATGACCAACTGTTATTACAGTATAAATGAATATCTGCAGTAACCTTGTAGCAAGTAACTACAATAATTTACTATATGTTAATAGTCCCATAAATCAAATGCTTGCCACAGCCTCAATGTTAATTTTTCAGAACAAAAGTGTTAAATCAATTATTTACTTGAGATGTATTTCATGTAAAAGGCCCTGAACAAAAGTGTTAAATCAATTATTTACTTGTAATGTATTTCATGTAAAAGTTCCTTCTCATACTTTTATATTATTACAGCAATCAAAGTTGTATTGCCCAGAAATATTGTGATGGGTACAATGAACTATTGTATTATGTAGGAAACTGTACACCCATATCTTATTTTGTTATACTATGTTCTTTGACAAAATCCATACAATGTATGTTGTTGCTGTATGAATAAACTACTACTACTACCAACACATTGTCACCTTGGCATTTAGGAAGGTCTTTGGATCCACAAACATCTAGATCACTTAGAAAAGCACTTATTACTCCTGTCAATGAGTCTGGTTTCCATTCCAGCCTCTCTTCTGATGACCAACTGACCTGTGCCTCAACCATCTCTTATCCAAACTGTTTAATAGCTGAAAATCCACCATATTTGTGTCCTCTGACTTCTATGAGTGCATATAGAATCCTGATGTCCTGTGCAGACTTCAGTCCTAAGCACTAACAGTTAGCTATGTACACATTATTGGCTTCTTTCAATCTAATAATTTACCCTTTGTGACTATTTACAATGCTAATACTCATGTCTCTGATACATACAGTCAGTGTGTTGGATTGCCACGCATGGGGGCCCGGGTTCGATTGCTGACTGGGTGTTGTGCTCTCCTCATCATTACCTCATCCCCACTGTTAATTCACAAGTTGCCCTATGAAGTGTCGCACTCAATAAGATTTGCAATTGGCGGTCGAACTTTCCGTCTGGGAACTCCCAGCCACTGATGTCATACGCTCATTTTTACATTTCTGATACATGACACGTGTGACCAAATGCTGTCCCATACCCACTCATGCCCTTCCTTTATACTACGTTTTATATCTCTATAGTGTCTACTAGCATTCATATTCTTCTTTACACTATCCCTCAGGCCTATCCTCCACAAATTCCATCAATCCCTCCAACTCCAGTTCACCCCCTAATATAAGCAATAGCTCCTCAATTGAAATCCTTCTGAAACTCAGGTAACAGTTATATGATGAACCACCTGCTGATTTCACCTCAACCTCCAATCAAACATTTATGATTACCCTATGCAAAGAACCAATACACAAAAATATCTTAGACTACTCTTTTATAGTTAACTAACATAGAAACCCCAGCTACTACATGCCTCCGAATCCATGATGTTTTTCTACAAAATTTCGTCCCCAGAAGCAGGGGGTTGTCTTACATTCACTCCATATGATGTGGAATTTTTCTTTTCTTTACTGAACAAAGCGTTGAGCTTCCATTAAGCTACAACTTCACTCTCTGCCACACATAAGCCTTTAACCTTGAACATAAGCATGCACTTTGAGCGTTGTTGTCTTATAGCAGGAAGAGTTTGTTGAAACAAATTTTTTATCAGTTGTTTGACTTTGAATATCCCACTTCTACACTGCATAGTGAAGTACGTAATGGATCTTGCTGTGCAGCCATGTGGTTCAACATTGAATTTTTCAACAGTATTCAGACATTAATATGATGCAAATTTCAAAATCATGGTTATTCAGCAAGCAGAAGCAACAAACAATTGTGTGGCATCAAGAAAGTATGGAGCCACAGAAGCAAATGTTTGAAGGTGGCGAGAGGAAAAAGGACGTCTGAAAAATTCAAAATTGATGGGAAAAGCTTTCTGTGGCCCACAGAGTGAGAGTTACAAAAATATTGAAATGGAAATAGTGGCATTTCTGTATGAGAAATGTAAAGATGAAACAGCAGTTTACCATTATGTCTTGCAAAATAAAGCACATGAATTGGCACAAGAACATAGTGTTCAATTTAAAGCCAGCTCTGGGTGGTGTACAAGGATGATGTGATGCAATGGGCTTGTGTGGTGATGTTGAACATCCCTTGCTCAGCATTGTATGTGGAGAAATTGGTCGAGTATCAGTGACATGTTGTAAGATTGAGAAAGGAACATGCTTACTCTTAGGGCCAATCAGAAATGATGACAAGACACCTGTTTACTTCAACATGTGATCCAGTACAACACTTGAAACAAATGGTGCCATAAGTGTATTGGTTTGCACTGTGGGCAATGAGAAACTGTGAATCATTGTAATGTTGCATGCGCTTGCCAATGGAACGAAGATGTGACCCTATGTCATCCTCAGTCATAAATGTATACCATAGCTGGTAACACATTTCTTTGGATGGAAAAGGATGGATGACCAATGAGTTGGTTATAGATTATTTCCATACAGTCTGGAGTAAGAGGCCAGATGCTCTTCTAAAAAATGATGGGATGTTGATCCTTGATGCTGGCGTCTGACAGTAGCAGTGAAAGAAGCAATCCTGAAATTAAACACACATCATTCCAGGATGCATGACTTCTCAACTGCAAGTGTTAGGTGAGGTGGCAAATAAGCCATTCAAAGGCCATCTGAAACAGGTGTACAGCAATTTGTTACTTCATGCCCTGACTCCTTCCAGAAAGCTGATGTAGCCTTATCTTTAATTCCGAAGAATCCAGACTACTTGAACAAGCAGATCAATGGCATCAGTTGTGAATGGCTTGAATAAATCCTATGTACCAAGTGCATTAGATGGGACTGAAGGTGATCTACTATGAGGGGATATGCAAGATAACCAGACAATGGACCATTACAGTGAGGAGGACTAAAAGGCATCTGTAGCTCACGGAGAGAGGTGTTTATCTGATTTCATTTTCTGTGTACTAGTACTTTTATTGTCTCCTTAAGTTACTTGTAATAAGGTAACCATTTGTAAGTTTTCAAAATAAACCACGTATATGTATACATTCTGCAATTACTTGTCGAACAATGGGAGGTCATATTTTATTCGCAGTCATCTTGCATTTGGAGATATGCAGTACTAACTATCCAACAGAATGTTGTTGTTGCTTTTGTGGTCTTATGTCCAAAGTCTGGTTTGATGCAGCTTCTGTTACGGAACTGACAATTCCTTGATACTCAAGATATTTCCTATCAACTTATCCCTTTTTTTAGTCAAGCTGTGCCATAATTTTTTTTTTTTTTTTTTTTTTTTTTTTTTTTTTTTTTTTTCCCCCCCCCCCGATTCAATTCAGTACCTCTTAGTCTGTTGTCTGATCTACCCATATAACCTTCAGCATTCTTTTATAGTACAATACTTCAAAAGCTTCTACTCTCTTCTTGCCTGAACTGATTATTGTCCAAATTTCACTTCTGTATAAGGCTACACTCCATACAAATACCTTCAGAAAAGAATTCCTAACTCTTAAATTTATGTTCAATATTAACAAATTTCTCTCTTTCAGAAATTCTTTTCTAGTTACTTCCACTATGCACTTTATATCCTCTCTACTTGTGTCATCATCAATTATTTTGCTGCTCAAATACAGCTCAATTATGGCTTCCATTTCATGCCCTTTGACTCTGTGGCAGCCTCGCACCACACAGCTGTCTTAGCAATTCTGTACATCCCTTATCACTAAAGTCATTTGCTAAGGCAACGAGTGTCTTCCCTCGTGTGTTTACTCCTGTCCCAAGCTGTCAAACCTGTTGTGTGACCAGATACCCGCATTCTATGGTCGCTGCCTACTGGCACAGAACAACAGCTCAGTCCCTAGTGAAGCTCCTGCTGACCTAGCCTGACTTTTAAGCCATTCTCGCACAGGATGTATCAAAGAGAGTGCTGTCTGTGTGTTGAACGGGGAAGGCACCAAATCTATATGAGTTTGCCTGCAGACAGATTGTGAAGGTGTTTGAAGAATGCTGATGTGAGTGTCTTCAACATGGGGCGAAACGAAGGTGAAACTAAGTCCAGAGGTCTTGAGATTAGGCAGCCACCCCTCATTGCAGATGTTTGACATCAAAAGGCAGGGCAGATTGGTATAAAACAGGCCAGGTGGCAAACTGTGGTGGAACTAACATCATACTTCAAATATGGGCAGAGTACACGTGTGTCTCTAATGTTCCTAATGTTCCTAACGATGGGCCTTTGCAGCTGATGACCCATGTGTCAGTGTTAATACCACAATATCAGCAACTATGACTGAAATGGGCACATGACCATTGGCTCTGGACGTTAGCACATTGCCAATGTGTTGCATAGTCTGATGAATCCTGATACCTTCCTTATCATGCTAATTGGAGGGCACGAATCCGCTGTCTTCCAGAGGGACAGCTCCTTGGTACCTGTACTGTGGGCTGGAGACAAGCTAGCAGTGGCTCCGCTATGCTCTGTAACATTCACACGGACATCCAGTGGAGCTCATGCAGGGCACCATGATGGCCAAGGAGTATTGTACACTGATTTCAGACCACATACACCCGTTCAAGACGATCATGTTTCCTGACAGCAGTGGCATTTTTCGACAAGATAATGTGCCATATTACAAGGCCAGGAGTGAGATGGAGTGGTTCAAGGAATACAGTGGCAAGTCCCAACTGATGTGCAGGTCCCCCAACCTGCCAGATCTGAGCTGGATAGAAGGTGGCATCAGAGCTCATTGCCCCTCTCCCTGGAATTCTCAGAAATTGGTGACCCGCCAATGCCTTACTGATTCCATGCCACAACATGTCGCTTCTGTTAACCATCCCAAAGATGGACATACTGGCTATCAGGCAGGTGGTCATAAAGCTCTGGCTGATCAGTGTATATACCTATCTCATGGTTTTATGGACTACTTGTATGCATGTTTCATCTTGCTGGAAAATATATTTTTCAATGATGGTGAACAGCTTCAAAAACTTTCCTCTTCCATTCATATGAAAATACAAAATGAATCCTGATCTCAAAAACTATGTGGAGTGTGTTACTTCAGAATGATGGTAGTCAGTACAACATCAAGCATATGGATATTACGCATGAGGAAATTGACATTAGACACTATACTTTAACTATATACAATTTAAAACTGAAAATGAGATAGAGAGTTAAAAAGCAGCTTCTACTAGTAACATAAAGTGTTAGTGATGATTAAATTATGCACTGAACAACATTCTACTGGTTGGCTTCCTCTGTCATTCCTTTCTCCCAGTCCATGTTGTACTAATATTTTTCCTTCCCTTCCTTTTCCTGCTACTGAACTCCAGTCACCCAGAAAGCCCATAATAAACTACAACTACTAACTTGCAAAACATGATGATAGTATCTCTTAACACCCTCAACGCACTGATGCAACATATCCTTGGGAATGTCAATGTCGCTTGGGGATCTGTTCCTCCAAAGTTCTATCACACCCTCCAAATTCTTGAATAACATGAACTGTGCCTAGCTTTCTGAATGTTTCACCTCATCTATTAATATCCTGTGCCAGTTGATCAAATTCGTCTCCACTATCAACAGTGAACACTTTCCTGTATGCTACACATGCCATATGCTCAACTTCGAAAACCTAATAATTTCCTCTTTAATTTCCAGTACTAAGATGCTGTCATGACTATACCAACATATTTCACCGATCATGCATATACACTCTCTCCATCTCCTCTTCCAGCACAAGTTCAACTGATACCCACTCCAAGACAATGAAAACTGGTCTGACATTAATCCCTCTCATTTAATATGAAATATCCATCACCCTCACGTGTGGATCGAAGGGAGAGTAGTGGAGGATCATGACCACCTTAAAAAACAATTTGCTAAAAGTCTTTATATTTTCACGCATATCAATTTCTGACCTTTTTAGCCAGATAATGATGAAGAATGACAAAGAGGCTCTCAAAAATGGCAACATCTTCTATTTTTCTGTTGCTTGTTTGAAGACAGACTGGTGGACTGACCAGCTGTAGAAACCATTTCAGTCAATTAAAGGTGCCTATTCACAAGCTGAACATGTGTGATGCCTATAACACACTTGCTATATTAATGAGAAAAAGGAAATTGAGCAAAGTAAGAAAAGGAAAGACATTCCACTGGGAAAAACATAACTGAACATTTGAGCTTTCCTGAAAGTAGGTGGAAATGACTGAATGAACCCATTTTCCCCCATATACACATGTGCATGGCCTTAGCCTACGATGTGTAATATTCACAGTGCTAAGGGAAGTTCTAACAACAGTGAGTGCACAGTTGGACTTTATGTTGTGTAAATTATGAAGTCATCAAAGCTGTGAAAGTCTGTTGCTTTTATAGTTCCTATATCAATTGCATGCCACGTTTCCCATATTTTGCAACATGTATTTTTCATTTTTACTGTTTTCCGTCTTATCCTTTAGTTGCTTTAAATTCGTGGAGGTATGTGCCGTCTATGCATAGTTGCATAGACGGCACATACCTCCACGAATGTATTTTTCAAGTGGTGTTATTTCTCTAAACTGCCATGTCTTTGCCATTATGCTGTTATCAGTGTGGTCACCTTGCGTTTGAAGACAGGTTTGATACAGCTCTCGATGCTAGTCCAACCTGTGCAAGCCTCTTCATCTCTGTCTCTGTAAACTACTGCAATCTTCATCCATATGAACCTTCTTACTGGTATCCCTCTACAATTCTTAACCCCTCCCTCACCTCACACACACACACACACACACACACACACACACACACACACACTTTTCTCCATTACCAAATGGACAGTTCCTTGATGTCTCACAATATGTTCTATAAACGAATCCGTTCTTTCAGTCAGTGTAATTTCCATTCCAATTTGATTTAATACCTCCTCAATAGTTATTTGATCTACCTACAAATCTTCCGTATTCTTCTGTAGTACCACTATCCAAAAGATTTTACTCTCTTCTTGTCTAAATTGTTATTGTGCACATTTCAGTTCTGTACAAGGCTGTACTGATGTATTAAGCAGTGATTTATACAAATTGTTGCTATTATTATTATATTATAATTATATATTACCATTATTATCAAAATCTTAGCATATGTGGCACATTAAAACTGGAGATAATGGAAAGTTGTATTTTAGTCTGATCCTACTTTCCTCAAACAAACACACCAACGATGAAACATATATTGAAAATCATCCAAAAATACTAACAAACTGTGAACTTCCTATGAAGTGAATAGTGGATTCACACTGTATCACCATCCCTCCGCAGATCTAAGCTTCCCCTATTTCTCACAGTTCCCTTTTCTTTGCTCTACATCAACACGGCGCTTCCTCAGTCCTAGTCAATCCATCGAATATTTCGCTACCACCAAGCTTTTCACATATTACATTTGTCCCTATTACCACAACCCATTGGTGGATCCAAGACTCCATAAAATCAACATTTCCCTGCCTTATCTTATTCCTTCATAGTGAAGATGTCTCCTACTCAGTTCAGTGTTACCTTCAACATCTTCACTATCATCACTGTGTTTCAAAACACCTGTGGCTGATAAAAGGGTTATTACTTTCTCACGCAAATGAATTATCATTTGATGCCTCTACCTCATCCAGTTTCACATGTGTCACTTTTCACAGCTGCGATACACACTATAAAAGATCTTAAAGATCTTGCACTTAGGTGACCCAAGAGGCCTCTGGTAAGGGTGATACATTCTACAGAAATCTTACAATTGTGGCACCTCTGGCATCCCTCTCAGCTTGGTGCCCCAAGCACTGTTGGGCCTCAAGCCGGGCCTGTTTACCACTTACCCTCCATAGTTTCTGCTGTCTCTCCTTCTCTCTCTTACTAAATGTAAGCACAAGGGTTTTAGCACTAGTTAATCAATATGGAAACAAATACTCTTATTTATGATAAAACTTAGTCTTTATTCAAAACTCCACTGAGGAATTTGAGCAACAGCAAAATAGCAATATTTAATATAATAAATTATCACTCTGCAGCAAAGTATGAGTTGATTTGAAACTTCCTGGTGGATTAAAACTGTTTACACCACCAAGACTCGAAACTGGGATATTTTCCAAGTCAAGTGTAAGTGTTGTGTGACTTGTTCTTGTAAAATATTTTATTATCTTTTATCTTGTGAAAGACAACCATGAAAGTTGTTATTTTTGTGACACACAACAATCAGGGACAAAACTAGCCATGAAACTAAAACAGTATCCCAAATATATGTATGAATCCAAACATATTAGACCTCATCAGTAATTATTTGGTTTCATATAATTTTATAAGACATTATATTAAAAACAAAGATTCCAAGACTTACCAAGCGGGAAAGCGCCGGCAGACAGGCACATGAACAAAACACACAAACACACACACAGAATTATGAGCTTTCGCAACTGGCAGTTGCTTCGTCAGGAAAGAGGGAAGGAGAGGGAAAAATGAAAGGATGTGGGTTTTAAGGGAGAGGGTAAGGAGTCATTCCAATCCCGGGAGCGGAAAGACTTCCCTTAGGGGAAAGAAAGGACAGGTGTACACTCGCGCAGACACACACACACACATATCCATCCGCACATACACAGACACAAGCAGACATATTTAAAGGCAAAGAGTCACTCTTTGCCTTTAAATATGTCTGCTTGTGTCTGTGTATGTGCGGATGGATATGTGTGTGTGTGTGTGTGTGTGTGTGTGTGTGTGTGTGTGTGTGTGTGTGTGTACACCTGTCCTTTTTTTCCCCTAAGGGAAGTCTTTCCGCTCCCGGGATTGGAATGACTCCTTACCCTCTCCCTTAAAACCCACATCCTTTCATTTTTCCCTCTCCTTCCCTCTTTCCTGACGAAGCAACTGCCAGTTGCGAAAGCTCGCAATTCTGTGTGTGTGTTTGTGTGTTTTGTTCATGTGCCTGTCTGCCGGCGCTTTCCCGCTTGGTAAGTCTTGGAATCTTTGTTTTTAATATATTTTTCCCATGTGGAAGTTTCTTTCTATTTTATTTACATCATCATTTATAAGACATTAATTATACTTGTTTAAGAATTCAATTCATTTACATTTCTCTACAATATACAGTGATATAATTTAAGATTGTCCTCACATATTCTCAAAATATCTTTTAAGACAGATATCTGACCAAAAACTTTTACTGTTGCATGCAATATTGCAGTTCTAAAAAGCGGAAGGTAGTTTCTTTATTTTATGTTCAGTAAAGATGGGAACAGAAAGGGCATCTGGCTACCATCTCTCATTAGTTAGTTAGTTATTTTCATGTTCCATTGACAATTTGCACAATAATAATCTTGTGAAATTCAGATCAACATACCAACCCTATGGAGATAACGGGATAAGGCAGGAAAAATAAGAAGAAGAAAATGATGTTCAGTGAAGGCTCTGAAATTGGACCAGAGCTTGGTAACTGATGTCTAAAGTTCTGTTTGCCAACTATTCACGATCGCTTACATTCGGTGTTGGTGGATACCAGCACTGAAACAAAATGTTGTTTATTCTGTGGTAGGGAGTAGTAAAGATGCTACAACACTCTTCCCACCTATCGTACACAGAGTTGGTAGCTGAAGCTACACATTTCTGTTAATGAGTGACACAGGGAAGGAATGATTCTTGACTGTTCGCTATCAGTAAGTGTAAGAATGGCAGTACAGATTTCATATCAGTTCTTAAAGGCACCATTCGGTGACACCATTAATTATCTGCCTAGCATCATTCAGTTTTGTAATAAACCTTCTTCCAGGAGTTGAAGATAGCATTCTCACTTGGTCGGGAATTTATTTGTTGCACATTTACGAAACAAACAAATTCAAAAGCATCATGTGACATTTGCTAGCCACTGTTAGCTACTACAAACTAATACAGTATTGTTACCGTTTTACACTGAGATGACAAAAGTCATGAGATACCACCCCAATATCATGTCAGACCTCTTTTGCCCAGAGTAGTGCGATAACGCGACCTATCATGTACTCGACAAGTCGTTGGAAGTCCCCTGTAGAAACACTGAGCTTTGCTGCCTCTACAGCCATCCATAATTGCAAAAGGTGTTTCTGGTGCAAGATTTGGTGCATGAACTGGCCCCTCAATTATATCCCAAAAATGTTTCAATTGATTCATCTTGGGCAATATGGATGATTAAATCATTTGCTCAAATTCCCCAGAATGTTCTTGAAACCAGTTGCTAACAACTGTGGCCCAGTGGTGTAGCACACTTTCATCCACAAAAATTCCATCGTTGAATGGTTGTAAATGACCTCCAAGTAGCCAAAAATAATAATTTCCATTCAATGATTGGTTCAGTGGGACCACAGGACCCAGTCCATTCCATGTAAACGCAGCTCCCGCTATTATGCAGCCACAACTAGCTTGCACAGTGCCTTGTTGACAACTGGGATCCATGGCTTTGTAGGGTATGTGCCACACTGGAATCCCACCATCAGCTCTTACCAACTGAAATCGAAACTCATCTGACCAAGTGTGTAAGGTAAAGCCTGAATTATGGTATTCTCAGTCTCATGTCTCATGTGTCTATCTCCAACAACCATTCCGTGTTCAAAGTCTGTTAATTCCCGTTGTGTGGCTGTAATCACATCGGAAACCTTTCCACGTGAATCACCTGATGTGAGTGCTAATGACAGCTCCGCCAGTGCATTGCCCTTTTATACCTTGTGTACGCGATAGTACCGCCATCTGTACATGTGCATATCACTGTCTCATGACTTCAGCCAACTCATTACAAGTGAGGGATGTAATCAGGGGCCGAACATAAGGTACCATCGGCCCACATTTATCTCTGGTCTACGGCCTTCCATCAATGTAAACAGTACGTGTCTTTGTAAGGGTCTCTAATGTGGGCATGTCATGTTATTGTCTGAATAAAGTGTTTCAATACTGTCGAAATCTTAATAATTATTATACTACAAAAAATATGTGCACTGTTTTTCACGAGTTTAAATTTCAATAAGCAGAATTAATTGTCAGTATGAGACCGATCCTCTTATTTTCATGTAATAGGCTTTCAATGATAGTTTTCAAACGGAAAACTGGTTATTTATCATTAGAAGGAATTCACTGCGGCACAGCGAATGGTGATAGCATCATAGACACTTCCACTCAGTGCGCGTCGTCTGCCATAGAGGTGGGTTCATTACATTTAATAATTCAGAAAAAATTATGGAGAAACTGGACTGTTTTGTGTATTCGGGAATATTCCATATTACATGGGCTATAAACGACGTGGTGATTTTGAAAAAAAATCGTTTCAAAAATAATATTAACAAAATTATATATTGAAGCCATTTTGACTATTTTTCGACCATGACTGTCTCAAGAAATATGTTAAGTTTTTATTATTTTTTTTTAAATACCGCTACCAGTCACAAATTTTGTTAACTATTGTATTACTTATTTATTTAGTGACATGTTTCGAGGTAAACCTCATCTTCAGGCTAAATATAATATAAAAATAAGGCCATGCTGATGTTACAGTCTTTTCGTAAATGCTGCGGTCATCTTTTTTTCTTCTGGCGAGGCACTCTCGCAGTGATCCGCTGGGGTGCCTTCATTTCCGTGCCTTTCCTGGTCAATGTTCACAAATTGTGACTAACATAGCACTAACTTGGAAACACGATCACAAACCGTTCTGTAGTGCAGTGGACATAGCAGTGACTTGGAAGCTGCTATGTTAGTGTCAATTTGTGAACAGTGACCAGGAGAGGCACGGAAATGGATGCACTCCAGTGCATCACTACGAGACTGTCACGCCAGAAGAAAAAAGATGACCCCAGCATTTACGAAAAGACTATGTAACATCAGTATGGCCTATTTTAAAGTTGTTTTTGTAATGCCATTTAGCCTGACGATGAGGTTTACCTCGAAACATGTCGCTAAATAAACAATACAATAGTTAACAAAGTTTGTGGCTGGTAGCTGTAATTAAAAAAAAGCATTTACATAAAAATCCTTTACGAATTATATTTTGCTTTGTTTCCCGCAGTCAGTTAACGAGAAAAACCTGTAAACAGCAACAGCACGAATTCAGAGTCTTTCTCCGACATTTACCGATCAGAACAGGATGGCAGGGCGTTTAAAACACCATAGGCTGCAACTGTTTCCTTAATCATTAATTTACAGATTTCACACCCTCTGCCTGCTAACGCTTACCTGACGCTAGTGATTTGCTATTGCTGCACGATTCTAGTGGTAACTCGATGACGGTCTTTCCAACCCATTATTTGAGACTGGTAAGCTACGGTTTATATTAACAGAGGTAAGACGCGCGCACTACTGGTCAACAGCATAAACGATATCTAGTAAGTTCATTCATGTGCTTCAGTTTCTTGCTAAAGTACTGCTCATCGTATGATTGTTCAGAATAATGTACAAAACCGATGATCATATAACGCACACCACAATGCCAACGTTAAAACACGATCACTGCAAGTCGTTTCAAGCTATTCCGCCTGTTTGAAGTAACACATTTAACAGTACTGATTTTTACATCGTATAAAAAAAGCAAAAAAAATCACCTATAACATGCATAAAGGCACTAGGTCATGCGTACAGTAGCCTAACAGAACACTTCGGCGTTGACTCCGTTCTCACGTTCCTTCTTACAACGCGCATGGAAACTTTCTGGACCCTTGTAGTAACAGTAAATCTCTTGCCTCAGGACAGTATCAGTTGGCTGAACGTGTGAATCCGTGCATTCATAAGCAGTATAACGAAATAATTAGTATAATTTCAAATGCCTGCCATCCTGGTCCTCATTGGTAATGTCGGAAGAAGTCTCTAAATTCACGTCGTTGCCGTTTAAAGGTTTGCTGTTAAAACTGACTGCAAGATACAAAACAAAACATTAGTTTCACAATTTTGTAATTTTTTTCACGCAATTTTTTTCGACATCACATAACATGCAGCCTATGTATTGACGAGAATTTTTCGCTACACAAAACACGATTATTTCTGATTTATTAAATATAATAAACCGGCAGAGGACCGGACACAGTGGCAATATCCACGTGATGCTTTTATCATCTACAGTATCCACTGCCGCTAAAGCACTCTTGATAAGTTCTAAATTTCATTCCACACGATCTGTTTACAGTGCAAATAAGATGTCTATCCAGTCAATAGTCGTGTCAAAACTGTAGAAAAATACAATTATGGGAGCATGTTTAGTTACTTATGTGTCATTTCCCCATTATATGATAATAAATCGCACCAAAACTGGTTTTCCATAGGTTTTTAATACCTTGGTGGCAAAAAACATTATATCGTCTGAAAATTCAAGTTTAATACAAATATACTGTATACAACGTTTCCAAACACGTGTCAACTCCATAAACGAAATTAAAATATTGTACGTTACCAGTATGGGCTTAAGAGATACATAGGTCAACCAAATACTTCCTAACGTCAGACATCGTTAAGTGAGACACCAAAATAATTTAAGATGCTGCACATAGTTTATTCTACCCAATTTCGCAAAAAAATTAAGTTGGAATACATAGAACTCTCAAGCATACCTTGCTCTTCGGCTGCCATGTCGTTTATAATATTCTACTCATCTACTGTAATACAGGGCAAGAAAATAAAGACAATTGTTGCCCAGCAACACAGCGTTGCGCCGATATCAACAGCAGCATCTTTGGTCAGCAAGCGATAAACTCGAAGTGCGCGTGATATTGAAACTAGAAAAGAAAGAATAATTTATATTTCGATTTGTATGAGACTGTGGATATTCAAGTATTACTGGCAAAGATTTTGGAGAGGAAGGACAAGATGATTTATCCGAAAATCTTAGTAGAGTGGCGACTGCTGCCTTAGCTGCACAGGCCTTGCACGAGGAAGGCCTGAACAGGGGTATTCAAGATACAGTAACTTCAAGGAAAAGATATGCAGAGACGAAAAAAAATGACGTCACATAAGCGCATGGTTTCAGCTGCTACACACATATCTGGTTCTCAGGTCAGACATCATCTACTGCAGTGAATATTATGGTCGGAATAAATTTTCAAGAGATGGCAGACGACTTTGAGATATCGGCAAAAGGACAACGAATAAAAGACACTGGGCAACGGGCAAGTGAAAATTCCAGCGAAGACTCTTGAAAAGGCAATGACAGGAAAGCCTGTACAACTGACCAGTTTCACCTGGTAGCAAAACAACAATGAGAACACGCAGGAGCGATCACATTCAATTCCGACAGATCAACAGACATCTCAAAACAGTTATAAGAAGACAACTGGGACCACAGAGCCTATGTAGTGTATGTCAAAAGCCTCGACAGAAATGGTTGTGGGTAAACAAATTTATACAAAGGTATCGATTATGGAATCTGATATTGTGAATGTGTCTGCTATTGGCAAGTACCGAATAAAAATAGCTTACAAGAAGTGAGGCAGAAAATCAGTTAGTAAACCAAAAAGTTTAGAAAAATTTGGATGCATACATTCTCACACATATTGTGAAAAAACAAGGGATAATCAGGGACAATGATCTCCCAAGAGATATTGAACTAATTGTTAGTGAATTTAAAGTTAGAAACGTACAAAGGTTGTCAAAACAAGTGTTGAATTGTTCTACAAAGATTACACCTGTGTATGTAGATTTGAAGGTCAGGGTTGATTGGCGTTTGTATATATATTTTTTTCTATAGATCACATTTTGCAGTGATATTAGACACGCCATGTTTATGGTTTCAGACAGAATAAAACAAATTTCTTATAAATATTTCATTAACTATAAAAACATATTTTGTAATAATGTTTTTCAAATAATGAGTAGTAATACACAGTAATGACATGCCAGTATACTAATTTACGCAACAGTCTTGCATAGGCCTACATAAGGGAAGTCTACAAGTTATATGTTTTTGCTATGCTGTTGAAAGTACTAATTCCTTTCGACGAAAAGGAAACTAAACATTGTAGATAATATATGTTGAACATACTGCAGAAAATATTTACATATTTATAAGTAGTGCTCTTAGTCTATATTTTCTCTTCTATATTTTCAGCACTATAGTTTATTTTCCGTTTTCCTTCTTCCATGAAGTTTGTTTCCATATGAAAAAGGGAATGTTTTACTTCATCTCCAATTTCACATTTGCATTCGTCCTTTGGATTTGGCTGCAAATACACCTTCACCTTATAGCAACATTGTTGATGAGATGTTCCTTTGAGATGTTCCTTCAGTTTTTTTTTTTAAGGTGCCCAGTTCCTTTATGCTCTTTGTGCTTAGTGGCAGTCTGCTATAAAAACAAACTTCCTGCATTTGTAGGGTCTGTATCTATCATTTTCAACATTTTCCTACGAAATGGTAATTTTCTCTAGTTCTTGTGTTGTGACCATGAAAATCCCTGTTTAGAGGTGTATCGTTAAGAGAAATATTGTCTATTACACGTGCAATTCGGTAAAGTTAATGTTTCAAATTCTTTGAATTTGTTTTTGCAGTATTCCCATGGTGTTAGTTTTGTTAAACATCTGATGGCTTCGTTTCGAAGTTTTAAGATTCTCTGAATGTGTACGTCTGCTCCTTCTCCCCATGTTGGTACACGGCCCTCATAGAATGAGGTTTTCTGTAGAACTGTATATACTTTCTGTGAGACGATGTTTCAAATATCTGCGCTACCAATACAAAGAGAGGCAAGATGTGATGGACAGCACGCATCATAGACATGCCCATTCCTGTCCATTGTTATGTATATACTGCCGAGAAAATCTTTAAGCCACAGATACAAAACAATGTGAATTTACCGAACGTAAAGAAATACGAGAAATAGCTACCTACAGCAATATTTCCTCCAACGAAGCAGGAAGCAAGTTAAACTCACATAGCTATGCCACTGTAGCATAGCATTCAGTCGGACAGAACATTATGAACAGTACGACTGTAATGCAGAGCAGAATGAATAACTCAGAATGATTTCCTCCAATGAAGGGAATCGCTAACATGAACCTGCAACGAAGCAGGCAGCAAGTTAAAGTCAAATAGCTACGCCACTGGTTGGATACAACTCAACAGGACAGAATATTACGAACAATATACACAGAAGCGCCAAAGAAACTGGTATAGGCAATATAGAGATATCTAAACAGGCAGAATACGGCGCTGTGGTCGGCAACACCTAAATAAGACAACAAGTGTCTGGCAGTTGTTAGATCGGTTACTGCTGCTACAGTGGTAGGTTATCAAGATTTAAGTGAGTTTAGACGTGATGTTATAGTCGGCACACGAGCGATGGGACACAGCACCTCCGAGATGATGATGAAGTGGGGATTTTCCCATACGACCATTTCACGACTGTACCGTGAATATCAGGAATCCACTAAAACATCAAATCCCCAACATCGCTGAGGCCAGAAAAAGATCCTGCAAGAAAGGTACCATCGACAATTGAAGAGAATATTTCAACGTGACAGAAGTGCGAACTGCTACAGATTTCAATGCGGGGCCATCAACAAGTGTCAGCTTGCGAACCATTCAATAAATACTCATTGATATGAATTTTCGGAGCTATATGTCCACTCGTGTACCCTTGATGACTGCACGGCACAAAGCTTATGCCTCGCCTCAGTCTGTCAACACCGACATTGGACTGTTGAAGTCTGGAAACAAGTTGCTCGTCGGACAAGTCTTGTTTCAAATTGTATCAAGCCTGTCGACGTGTACGGATATAGAGACAGTCTCATGAATCCATGGACCTGCATGCCAGCAGGGGACTGTTCAAGCTGTTGGAGACTCTGTAATGGCGTGGGGCGTGTGCAGTTGGAGTGATATGGGACCCGTGATGCGTCTAGACACGACTCTGACAGGTGATACGTATGTAAGTATCCTATCTAGTCACCTGCATTCATTCATGTCCGTTGTGCATTCCGACGGACTTTGGCGATTCCAGCAGGACAATGCGACACATCACATGTCCAGAATTGCTACAGAATGGCTCCAGGAACACACTTCTGAGTTTAAACACTTCCACTGGCCACCAAACTCCACAGACATGAACATTATTGAGTACATCTGAGATGCTTTGCAACGTGCTGTTCGGAAGACTTCTCCACCGCCTCGTACTCTTACGGATTTATGGACAGCCCTACAGGATTCATGGAGTCAGTTCCCTCTATCATTATTTCAGACATTTGTCGTTCCTGTGTGCTCGTGGGGGCCCTACATGATGTTAGGCAGGTTTACCAGCTCCTTGGCTCTTCAGTGTAGTTGTAACGCAGTGCAGAATAAATAACACGGAAGAATTTCCTCCACTGAAAAAATAGGTAACATGAACCAGAAAATGAATTTAAGCCAACAACCACTCCCAAGAGCAACCCACTTTATTCCACGATGCAACATGAAATAAATATGGTCGCTGTGCATCGCGATATCTACGTCTACATCATTACTTTGCAAATCACTGTGAAATGCATAGCAAAGGGCAAGTCCCAATGCACCATTTATTAGGGCTTTTTCCCGTTCCTTTCATGTACAGAGCGTGGGAAAATGATTGTTTGAATGCCTCTATCTGTGCTGCAATTCATGTAATCTTATCCTCAAGATCCCTATGGGAGCGTTTTGCAGAGGGTTGTAGTACATTCCTAGTGTCGTCATTTAAAGCTGGTTCTGGTGTTAAGAATATTTACCTTACACAGACTTCAAAAGATTTACTAAACTTATCATCAGAGATACGCACACCACCAGCATACAGTAAAGACACTTTTAGTTTTACTAGTCCACAGTTTCAGCTGTATTTGCATAACAAAGATGTTAAATGTCACATTATACAGGTATGACAAAACATTTGTATTTTTGTTTTCAATCTTAACACTTCGTCCAAAGCAAAATATGAAAGTGATTACAACATTTCATATAGATTTAATCTTCTGCATTCTTAATTCTTTCGTGCAGCTTCTCGAGTCGGACCTTTTCCAACCGTTTGGCTTGTAGATAAGCTAATTGGTGACGTCAATGTATTCTAGTCAAAAGTCCTCATTCAAGAAGCTTTCCGTGGGTAGAAGTGATGGACTTCTCAGTGCTTCTATTTTCGATGAAACATTGGATTGTTAGACAATTTCACTGTACTCGTGTTTTCAACATAGAATGTAGGAGGTGTCACTTGTTTCGAAGATCCGATCACTCTATACAACAGCCTTTTTAGCCAGAGCAATTCGTTTGCTCCTTCATTTACTGATATTATTCCTGCTTCCAGAGGGATGTTGCCATTGTCTTTTGCAATTGACTGGTCCATGATACAGCTCCATGATTGTTAGTTGCGACAACACCTGTCGTTGAATATCTAGTGTCCTTGTCACCATTACAATCTGTCACTACGGACCTTCAGACCTTCTTTGTTTTTGTAGATAATTCCATAATCCACTGTTTTCTTCAGGTATCTAGAAATTCGTTCCACTTGATTTCAAACTTGCACTGTTAGATCTTCCATGACTGTAGCCGCTTTATTCACTGCAAAAGCAAGGTCTGGACGTGAGACAGTAGGCAAATACATCAGGCAAGCACTGTCTCGTGTTAAGGAACTTTGGCTGTGATCTTCTCTTTGCCATTACTGTCTTCATGCCCAACTGGAGTAGAAACTCCATTAGACTCAGCTATTACAAATCTTTCCAGAATGTCCTTTGTACAGTCCTCTTCATCAGATGTTATCAACCCACTTTCATTTTGTTTCTCTTCATACCCAGAAGGTTACTGAGAGACCCTACAGTCGTATGAAACTCCAGCTTCAACATTCTCATAAACTCTTCAGTACCTGCACTGTTGCTGCTCACACTAAGCTGTCATCATCATAGATTGCAACATACCAACAATTCTCGTTGCTCCGACTGTAGAAGAGACAGAGATCAGCTCCACTGTTTTTAAAACCAGCTTTCACATTACGTCTACGAAGACGCTTATTCCAACAACATGGTGCCTATTTGAGAGCATATAGACTTTTCTTCAGTAAACAAACAGGTCCAGTACCATCTACAGAAACTTCAAGTTGTTCCACATATAGATATTCTTCGAGTACACCATTGGGAAAACATGTTTTGATGTCAAACTGATCGTGCTTCATTTTCTCTGCAGCAGCTACTGTTAAGACAGTATCGAAAAGTATCGTAATGTACAAAAGGGCTGAATGTTTCTTCATAGTCAAATCCCTGCCTTTGGCAAAAAATCGACCCATGAAGTGAACATTCCCATTTCTTGCAGTTTTCTTGCGTAAGGCACAACGATTCTGCAAAATCGGTGCACCACTTGGATGCTCGAGCAATACCGAATTATTATTCTCCTTCATTTCTCATGAATGGCCTGCAGCCCCTAATCTTTATTGCTAGACTGCAAGGCTTCAGGACACGAGTTTGGATCCTTGTCCCTGATGACAGCAGTTCCAGCCATATGCATATAATTTCCAAAGGGGTCAAATATTGTGGTTTCTTCTTTTCACGTTTGCTTCTTCCTTTCTCACTTAATACTTGACTTCCTCCAGCACTTGATGTCATATCTAAATCATCTTCCCCTTGTAATGAAACAGGCTGTGTTGGGTCATGTGGAGTACCTGATACAACAGGTCTCGTAATATGTGATACATGCTAAAACAGATGTTGGTAGTGTATAAAGACACTTTGAGAAATAACTGTAACAAAAATGTTAAACTGTGTCACAGACCAATTAATGCATGTTCTTAATCAGGTAAAGTAATGTACAGTCAGGGTAAGTCATAACCACTTTGATATGAATTTCGCGATGTTTTGAAGAGAAAGAACAAGTTCTGGAATTAGTGTTAACAGAGTATAAATGTTAGAAACCTTTTTCATTCAGTATTATAATTCAATTTGCAAAAATTCATAGTTTACCATAACGCGAATTAACTGTGTAAACTAGTAATTTTGCAAAAGCTTAACATTTCTGTATCTTTGCAAGCCAGGAAAACAAATTCCTACAGAAATCGCCAACTAAAAATCTGTAATCAAACTCGTAATTAATGTTTCTGGTACATCCTATAGAGAAATTGAGTGCAGTATCCACATATTACAAAAACTAGAGAAGATTCGTTTAAACTGGAGACAGAACCTGATTCAGAAATACAATTTGTATCATAAATAATGTTAGAAGAACGATTCATTAATCTTGAGTTAGACGATTTAAAGATTTTGGGTTGCGCGTAATTATTCCGCATTTTAGCTTTCAAATGTTATAAAAAGTCATTTTGAACGTTTGAATTGTAATTTTATGTTGTAGAAATATTACCAGCTCAAAATTGTTTTAGAAAATCGCATGATTAATTAAATTACGAAAATATATTAGAGAATGTTCAGGACTGAATAATAGGAACTTAACTGTTAACTGTATGTATGTTTCAAAAATTGCACTTGTAAAAGATCGTTAATTTCGAAAATATCATTATCATTGTACTCATTTTAATTTCTACTAAAACTCCGTAATGTTAGTTTTTGCTGGGTTAACTTATTGCAATTTAACATCAAACATAAAATAACATAATAATGCCAAAGAACGTAATTCTTAAAAGATGTATAAATACACGTTGTGAAAAAGGCTTGAAAGGAAAGCAGTTGGAGGACTAGCTGGTGTGTTCTGATGCCTGTAAAGTTGTGACAAATAAACAAGTGTTGTTAACAGATTAATTGGTGTACGTCTGGTATCATCCAAGACTTTCTGCAGCGAAATTGTCACCTCCCAAAATGTAAAAAAACTGTGCTTCTGAATCTGGTTATGTTAGAACCTTCACGTACACCTTTTGTCCTCTTATTGTGGCTAATATTTTCTTATTCCTTTTATGGCCCTGTGCACAATCTTGGGTGAAATTTAACTGATGCCGATATCAACAGACCTTGAATATCATCACATTCAAGGTCAATAAACACAATTTGCTTTACATACTGCTGCTTGCAGTAGTGTGCAGTACCAAATAATCACCACAGCCATTGAAACTGTCGATTTATCTACAAGTTCTTAAACACATGAATCACAGTATTTCTAGTATAAGTTCAATAGGTGCCTATCAATTCCGAGTCATAACCTTCACATTAATTCCACCGTGTCTAGTCTTGAGTGTGACAATGTCGATGCACAACTGCTCCTCCGGATATGCCATTAATTATTCCTGTCTGCACCTAACTTTTTGATGTGGGATCTCAGCAGCGAGTGAAATGATGAACAGCTAGAAGTTGAACTTATAACAATGTAAATAAATATTTCTTTTCTAACAACCTTTATGATACTTGTAATGAACAGTTAAAATACACATTTTTATCAGTGCTGGTATGACGGATCCAAGTGTACATCCATGCAGTACCACTCCCCGAACCAAAAGGGTGAAGAGACATGAATTAATAAATTGAAGAATGTGTATCTTACTTTGTTCCGTACAGATATTTAACAATGAATCGAAACATTATCCTTGCCACAAAATTAACATATAGCTTATATACAGGGTGGACTATCTGAAGTTTCGAATGAGATTATCTCGAAAACTATACATCGGGTAAAAATAGTGTGTAAGACAAGTTCGTAAGCTCAAAGGGGCGCTTATTTAATGAAATTAGCCACGAGGAAATTGTTCAAAATTATCCCCATTTGTTTCAATGCATAAAGTCAATCGTCTGCGAAAGTTGTCCAAAGTTTTGAGCAGTACATCCCGTGGTATGGCTGCACACGCTCTTCAAGTGCGTTACTCCATATCGTTTCGTTTGTGGGCTGTCTCTCATAAACAATATTTTTTAAATAACCCCACAACAAAAAATCAGGAGACGTTAGGTCTGGTGAACGTGGAGGCTACTGAATTGGTCCGCCGTGTCCTATCCACCGACCAGGGTACCGTAAATTTAAAACGTTCCGCACATTTTTAGCATAATGAGGAGCTGCTCAGTCCAATTGGAACCATATTCGTTGCCTAGTTTCTAAATCAATATCTTCCATTACCTCCTACAAATCATCACGGAGAAGTTGTAAATAAGATTCCCCAGTAACATTTCCGTCAAAAAAATACGGTCCTATCAAGTAACCGTTTAAAATTCCACACCAGACAATTAACGACCATTTGTGTTGATTGTCAATCGGTCTGTGCCAGCGGGGATTGACAAGGGACCAATAATGACAATTGTGACGATGTAATTCGCCATTATTTTTTATGTTGCTTCATCGGTGAACATAATGTATCTAAAAAAATCATTGTCACATCTTATCATTTCTAAGACCCACTGGCAGAAATGTACGCGTATTTGAATATCTTTCGGCGTTAATGACTGTGTCACTGTGATATTTATGTCCTTTCAAAATCCTCAAAACAGTTGATTTCGGTATTCCAGTTTGTCTCTGAATCGCACGACTTATAATTTCGAGATCCAGTTGAACACAGGCGACAGCAGTAAGGGTACGAGAGTCACTTTCATTGTTATCGCGTTGACGAGGTGGAAGGTGCATGTATCCATTTCGAGCTCGTTGAGTGCAATTTCGAATGATGTTTTCGTTTGGGTGTCGTCTGTATGGGAAACGATCCACATACAATTGCTCAGCTGCAGCATAATTGTTATGGCATTCACCTAAAATTAACATCATATCAACAATCTCTGTAGGAGGATAGTGAGCCATCTTTCGCTAATGAATAATTTACTTTCATCAGTTGATGTTTACAGTTTACAATCTGAAAGTGATGTCTGATCGCATTACGCCGACCTTTATACTGAGCCATAATTCGCAGTTTGGTCACGGTAGCGCCACATTCGGGTGAGTAATGCAATTGTGAAGAGCTCCCTAACGAGATTTTAATATCATTCCGCCTCCCTCCATCAAACACTGTGGCGGGTATGATACATTTTGTAACAAAATAGCTTAATTTGGCGTAACGAAAGAATTGGTGCACATTTTGTATCGATTTGATGCGTCCTTCTCGGATCAATCTAAATAAATCGCAATTCTTCCCCAATTTTAATTTTCCTCGATTTCAGCGCCATCTGTCAATGCTTTGAAAAAATGTTTCAGACAAAACTTGATTACTTTTTTATGGAGAATCTGAATCTGCAATAAAAAAAATAGTACGTAAATAAATATGAATGTTTTAGTTGGAGCACTTTTTTCGCTTTGTGATAGATGGTGCAGTAATAGTCACAAACATATGGCTCACAAATTTAGACGAACAGTTGATAACAAGTGTGTTTTTTTAAATTACAATACTGAACGTAGGTACGTTTGAACATTTCATTTCGGTTGTTCCAATGTGATACATGTACCTTTGTGAACTTATCATTTCTGAGAATGCATGCTGTTACAGCGTGATTACCTGCAAATACCACATTAATGCAATAAATGCTCAAAATGATGCATTTGTCAGTACGTGTATCGACATTCCTCTCAACAGCGAGCAATTCGCCTTCCGTAATGTTCGCACATGCTGTGACGATGCACTGAAGCATGTCGTCAGGCGTTGTCGGAGGATCACAATAGCAAATATCCTTCAACTTCCCTACAGAAAGAAATCTGGGGTCGTCAGATCCGGTGAACGTGCGGGCCATGGTATGGTGCTTAGACGACCAATCCACTTGTCATGAAATATGCTATTCAATACCGCTTTAACCGCACCCGAGCTATGTGCCGGACATCCATTATGTTGGAAGAACATCGCCATTCTGTCATGCAGTGAAAGTAACATCGGTAGAACATTACGTAGCAAATCAGCATACATTGCACCATTTAGACTGTCATCGATAAAATGGGGTCCAATTATCCTTCCTCCCATAATTCCGCATCATACATTAATCCGCCAAGGTCGCTGATGTTCCACTTGTTATTGCCCAATTGTGTATATTATGCCGGTTTACGTTAGCGCTGTTGGTGAATGACCCTTCGTCGCTAAATAGAACGATTCCAAAAAAATTTTCATCGTCCCATAATTTCTCTTAGCCCAGTGGCAGAACTGTATACGGCGTTCAAAGTCGTCGCCATGCAATTCTCAGTGCATAGAAATATGGTAAGGGTGCAATCGATGTTGATGTAGCATTCTCAACACCTACGTTTTTGAGATTCCCGAGTCTCGCACAATTTGACTGCTACTGATGTACGGATTAGCCGCGGCGGCAGCTAAAACACCTACTTGGGCATCATCATTTGTTGCAGGTCGTCGTTGACGTTTCACATGTGGCTAAACACTTCCTGTTTCCTTAACTAACGTAACTATCCGGCGAACGGTCCAGACACTTGGATGATGTCGTCTAAGATACTAAGCAGCATATAAAGCACACACACGTTGGGCATTTTGATCACAATAGCCATACATCAACACGATATCGACTTTTTCCGCAATTGGTAAACGGTGCCTTTTAACACGAGTAATGTATCACGAAGCAAATACCGTCCGCACTGGAAGAGTGTTATGTGATACCACGTACTTATACGTTTGTGACTATTGCAGCGCCATCTATCACAAAGCGAAAAACGTGGTCCAACTAAAACATTCGTATTTCCTTACGTACTACACGAATATGTAGTAAAAAATGGGGGTTCCTATTAAAAAAAAAAACGCAGTTGATATCCGTTTGACCTATGGCAGCGCCATCTAGTGGGCGAACCATAGCGCCATCTGGTTTCCCCCTTCAAGCTAGACAAGTTTCGTTCTTTGTAGTTTTTTTCATTTGATGCTTATTTCGTGAGATATTTGGCCCGGTCACTATCAATGGACCACCCATTATATGGGGGATGAAGTATAAACGGGATTTTTGTTCCTTAACGTCAACAGTTTGTAGGACTGTCCCCGCGCTTCTGCTATGCTTAGGCGGGACATTTAGAAGTGAGGAGAGCGTGCTGTTACATATTTTCCGACGTTTCGTCAGTAAAACACACGATGTCTGAGCAACAGGTGCACCCCTCCATAGTGCAACCCATAATTATCAAATTTCTTGCTAGTGAAGAAGTTACAGCGCCGGAAGTTTGCCAAAGATTGACTGCACAGTTCAGTGATAAAACATTATCAAGGACGCGTGTGTTTGCCTGGCATAAAAAGTTCAAGGAAGAACAAGAACGTGTAGAAAATCAGAAACACGATCGCCGTTCCCGGACGAGCATTACAGACAAAAATATTCGTGCGCGCGTTTAAAGACATTATTGACGACGATAGACGGGCAATAGTATCAGTAATTGCACAAAAAGTCGGTATCAGTTATGGGAACTGTCAAGCAACCATCACAAACGATCTACAGATCCGTAAAGTGATGGGTCTCTAAAATTTTGAGCGAAAATCTGAAGTTGGGACATTTGGAGGTCTGACAGAGGTCTACAGCAAGGCTTGCGAAAGAAGGTGATGCATTTTTGAGTCAGGTCCTCATCTGCGACGAAACATGGGTTCACCATTTCACTCCAGAATCCAAACAATCTTGTAAGGAGTGGCGGCGGAAAGGAGAGGCAGCATCAGTGAAAGCCAAGACTCGACTGACAGCTGGCAAGGTTTTTTCAACCGCTTTCTTCGATCAATGTTTTGCATGGACGAGGCACAATCAATGCTGTTTACTACTGCGAACGGTTGAACAAGGCGGAGTTGCATATCGCCGCAAAAGACCACTCGATTCTACAGGTCATCCTCCTCCGCAACAATGCGCGGCCCCATTCTAGAGCTCTAACTGTCTCTAAGCTAAAGGAAATGCACTGGGCTACACTTGATTATCCTTCTTAGAGCCTGGACTTATCGACCTGCGATTTCCATTTATTCGGACAGCTTTAAGAATCTCTAGGAGGGCGACGATTTGAAGATGACGAGAGTGTGGATGACTTCGAGCGCAACTGGCTGGTGACACAACCCAGTTCTTTTTATGATGAGACCATCAAAAAACTGCCCATAGTTGGGATAAATGCA